>NW_012149618.1:6040472-6042245 GCF_000956105.1 Propithecus coquereli | reverse complement strand
CGTAAAAAAACATTAAATACCAGAAATCAGTAAAATAAAATAGAAAAAATCAACAAAGCCAAAGTTAGTTCTCTGCAAAAGTTAACAGAACTGATAAACTCCTAGTAAGACTGATCAAGAAAAAAAGAGAAAGAATATCAGTAACAGAAATCAATAAAGGGATACCATCACAGATGCCACAGACATTAAAAGAATAATATAATAGAATATTATGATTAAATTTATGCCAAAAACTTGATAACTGAGAAAAAAAAAGAACAAGTGGACAAATTCCTTGAAATACATGCCTGATCAAAATTGGCAAAATATAAAGTAGAAAGTTTGATTAGGCCAATTTTCTATTAAAGAAAGTAAATTCATCATCAAAATTCTCTCTACAAAGAAAACTCTACATTCAGATGGCTTAACTCATGAAATCTATGTAATAAAGGAAAAACCCAATCTTACACAAACTCTTTCAACAAACAAAAGAGGAAACACTGCATAGCTCATTTTATGAAATCAGCAAAATACTGATACCAAGGCTAGTATGACCTTGAAATTTCTTTGTTTATCTACCCATCCTAACAAATACTATTATGCACCCTGTTCCAGGTATTTCAGCATCCTATGTCTTTGGCTTCTCTAGCAAAAGAGAAGGCTTTCTATAACTATTTCTTGCCAAACTTTCCTCTTCCACTGTTAGGGAAATCTACTACTGACACTGATTTTACTACTAGTTTTCAATTTCTCAGATTTTGTTTTTTCCTCAAGTCAGGCATTCTCTAGCTTGAAAGAACTCCAAACTTTCTTGTTTTGAAACACTCATCAGGTACCACTGAACTTTCCAACACTGGCAGTTATTAAGGCCCCCATCTGACTCTTACCAATCCTTGAAGGTTTTCCTATCATATAAAGCCCTACCATCAGGCAAACTGGATTTAATCTCAGCTCTGCTTAAACAATTTGCTTATGTGCATGACCTTGGGCAAGTTATTTAATTTCTAAAGTTTCTATTTACTCTTCTGTAAAGTGGGGATAATGGTGGCACTTGAAATGAGGCCATCCTCCTAACTAGCACAATATCTGCCACTTACATGATAAACAGCTATTAGCATCATTACACCTGGGTTTCACTTTGATTTCTCAAATATTTCCCAATCAACCCTCATCAAAGGAAGGGGTCAGCAGCATTAGCTTGGTACTTTCCTCTCTATAAGCATAACATGACAGGCAGTCTGCCTACAGCCTGGGGGGAAACTGGAAACTCCATTTTTAAAAAACAGGTAAAGATGATTATATTCCCCTTCTTTTTTCCTTTTCATGTATTATACTCATTACCATGACAGATCAATAAGCCCAGTAACATTAAGTTCTAGCTGTTGCTCAGGATAAATAGGTAACAACACTCTCAGGAAATATAACCTGAATATTCAAGGTAAAGGCAGCTACACACACCTCACTCAATTTTTGGAGAAGGCCTTGCTGATTAGCAACAACAGGGAAGGTTGAAGCCACTTCCCAGTCTCAAAGGAGTATAGACTGGAATTCTACAGGAAGTCGTCAGCTCAGTATCAAAGGGATGTGCTGAGAGCAGGGTGCATTGACCGTACAGAGAATACCTGGGTGTTCCAAAACTCTACGGCATATTTTGTATGCACTTTGACCTTAACAGATGTTGGTAACCTAATCCGACATAAGAAATCACTTTGTTCCTAAATTCTGTGATTGCTGGAAAGTGAATCACATCAATATCAAAAGTTTAAAAAAATTATTATATGAATCTTAATTTTT
>NW_012149618.1:6039303-6040422 GCF_000956105.1 Propithecus coquereli | reverse complement strand
ATATGTTAAAAGTCAGATTAGGGACTACTTATACCAAAAAGGAGAGCATTTTGACTAGGAGTCTAGATTGCTGGAGGGCTGGCAATATTCTACTTCTTGACCTGGCTGATAGTTCCACTTAAAATTATTCATTAAAGTGTACATTTGTGTTTTAATAACATTTCAGTATGTTTGCTACATTTCACAATAAAAAGCCTTTTTTAAAGAATGTAATACAAAAGTGTAAGACTTTAAAAACATAAGAATAAACAAGATCAAGAAAAAAGGTTTAAAAATAATATTAGCTAAAGAAATATACTAAAAAATTTTAAAAGTCAGAAATGTTAAATGTCCAAACTGTTATTGTTGAGAGTATTAACATCCTGACATCAGAAAACAAGATAATTTTGGCTAAAGAAGCTACAGATATCCTGTAAGTCCCCATTAAGTAACATTTCCAGGGCTGAGGTTCACTTTCATCATGGATAGTTAACCTGGCACCTGTGATGTTCTGGAAGGATGGCCTCCAAGAGGTCAGTAAACATGTAAACTGTATACAAAGATTTGTAAATGTGTACACAGGTACTCTGCTGAGTAAAATGTCTGTAGTTTTCATCAAATTTCAAGAGTCCATAACTGTTCAAATAATTATAATCCCTACTCCAAAAAGTTCCCTGTGAACTTCAAGTACCTATATGGAAAACTTCCTTACAGAGAAGATCATGGCAGAGTCCTCTACGCTTAGATCCACAGCAAGAAATATCTTTTTCTACTTGTAAGTATAAAGGGCTATCAACTACAAAGACATATCATTGAATTATATGTCTTGGCCCAAAGTATATGTGTGAAGTCACTATACAAGGTTAATTTGGATTACCTCCACTGTACTTTCCAAATATGATATACTTTTCAGTTTTTGCAAAGAATTAGAATGTAGAATGTCCTTCACTTAATCAGTAGAAAAAGGGAGGTGATTTTTAATTATGTGTTGTACTATTGAAAAGAGTTAAAAATCTTAAGCCTATAAACCCCAAACCTCAACTCTAACCTTTTATGTGCAATTTCTAATAAAGCATACCTATGGTTCCCAAACAATCTTTTGTTTTTCATTATGGAAAATGAAAATGTTATTTTATTTTA
>NW_012149618.1:6037922-6039253 GCF_000956105.1 Propithecus coquereli | reverse complement strand
TGATGCATTTCCCCTATGTTTTCTTTTAGTGGCTTTATAGTTTTGGGTCTTTAAGTCTTTAATCCATTTGAGTTGATTTTTGTATATGAGAGATAGGAGTCTACTTCATTCTTGTGCATGTAAATATCCAATTTGTCCAGCACCTTTCTGAAGAGGCTGTCCTTTCCCTACTGTATGTTCTTGGCACCTTTGTTAAAAATCAGTTGGCTATAAATACATGGCTTTATTTCTGGGTTCTCTATTCTGTTCCATTGGCCTATGAGTCTGTTTTTATATCAAGAACATGTTGTTTTGGTTACTACAGTTTTGTAGTGCATATTGAAGTCTGGATGTAACTCTGTGAATTCTGAGGCTAGGTCACAAAATGCCTTGCAGCTCCTGCTGGTCCTCTGGGAGTGTTTTCTCTAGGGAAAGCCAGTTGTTATGTAAGAAATCTGACTACTCTGAGACCACTATATTGGAAAAGTGCCAAAGAGAAAGACAAAACTTTAAGCACAGAGGCAACTAAAACACAAACACATTTAGTAAATTAACCACAAACACCCTTACTAATCTATCCTGAGGACAATACCTGCCCTTTACCCTCACAAATCATAAATCATTTCAGTACACTGATAAAGACATGGTTTAGAGGGCGAAGAGTTCAAACAAGAAATGTTACATAGGAAAACCACAGAAGTATAGATGTAATTGATGAGGTTGTCAGGAGTATAGTGGGTGCTTCATATACCAATACGTGAATAACTGGTTTGAATATATTTATAATCTGTTCCTCATCCTTTCATCACATTAACTAGTAAGTTCAGAAAGAAGGCAATTTAGTTGTATCATGCAATACTGAAATAACCCTACTCCTCTTATATACAATGAATATGGTATATTCCTGACCATTTCAAATAAACATTTCTAGAAACTTTAATATTATAGTACATAAGCACAATAAAAAGTCTGGGGGGAAAAAAGCTATGGGTTAGGGAAGTCCAGAAAATACCAGCACCTTCTGTAATGCTTGGAACCAATAGGTGTTCAATTAATATTTATTAGATGAATGGGAATGAATCAGTCAATTTCAAGTACTTTATCAGCACAGACCACTTTCTGGCCTAAATTACAAGTATGACGCACAATAAAAAGTTATTGAACTATTAATCCATATCCTTTAAAATGAATATGAATGGTCCTTAGGTGCTATAGCCACTTCTTTGAGAATGCTTTTTCTCTTTCAGAATAAGGTGTTTCAAGAAAGAGATTAAAATAAAGTCATTTGTCATAACAGATCCACTAAGGAAAAAAGAAACTGGGATTGTTTTTGGCTCAGGAAGGAAAATAAA
>NW_012149618.1:6030700-6033619 GCF_000956105.1 Propithecus coquereli | reverse complement strand
AAGTTTTCCAAGTAATATAATAATTTAATAGTGCAGTGGTAGTTGAATCTTATCTATGTGTTAAGTTCTCAAATTAGCTAATAAGGTAAAAGTAAGAAATAGCTGAAATCATCCTTGAAACTCTCATAGGAAGGTACCTCTCAAGAGCTCAACACATTATCAGTCCAGCTTAGCCAGCTTTTTCCCAACATGGGACCAGATTGTTATTTCTCCATCAGATAAAGTGATTGGCTTTCATGTTGTTTAAAAATATCTATCTTTAAACACAAGAATCATACTCAGAAAATCATTCATATTTCCCATTTCATCTCACATGAAGCAGAGAAAATTCATTCTCTTCTCTGTCCACTCTTCCTTCATCCATCTTAGTGCATGTAATTGAAGTTATATAAATGCTGTACATGTATGAGGTAATTGTGCTGTAATAGTAATGCTATTTAGCTAGTAGTAATATTTAATAGTAGTAGAAACAGCTATTGCAAAATCTGTCTGGTACCTTATCCCGTAAACACCAGCATTTCTTACAGAGTAACAGAGCTTTAATTGTGTATACGAATGCCTAGAAAAAAGACATTTCCCTGACTCTATTACAGCTTTTAGCTGCTCTTACCAATAGAGTGAGCAAAAGTGACATGCACAACTTACTATGTACTGGATCTGTGACTCACTGGTCTAGAAAGCACTTGCTCTAGACTTCCTCCCCTCCCTACTTTCTGCAGAGTGGGGCAAAAAAGTGGCAGTGACCAGGCTTGACCACATAGAAGAGGCCATTACACCAGACTAGGTGGAAGAACAAAGACATCTGAACTCTTGGACAAACGACACCAGGGAGAAGGGCTACCCTGCCAGCCTGGACCTGTGAGTGAATACAGTTCTACCTTATTCAAACCACCATATTTTGAATTTTCTTTGGAACAGTTTGGCCTGTCCCCTAAAACAAATACAATAGCAAATATTTACTGTGTATGTACCAAATGCCAGGCATTGTATTAAAAAGGCTATATATTTATTATCTCATTTAGTCACCACAAAAACTCTCTGAGGTAGGTAGGTAGTGGTAGCACTCTCTTTTATGGAGATCAAGAAACAGAATTTTAGAGAGGCTAAGTAGCTTAGCCAAGTTCAAGTGACTAGAATGTGGTAAGGCCAACAGTGAAACCAAATGTCTACCTCCAATGTCTGTGCCAATAAGCACTCTGTTTATACTCTCTCTCTGAAGAAATTAAATTGAGATGGCTAACCAGACACACCAGCTGCCAGAGTGTCTCAATAAGGAAAAGTTTTAGATGAAAGAGAAAAAACAAACAAACAGAGATCAGGTGTAATTCTGAGGGAAGAGTGCCAGAACCTACCAGAAGGAGCAAGTTATGGGCAGAGATCAACCTCTGAGAGGCTCGGAGTCCAGCGAAAAGGGTAGGTGGAACGGTTTGTTTTTCTCACCCTCACATCTCTGCAAGTCAGCAGGCTCCTGAGCTGCTAAAGAGACTTTCTACCCCATGAGCCCAAAAGCTGCTGCCACCAGTAAACTGAGAGCTTCTTGTGGACAAAGCACCAAGCTCCCAGCCCCCTTGGCGGGGCACTTCCCATTACCACAGACCTGAACCAAGAGGGCAGGCACCATACTACTTCTCTACCCACTGTGTGCCTCTGTCTTGCCCAGGGGGCTTCAGCCCCTCAGTATGTCTTGCTCATTCCCACACAAACATTTCCCAACTCCGGCCCACACTGCAGGAGCCACAGAGTTCAATGGGTACCAGGGAATCTGTGTGACCCCAGAGCCTGGACATTCTGGGCGGGCTGCCTTCTATAGAGAGGGACAAACATGACCAGAGTGCCAGCTTTTCTCCTTCCAGACTCCTTTTAATCCCCTTCCCCTTCCCTACCCGTGGCTGCAGAGAGAGAAAACTGGGCCACCACACCGAGGCTTCCACAGAGATTGAGGCTCAAATCTTTCCTCTGAAAGTCCCGCAGTGGACTAAGGTGTGCTCAGACTGTGAGCTCCCTGCTCACCGGTCCTCCCTGGTGCTGCATGCCTGGTGGCTCCATCAGAGCTCCACACACCCCGAAGAAGAGGGACATCAAACCTGCTTGAGCACCATATAGGCAACTCAGGACCAGCACGCCTCTCCCTGGCATGGTCAGGAATTGATCTTTGGGGATCCAGAGGGCAGGCCCGCAGACCAGATCCTGTACTCACAGGACTCAATTGCGGTTGCTTGCAGCACAGAGGGGAGATCTGTGAACTAATCTAGGGAGCCTGATGGGCAGAAATGAGAGGAGAGTGCACTTTGGGTCCCAGCTGAGCATACTGAGTTGCCATACTGAAATTAAGAATATCATAGTTAGGATATAGGGGAAAAAATATGATTATGAAAGATCTGAACACCACTATCAACATTCTTGGCCTAACAGATATTTATTGAATACCACACCCAACAACTGCAAAATGCAAGAACTCATGGAATACGTGCCAGAAAACAAATCTCAATAAATTTCCAAAGACTGAAATCTTACAGAATTATGTTCTTTGACCACAAAGTAATTAAATTAAAAATCAATAACCATAAAATAGCTAGAAAAGCCCCAAAATATTAGAAATTAAAGAGTATAATTCTAAATAGCCTAGAGATCAAAAAAGAAATCACAAGGGTAACTAGAAAATATTTGAAACTATATGATAATGAAAATACAATGTCAAAATTTGTGGGACGCAGCAAATACAATGCTTAGAGGGAAATGTATATCTTTAAAGTTTATAGTAGAAAAGAAGAAATATTTAAAATTAATGACTTACATTTCTACTTTAAGAAGCTTAAATTAAAAACAAATTAAATCCAACGTAAAAAAACATTAAATACCAGAAATCAGTAAAATAAAATAGAAAAAATCAACAAAGCCAAAGTTAGTTCTCTGCAAAAG
>NW_012149618.1:6029616-6030650 GCF_000956105.1 Propithecus coquereli | reverse complement strand
TAATGCATTATTTTTTATATTGAACTAAGAGTAACAATTCTCATGATTTTTACCTAACTGGTCAAAGATTTCTCCTAGAATCCGAAATATAGAAGCAATTTTGGAGGATCTTTTATATACCATTACTTACTACCTCTAAGTGTTCCATCATATATGAAAACACAAAGATGAGAAGCTTCCCCTCGTGATCACAAAGAATCAGTTTTGCCATCGTGTCCCTTGCTCTCATTTCTCATTCCAATGGATCTTTATTTAGTCTGAGGTAAGAGTAAGTACCTGTCATTGCTCATCTCTAAGTCTGCTTTGGCTTTTTGGGCTAAGCTTAGGCCCAGCTCCACAAATCCCTAGCTATTTGAGCCCTTGCAATCCCAAGTCATTCTTTCTTAAGAGCAAGAGTGTACACAAAAATTATATTCAGTAATCTGTGTCTGTTGAACGCCTGTTTTGTTCTAGGACTGGAATGGGATCAGAAAGCTGTGGAAGAGACTTGTGCACTGAGTGGAGAGTTAGAAAATGATCTCTAAATTCCCAAGGCATGATTTATGGCAAAAGAACAGAGCTCCAAGTAATTTTCATAATCCCAGACAGCAATCAGACTGTTGGTTAGATTCAGAATTTTGAGAAACAAAAATTGCTCTGGGTTTGACACTTACAGTATTGATTATGTTGAACAGAACTGTATAAAAATGAAGTGAAAAAAGCCATGCATTCCTCAGTATAGAAACACCAAAAAAAGGACTGGTCACCCAACAGAGTGTTCTAGAAGGGATTTTTGCACACAAAGGTAGGTTGGACTAAATGACCTCTAAGTCTCATCTAACTCTAAGATTCTAAAATATTTTACTGCTATATCTCATCTAGCTAAGAAAATGTGCTTCTTATAAATAGTAAAAGGAAGAAAAATCTTGCCAACGAAATCATTTTAATCCATGAGACAAACATACAAAAGAGAACAATTTGTTATTATTTCTGTGAGGCAATAATTAGTTTAAGTACATTTGTCCTAATTCATTTCTAGTGGAAAATTATTTTTA
>NW_012149618.1:6017462-6018815 GCF_000956105.1 Propithecus coquereli | reverse complement strand
GTGAGCCAGGTTGCCACAAGGCGGTTGTTGATCCAGCGATACCAAGATGGGTTTATAAACATCAAAGGTAAAAAGGGACTCAGCATGAAAATGCTTCCAAAAAAGCTTCCACAAAACAGAGTGAGTATAAAGTAAATCCCTTTCCATGACACCATGATTCTGAAAGATATATTTTTAAAAAAAAAGGTTATATTTTGTTGCTATACATTTAACTGCTCAAATTCAATTTCAGAATGATGCATATAATAATCTTTAACTGCAGAGCCATAAAAAAGGCTCTGATAAACAATGTATTTATAAGAGCCCAAATTTTATAGAGGCAAACCCCTTATATGTTCTGCAGGTCTAGCAAGTTGCTAGTACATTAAGAAACTAATACTCTCAACAGAGTAAATGTCCGACCTATAAAAAAAATGCTGCCTAGTTTAAGAAACCTTTGTTTTTTATCAGGTTATTAGTGTTTAACATAAAATCAGGTATTTTATTTTCCAGATGTTATCTAACACAAAATCTTAAAATGTCCCAGAGTTTTTTTTCTACCCAGAAGTAGACATAACAGACTAAGAACTGCAGAACACTTCCTAAGGATGAGTACAGTAGTTTCAGTTTATCCGAGGGAGACATGTTCCAAGACCCCGGTAGATGCCTGAAACCTTGGATAGTATCAAACCCTATACATACTATGTTTTTTTTCCAATACATAGATACCCATGATAGTTTAACTTATAAATTAGGCACAGTAAGAGATTAACATCAATAAGTTATTATTAATAAAGTATTAAGTAAAATAAGGGTTACTTGAACACAAGCATGGCCCTACTGTGACAATCAGTCTGATCACTGAGACAGTTACTAAGTAACTAAGGGGTGGGGGCAGAGAGATGGCATCGATACTTCGGACAAAGAGATGATTCAGAGATGATTCTCATCCCAGGCAAGACTGAGAGGAATGGTGCAAAATTTCTTCATGCTACTCAAAACAGTGTGCAATTTAAAACTAATCAGTTGTTTATTTCTAACATTTTCATTTAATATCTTCAGACCAAGGTTGACCCCAGGTAACTGAAACCTAGGATAGGGGTTACTACTACACCTAAATGCAGTGGCAATTAAACAGAGTGCACTATTTTTTTTTTAAATCTAGAAATGTTAATTCTTTACATCAGAATCTAAAAATAACATCTTAGGCACTTGTTTTTAAACTGGCTCTTTATGAGCTGAAGGGATAAGTAGAAGTCAGACTCCTCCTCACTGGCTTTACTAAACTATTTGCGAAAGGATTATCTGGGGTGGGGGTGGGGGGCTGTCTTCAAAACCAAAACATAATAGTGATCTTTAAAAATAAAGTTGGAA
>NW_012149618.1:6015599-6017307 GCF_000956105.1 Propithecus coquereli | reverse complement strand
CGAAATAAAATTTCAAATGTCATGATGCATTTTAAAAATGTCAAACAACAAAACAAGTCAAATCCCTTACCAACCACAGAATCAAGTTTATCTGGGTACTGAGTACATTTTTAAATCTCTGCCAATACTTGACTAAGTATATTTTTAAATCTTTACCAATACTTGACTTTGTGTACAAAACCCCCTTCAAAGTACAAACAGAATAAATATATACTAAGAATTGGCCTTTTGCTAAATTCTATATCTGAACTTCTAAGAAGTGGGGTGAGAGAGCAACGTGGAAAGACCACTGGAAAGCAGAAAGCCAAACAATCCCCAGAGCTCACAGAGGGCTGCCCACACATCCTCAACTTTTCTTTCTCTGAGGCTCAGGCCCTCCTCTTTGCATTAAAAGACACTATAGACAGCTTCTCCCCAGTCTTTAACTTAAAGCTTTCCTTAACAGGGGAAAAAAAAGAAAAAACTTACAAACTTCTAAATTCAGTGGTTCTCAACCTCTACTTCCTTTTATTCCTGCCTCCCCAATCTGGCAATGCTGCTACTCTATTTGAAAACCTTGTAACTACCTTTTTCTATCTACTATTTTTTCCGCCAATTAGCCATTTAGAAACTCATCCCTAAATCCTCCACAGAGCTACACTTCAGATTACATCCATATATAACTGCTTCCCCATCAAAGGCTCTGGCATGCTTCTTCCTCACCAGTTTCTGATTTGATGTGATGGAAAGAAAAACAAACTATAGTTAAAGTAGCTTAGCTATCATTTAATAAAATCTTTTCACTTTACAGTAATGAAGCTGAGGGCCAGGAAAGTTAACTTGAATTCCTAAGGGCATCCAAGTTAGTAGCATCATATCTTTTCTGTATACTGCTTCTTCTATCATGTTATCTCCCTCCTGCTAAGGTGTTGGGAATCAGCCCTTAAACACATATTAATATTTAAACAAAGACTTAAACAGATATAAAGGGATGTGTCACATCAATATACTGGGATTGTTCAGACCAAAATCAATCTGAAATTACTTTCCTATCCTACACCTATTCCTTCCTTAACCTTTCAATCATTTGTTCATTTTCAATGATTCAATAAACATACAAAGATATCCCTACTGTGTGCCAGACACTGTGCTAGTAATTTGGAGGTACAACAGTAAATATGACAGACATTGCTAAGCTCTCACAGATCTAATGGTCTGTACATCTCTTCCTTAGGGGCTCTTCCCTGGTTCTGCATTCAACGTATCCCTATTCTGTATCTTCTTCTAAGTCTCAAGGGATTGATGGACAAACATGCTTAAGAATTATGCTAGCTACACACTTATTTTGAAGAGCTAAAATTTTAACAATATAAAACCAAAAAACAATTGACAATACCAAGTGCTGGCAAGGATGTGGAACAACAAGAACTTGCATACACTGCTAGTGAGAATGCAAAATGATGTGGCCACTATGGAAAAGTTTGGCAGTTTCTTAAAATGTTAAATGCATACTTACTATATAACCCAGAAATTCCACTACTGAATATCCAGCACAAATGGAAACTTATGTTTACACAAAAATCTATACATAATTATTTACAGCAGCATTATTCATAATTGCTAGGAACTAGAAGCAACCCAAATGTTAGTCAGAGGGTGAATGGAGAAACAAACTGTAGTACATCCAGCCAATGGCATACTACTCAGCAATAAAGACAAACTATTGATA
>NW_012149618.1:6013306-6014809 GCF_000956105.1 Propithecus coquereli | reverse complement strand
ATACTTATAATTTCTTGCTCAGGAAGAAAACATATTTTACTTCACAGAATCTTCTCAGTCATTTTATTCACAAAACAAGTCAAGCGTTAACAACTAGCACTGCTCTCCCAGTCTAGTGGGGAAGCTAAGAGTGAAAATAAAGTATTGCAATTCACTGATATGTGCTGTAATAGTGGTATAATGAGGTATGCAACAGGTGTTAAGGGTAAATCAAAGCAGGCAAAATGAACCCTGCTAAGAGGGATTAAAGAAAGCATTAGACTCTTGGAAGATGAGTGGTTGGGAGGGGAGGGAAGAGAATATTCCAGGCAATAACATGCAGAGTCACAGAAATGTGAAATACCATAGCTTTTTCAGGGAGCCATAACTCATTAGATATTACTGAGGCATAGGGTACACACTGGGGAGCTACAAGAAACCCCTCAGGAGAAAGTACAAACACCCAGGCCACAACAGCCAAGAACACCAACTTTACCCTGTCACTAGCAGTGGGAAAAAAACCTAAAGCATATGACTCATGTTTTAGAATAAATGTTAAAAAGAAAAGGTGTATATAAGCATAGACTCAATCAGTATACAAACTGGTTTTGTTAAGAGCCTTCTCTAGACTTCAAAACAGATAGTACAAGGGACTTGTTGGCAAAAATCCCAGGACTGACAGATGCTGATATCAGAGGTCTATGTGCCAGGACCGACTGATGCAACGTCAACAGTGAACAGCCAGATAATCATTACCACATTACTTAACCTGGCCACCTCACTTACAAAGTGAGGAAGATAGGAAAAATTCTCTCTAAGGCCTCTGCTGACACAGAAATTCTAAATATAGGCTACCTTTTGACCACCTAATATTTGTCAGGCACTTTACAGAGGACCCTTGGTATTTACGTATTTAACACCTAGAGATTCAACTATTCATGAATGACCCAAAGGTTAATCTGTAATTTTGTTGAAACTCAAAAGTTGAATTGTGAACACTACAAGGCTGATGTCAAAAAAACAAATCATTTAGGTAGTAATGACTCTGGCCAACTGTCCACTATGCTAATCTCAAAGGGCCTCTATTCTGTTCTGCTTACTTCATAAGCACTTCTTGAGGGGAGTTACATATTATAGTAGACTTGTAAATTTGAGGTTTCAAAAGGACCTTGTCATATTCCTTGATAATGTCAAGGGTGTCCTAAAATAGGCACTTTACATTCTCATCTAATCCAAACAAAAACCTCAAAAGTAAGGTATTGATTGTATCAGTAGTATTTACAGGTGAAGAAATTAGGGATTTGGTTCTCTTAACAAGTCTTTGACACTGTTTATATTGACAGAAGTGAGAGAAAGAACCTATAACTAAGGACATTCCCAATGCGGACAGTGAAAGATTTAAAGGCTAAAAAAAGTAAATAATGAGTAATAAAAGTACATAATGAATTGAGCCAATTGTTTAAGCAATTGTAAATTCACTTATTCATAAGACTAGGGGTCAATAAAGTACCCACAAAACCAAAC
>NW_012149618.1:6009982-6011671 GCF_000956105.1 Propithecus coquereli | reverse complement strand
GGGAAGGGGAAGGGGGAAGGGAAAGGTGAAGGGAAAGGAATATCTAACATTGTTTTCTCAAAAAATGCTGTTAAAACTACATTGAAAGGAATTTTTTTTAGTCCTACACGTACAAAGACAGGAATAACCAACAAAAAAGAACAACAACATTTTAAAAGCTGGAAAGCAGGAAACCAAGTGTTAACTATCTTGGCAGACCTGAAAAGGCAAAGCATAAGCCAGTAGAGAAAAAAGTAGAGAACAGACGTGCAGAATCCTCAAAAGGCTCAGGAACCAGAAGCATTAGCTACCTCTGGATGCAAATGGGGATGAATTAGAGTTTGCCAAAATAAAGAGGATTAGGTGAAAACTGAAAAGTAGATTCCTAGATCCCCTTGTCTCTCCACACCTCTGGGTTAACTGTCCCTCTATTACCCTTACATACCTACAAGTCTATTCTCTAGAGAAGCTGAAACAGGGTTTCTCGATTAGGGGATGCACAGGTGAGGGCATGGTTATTGCTCTGAGAACAGTGGGATTAAGTGACCATATATGCACTGAATCTTGAATGCTGAGACCTCAGAACGTCTTCCCTCACTGGGCTCTCAGATGGCTGGCAACAAGATCTTTAGACCTAAGCCAGCACTATCCAGTAGAACTTACTGCAATGGTGGAAATGTTCAGTAGCTGAGCTGTCCAAATGGTAGGCATTGGCTACGTAGCTACTGAGCACCTGAAATGTGGCTAGTGCTACTGAGGAATTGAATTTCTAATTTAAGTTTATTTAAATTTAAATAGCCGCATGTGGCTAGTGCCTATAGTACTGAATGCCGAAGCTCTAGGCAGAAAAGTGGAACATATTTCTCAGAGGAATCTAAGAAGGACAGGAGGGAAGATGAAAATGCAGAAATACCTGGGGATTCCCTAATAAACAGCTCACCTATGTCACCCCTCATGAAACCCAAAGTTCATAAGCTTCACCTACATACAAGCTTCTAATTGGCTTTTTAAGTCACCCACTTTTTATTATGAGCAGGTAAGAGTACATCTGAGGAAATAGTCTAACATGATAGTAGAGACTAAATTAAACAGAAAAAAATATACTTGAAGGAAATAAACTATTCAGGGAGAAAAAAACTTAAAAGAAAACTATCTTTAACATTTTCAAGAAGATAAGAAACACTATATTCAGGAAACAAGACTAACATCTTCTTGTGGTAAAATAACATGAAGAAAAAAATACTCAGAATAAAAGAGTATTAGAAGTTTAAAACAGCAAAAATTAAAACACAACAAAAGAGTATGAAGTTGAGAAAATCTCCCCAAAAAGTCAAGCAGAAGATAAAGAGATGGAAAGTAGAAAGAATCTTAGAGGCCAAGACAGGAGCTTTCATATGCCAATGATACCCAGTCCAAAAAGACAGTAGAGAGACACTGGAGGAGAAGAAATGAGCAACGAATAATTCAAGAAAATTTCCCAGAACTGGAGAAAATGACATTCTACATTAATAGAGCCTACTGAAAGCCGGGATAACTGATGAAAACAAATGCTCACCAAGGCACACCACTGTAAATTACAGAACAGTGAAGACAAAGAACATTCTACAAAACTTCTAGAAAGGAAAAAACAAGTCACATACAAAGGACCAAGAATTAGATTGGTTTTGGACTTCTCAAAAGCAATACCAGAAGACGAAAACAGAACAATGC
>NW_012149618.1:6006070-6007517 GCF_000956105.1 Propithecus coquereli | reverse complement strand
GTCACCCCTCATGAAACCCAAAGTTCATAAGCTTCACCTACATACAAGCTTCTAATTGGCTTTTTAAGTCACCCACTTTTTATTATGAGCAGGTAAGAGTACATCTGAGGAAATAGTCTAACATGATAGTAGAGACTAAATTAAACAGAAAAAAATATACTTGAAGGAAATAAACTATTCAGGGAGAAAAAAACTTAAAAGAAAACTATCTTTAACATTTTCAAGAAGATAAGAAACACTATATTCAGGAAACAAGACTAACATCTTCTTGTGGTAATATTTTACCACCATATTTTACCATAACATGAAGAAAAAAATACTCAGAATAAAAGAGTATTAGAAGTTTAAAACAGCAAAAATTAAAACACAACAAAAGAGTATGAAGTTGAGAAAATCTCCCCAAAAAGTCAAGCAGAAGATAAAGAGATGGAAAGTAGAAAGAATCTTAGAGGCCAAGACAGGAGCTTTCATATGCCAATGATACCCAGTCCAAAAAGACAGTAGAGAGACACTGGAGGAGAAGAAATGAGCAACGAATAATTCAAGAAAATTTCCCAGAACTGGAGAAAATGACATTCTACATTAATAGAGCCTACTGAAAGCCGGGATAACTGATGAAAACAAATGCTCACCAAGGCACACCACTGTAAATTACAGAACAGTGAAGACAAAGAACATTCTACAAAACTTCTAGAAAGGAAAAAACAAGTCACATACAAAGGACCAAGAATTAGATTGGTTTTGGACTTCTCAAAAGCAATACCAGAAGACGAAAACAGAACAATGCCTAAAAAATTCTGAAAAAAATAATTTCCAACCCATCACTCAATCATATGTTAGGGTAATTAGTATAAAAACACTATCATACATGCGAGATGTCAAAGTTACTTCCCATATAAACTTTAAGAAACTACTGGAAAATTGTCTCCACTAAAACAAAGGAGTAAACAAAGGCTCCTGAAGGCAGATGATAAAGGATGACAGCCATGCATTAGACAGAGAAGACATTCAACCCAAATTGGGGGAAGGTGACTCAAGAGAAAGACTCTGAAAGCTGTATCACCAAAATCCTTGCTACTGAACAAACCATCTTTTTAAGGCAAGAATAGAATGTCCAGGTGAACCTGGCACAAATTCTAATCTGTACTTGGCTTCTTGACTGCGTGCTAATAAACTGCCTGCTCTCCCTTCCATACTCAGTTTTCTGATCAGCTGATGACACTCATTTTATCTGTCATAAGTGCTCTGACCTACTCCTGAAAAATGGAGGCAGGGCATGGTGTGGAGGCAGGGCATGGTGAATTTAGAAGCAGAAAATATATTCCCACTGGACAGCCAACACCTGCAGAGTGCTGCCAGATGCCCTGACTGTGGTGAACCCTGTTTCCCAGGACTGATTTCATGCATGAACTTGCCCACTACCTTCCCCAGAAAAGGATCTGGTCCA
>NW_012149618.1:5996471-5997925 GCF_000956105.1 Propithecus coquereli | reverse complement strand
CCACCGCCACCACTGTAGCTGGTGTTCATAAAGATTCTTAACTTTCTCCGTAGATAACATCACCTTTTTGAAACCTAAAGGTAGTTTTCAAGATATCTTCCAGGCCCTGCATTCCAGTGGATCAGCTGACTCACCCAGACCAGTAGCCCATTATCAAGAATAGAACTCAACTGGAATTGTGACCCTAGGGACTGAAACAACACAAAAAGATGATTCCTACATCCCTATAATTTTGCCGCAATTAACAAACCTAATTGCCTAGCCCTTGCCTGCCAAACTATCCTTAAAAACTCTGTCTCCCAAATTCTTGGAGAGGCAAATTTGAGAAATTTCTCCCAACTCCCGGCTTAGCTGTATGTGGAATAAAGACTCTCTCTCTGCTGTAAAACCTGCTGAGTCTGTGTATTGGCTTCTTGGGCAGCAGGCAAATGAACCTAGTTGGGCAGCAGCAGCTTCTCTTCTGACGCTCATTTAATTCATGTGGTATCCATCTATCCAGCTTCTTTACCTTGCAGACTTGTTTCAAATGGTCCAATATTGTTAGAATAGTAACGTCAAACCTTGCTGCTAATTCATGCATAGGTTGAGATGGATTCACTTCCCCTACACCTTTCAGCTCATCATCATTATTCACCTTGGTGCCAGATCACCCACGTGGCTCATTTTCAAGATTAAAATCACCAGAACGGAACTTCTGAGACCCTTCACATACTGTGCATTCATTAGCCACATCCTTCCCAAACACTTTGTTGATATTTTGAGCTGTCTACGCTGCATCGGTTCCACAATGGAACTCATATTCAAAAATAACATGAATTTTTTACTTATCCATGGTTTCACAAAAATTGCTCTAAAAAAATCTGAAAGATAATCACAAGCTAAAATGTACATTTGAAAGAATGAGGATGTGTCTTCACAATAAACATAAAACGAGAGTCAAAGTGAAATGTCAGAGACAGCAACTATCAACCTTAGTACGTACAGAAATCGGACATTTCATACTTAATAACCTAATAAAAATCATCTTTGGTACTCTTGTTTTCACAGCTGAAGGGAGTATAAAGTGGTCCGGCCACTTTAGAGGGAAAACTGATAAGTAGCTATTACAATTTTGAATATGTGTACTATGATGAATTCCTTCTTAGTATTTATCCTTCAGAAATACTCAACTGCAAGTAGAAAGATGTTTCACTGTAGCATTTTCTGTGACAGAAATACCACTGATTCCTATTTTTCCATGATCCTATAATCAAAGCAAAAAATGATTAAATGGTAAGTCAGAGATAACCCATACCTCTTAGCCAAATGATTGTTAGCCACATTTTAAGTTCTAAGTAAATTTTCACAAAGTAAAAAATATTGAAAACATAACGAAATAAGAGTGCTAAAAGTACACTAAGCTAAAACTACACTGGCACTACCAAGGATCCTGGGCCTAACATAACAAAGGTCAC
>NW_012149618.1:5995529-5996421 GCF_000956105.1 Propithecus coquereli | reverse complement strand
TATGCTCTTTTAATAAGCAAATTATCAGAAGAAACAAATAACAAAAATAAGCCAAAAAGAACTCAAGACACCTTTCTGTATCAATTAAGCATTTATAATGCAGGCAGAGGATGCTGAAAAGATAATACATAAAGTTTACTCTGGCACTTTGACCTGTTTGAGGGAAAAAAAAAAAAAAGATAATAACAGGAAAGGGACAAACTACACAGTTTCATTCTTCCTGAAATAGCACAAGAGAATAATACTTTCCCAGATAGAAAAAGGTCATCCATGGTAACTGGCATGTTAGTCATAAGACTTAGAAGAAATAAAACCACAGTTCACCAATTATGATAAAACACAATAAGACAGTAAGAGCAGAAGGAGGCCAAATTTCAGTCACAACGACCCAAAATGAAGCAAAGAAGAACTTTCACCAAGCAATGGATTTCAGTAAACAAGCCTGTTAATTCCCTGGGAAGAGTCTGCTCCGAGAGTTCTTAGAACTGGATTAAGGGTGGCTAGGATTATGTCAAAATGATATTACTTACCTCTTATATCTCTTATTTATCTCTTGAGGTTCAGTGAGAGATAAAATTATCTATATAAATATTCACAGTTCTCTAAACCCTGATGCAATTCTTTTACTTGAAATGTATTCAAAAGTTAATACATGGAAATAAGTAGACAGTATACACTTTATGATTCTATTTATCTAAAGTTCAAAAACAGATAAACTAACTCATAATGTTAGAAGTACGGATAATGATTATACCAGGGGAAGTGTGGCGCAGGTATAGTAACTGGAAGAGGTACCAGGGAACTTTTAAGATTTTAGTAACGCTTGTTGTTCCTTGATTCGGGTGCTGCCTACACATGATGTGTTTGCTTTATGAAAATTCACTGAACTGTA
>NW_012149618.1:5981738-5982555 GCF_000956105.1 Propithecus coquereli | reverse complement strand
GTATTTTCTCCCATTCTGTAGGTCATCTATTTGCTCTGTTGATTATTTCTTTTGCTGTACAGAAACTTCTTAGTTTAATTAAGTCCCATTTATTTATTTTTGTTTTTGCTTTATTTGCTTTTGGGGTACTAGTCATAAATTCTTTGCCTAGGCCAATGTCCAGAAGAGTTTTTTCTGAGTTTCCTTCTGGAATTTTTATGGTGTCAGGTCTTACATTTAAGTCTTTAATCCATTTTGAGTTCATTTTTGTGTATGGTAAGAGAGAGGGATCTAGTTTCATCCTTCTGCATGTGGTTCTCCAATTCTCCTAGTATTATTTTTATTGAATAGGCAGGCATTCTTTCCCCAGTGTATCTCTTCATGTCTGCTTTGTCAAAGATTAGTTAGTTATAGGTGTATGGTTTTATTTCTGAGTTCTCTATTCTGGTCCATTGATCTATGTGTCTACTTTTATACCAGTACCATGCTGTTTGTATTACTATAGCCTTGTAGTATATACTTTGAAGTCAGGTAATGTGATGCTTCCAGATTTGTGGGTTTTTTTCCTTTTTCCTTAGGACTGGTTTGGGTATGCAGGCTCTTTTTTGATTTCATATGAAATTTAGGATTGTTTTTTCTAATACTGTGAAAAATTACTTTGGTATTTTGATGGAAATTGCATAGAATCTGTAAATCACTTTGGACAGAATGGACATTTTAACAGCACTGATTCTTCCAATCCATGAGCATGGGATGTTTTTCCATTTGTTTGTGTCATGAATGATTTCTTTTATCAGTTTTTTATAGTTTTTTTTTTGTGTGTGTGTCTTCCAGCATA
>NW_012149618.1:5980628-5981688 GCF_000956105.1 Propithecus coquereli | reverse complement strand
TTTAAGCTCATGTTTGTTTTTCCCTTCATGAGATACAGAGCTAGCTAGTAAAACATATAATTAAAGAACAAAGTGATCAAGACATACAGACTGTCAGAAAGCAAGGAGTTTACTAAAACTAAATCCACATATATAAAATATGAGCATATATACATATATCCCTTGACTAAGTAATAGCAATGGAGCTAAAACAGAGTGTTGTTTTGCTTTTGGCTTTTTGTGGGTATTTGCTGGGGCTGAGTTGGTGGAGATAAAGGCTGGAGAGAGGATAGTATGTGTGACATCTGGCACCCCTGGGGCAGGTAGGTGGTTTGTCAGGTTCAAGGAACTGAACTGAGATTCAGATTAGAGTTTTAACAATAATAATATACCATCTGCAGAGTATTAAAATAGGACCACATTCTCTTCGTAACCCTGGGGAGGAAGGATGCTTGGCTTTTAGTTAACACTAATCCACTGCATTTACATATCACACATAACATACAGTTTACAAATCACTTTATACTCTCATTTGGCCCTTGTGTAAGGTAGAAATTTTACAGATGAAGAAATGAGTTTGTGCCCAAGGCCACAAAGCCAGAAAATTGAAGCCCTGGAGGTTTTTGAACCTACTAGATGTCCTTCGGAGTTACTATACACAAGCCCACACACCTACCACCTACTACACACTACCCAGAAGAAAGAGCCCAAGAAACTCCACTGAGAGGCTACTCCCTGCCAGGGGCAGAGTCAGGGGTTAAAGGTATAGTTGTTGGCACCATCCCACAGGTTTCCCTCAGCCAAGAAATTTGGAAAGAATTGACCCCAATATATTACATGATCTGTATCTCTACAGCAAATAACAAGTCAATGAAAAATGTTTTCACAGAAATTTTTGGAAAACCAAGAAGCACAGAAGTTTTATATCTACTGAATATTTAGGATAGTACCCCAGGACTCAAGCTCTACTAATAACCACACCTGTATAATCCAGAAAAGTTAATTTATACCAATCCCCATACAACACCCTCTCCTCTGCCCTTTCACTCCCACCTTTACTTTCTTTACCTATGAAATGAGA
>NW_012149618.1:5975173-5976598 GCF_000956105.1 Propithecus coquereli | reverse complement strand
TCAGGAAGTAGGGAGAAAAATTTACTATCTACCTCCATAATGTGCCAGACATTGTTGCATTCTGTTTAAAATGTCTTACTTCACTAGACATTCTCAGCACCCCTGGGAGGGAGGCATCTTTCCAGTTTTACAAAGAAAACACATGAGGTTCAGCAGGTTAACTGTAGCCCACACTTTTGGGCTAATAAGGTAGTGGTGCCAAGATAAACCAGAGCTTTAAAAATAAGAGCAAATTTTAGTGTGCCCTGTAAATACAGGTTTAAATTTACTATATGTAGAAATTTATAAATGAAATTCAGAGTCAGTGAAAAATACTGATTTGTCATCCATAAATACAGATTTGTTATCTCCAAAAATAGATGCCTGTCAAGTATTTGCTATGTGATATAAAATTCTTCCAACCACAAAGTCTGAGATTACACTACCAAGCCAATTTCATGCACTGGATTTTATTAGTAACAAAGAAAGCAAGCTCTTCAGTACTTCTTATTACCAAGAACTAAAAATATCTAACATTTTAAGTCAAGAACATAACTTACTAGTCATGTCCATCACATAAGCGGTAAATCAAGGATAAAGTATCACGTATCTAAAGCTTTTTTTTTCTCCCCCTATCTCTTAACTTTTTAGGGAGTCCAAATTTCTACTTCTAGAGTTCAAAGTCTTCTACAATCTGGCCTCAAATTAATTCTTGAAATTTTCTCTAACTGCTTAGCTTCCTAACACTCCAGTACAGACACAGGTGAATTCCTCCTGTCGCCCAAACTCAATTTATACCTCCTCATGTCTAAGCATTTGCTCCTATACCCCCTCAACTCCACTCAACCCATCCTATAAGACCAGCTTGATTCGCTCCTCCTATAGTAAACCCTTCCCAAACTACTAGTTCAAAACATTTTCCTGCTTTCCCTAGAACTCCTGTAAGACTTATTTGCCCATTCATAATGTTCATAGTATTATTGTACCAAATTGATATTTATTTCATTATTTCTTCATGTGTGCCTTATTTCTACAAGTCGGAGACCTGTGACACCTATAGCACCTCACACCTATTGTGTGGCCAGAAAATACATATTTTTTTTAAATTTTAGGTTACAAATTAATTTAAGATGGTAAATATATGTGTTGATACACATGATACAAATATCTAATGCATGTTCAATCTAGACATAGTATTAGTTTCCCTTTGAGAGTAAAAATGTTCAAACCACATGTTCCTCTTTTTTGCAATTAAAGCTTCCAAATGGAGAAAATCCAATGGCAAATTCTGATATTTCCTTTTCACACCATTCATTTAAATTATAAAAAGCTTACTGGTTATTATTTAGTCATATACATTTCTCTCCAAAAGTCCATGCATACCTTCTATACATAACATACAAAATTTGTGAAATACTATCACAAATGCAATTAACAGGCTAAAAT
>NW_012149618.1:5969504-5970828 GCF_000956105.1 Propithecus coquereli | reverse complement strand
TCTATGACTTACATATAATGTGATATCATAAAATAAGAATTTCATGCTTTTTTTACATTAAAAAAATGTTTTTAAACAGGTCAGTTAAGGTTGTTAAAAGTTCTTTCGAAGATAATGCTCTTTCCTGACTATAAAAAAATTTACTCTTTATCCCGTAGGCAATGGGAACCTACTTTAAATTTCCAGCTTATTACATATTTTTAATGCTTTAATATTTTCTAACAAGCCTGTATTGCTTTGGAAATAAGAAAAGATTTAGTCCTATATAGACAGAAGACTTTAAATATAAGAAACAAGAGTTACCTGAGAGTGGGCAGAAAGGCTTACTAGCCCACAAATATAAACTATACTCAAAATATGTGCTCAAAAGATTGAAAAAAAGTATTTGATTCTTCTGAATCCAATTTTAAACTCTTAAATAGACATACAACACATATGACAAATATTAACCCAAAAAAGAGTTAAGAAAGCAGTTCATTAGCAAGCTAAAAAAACAACCTGCTATAGCATTAATCCAAAGGCTACTTTTCTAAAACAACTACCTTTAATCAAAAAAATGGCACAATATATTATTTTTCTAATTATTTATTATAGGTTACACCGGAAAATGTTTCATCACCATTAAAAATAGCAATAAAGAAAGTAAAATGATCTTTTTACTAGGGAAACTCAAATGTCACATTCAACTACTAGATGAAAAGAATTTTATTTGGAATAAAGGAGTGTTAAAAACTAAAGAAAATGAACAGTTAGGAACTATTTATGATCAATGGGAATATGACTTATTAAAGAGAAAAGCTAATTCCTAGCCTCTAATAAAACCATAGCTCCATAAAAACGACTTCTTTCACCTTTCTCCCTGTGTTCCACTAATGGCAAGTGTTGAGAAAGATGACACTGCACAGCTTGCCTCCTTAAAAGTGGAGAGAAGAAAAGCTGTCCAAAAAATTAAAACTGCAAATGCCATTTACTAGAAACCTGGTATACTGCTTCAGTAAGCTCCAAACACTCAAGTAAAGGTTAACCATACATCTTTCCAGTCCATTTAGAACTATTCAGCTAAGGGGGGACCAAACCAAATGAAGCCAACTGCTCATGGAAAACATCTGCTGATAATTTCTAAAGTTAATGGTTTCCAATAGTAGTATGTATCTCTTATCATAATGCCTTCATGGAAAATATTCAAGTATTGATTGGTGAATGATCATACTGAGTTAAATGGAATTATTATCAAAAACCATTACTACCATATAGCAGTCTGTTAATGTTTAGATAATTTAGTCAGGTTCTGATGAACTTTCTGCTTAAGTGAGAGTTATTGTTT
>NW_012149618.1:5968148-5969454 GCF_000956105.1 Propithecus coquereli | reverse complement strand
ACAAAATTTGTCTTTAATCAGATTAAGATGCTTAAGTCAAGTGTTCTCAACTCCACACTAGGACAAGGTCTTTGATAACAGTATGATAGAAAACTGGTCCTATGGCAAAGATGATTACAGATTGAGAGAAAATGATTTGATGGTTTACTTAATACAAGTTTAGAGTCAATAATTCTAAACATGGTAATAGAATCTAAAGAATCTTCCTTAGGTTCAAGCAAGTTGCCTTTAATGAGCATCATTTATTAATTCCTTATGGAAATATAGTAATGGTGTTGGAAAAAGACGTCAAGGACAGAATTCAGGATTGCTGAAAACCTAGTACAATATGTAACTCTGAACTCTAAGACCCTTTCTAGCTCTAAAATTCCCAATATCTAGGAAAAGGGATCTAAAAATCCATACAGCCTAGGTGGGTGGTATCTAGGTGTACAAAGGAAACAGGTATTGAGTACTAAGAATTATTTCCAGAGAAAAAAATGAAAGATAATATCTAAGAGTCAGAATCTGAAAAAGCAAGATCCAGGGACAGCCAAATTGTTCTGAATATAAACTACTGAAAGGAAATAGAAAGCAAGCATGGTTCCAAGGTCAGTGCTATCTATCAGGCAATTGCCATGCTGGTTAGGTCTGTGGCTGCAAAGTTAGCACAGTCTCCATCCCAAATCAGTTAATACCGAGCATGAAGCCAACTTTACTTTTTTCCCCAAGTTATAAATGAATAATAATATACAGTTACTTTAGTAACAAGCTATCAAGATTGCACATACAAGACCAGATTTAAGTGCTGGAATTTTTAAAACCTTACTGCCAAAGTAATCTGATAAAAATTTACTAATGTTCATAATGATTATTGTGCTTCACAGTCTCTAGTCCTAACTGGAACATAATTCATGTGATTTACTACAACTACTACTACTACTACTACCACCACCACCACCACGATACAGCCAAACATTTCTAAAGAGAGCAGTAAGGAAAAGAGGGTTTTTCACTAGGTTAATGTTGGAGACATCTAAAGCTTTGACAGTTTTTCTTTTTAACAGCTTTATTGAGATATAATTCACATTCCATAAAATCCACCCATTTGAAGTATACAACTCGGTGGCTTTTAGTCTATTTAGAGTAATGCAACAATCGCCACAATTCATCTTAGAACACTGCATCACTCTCAAGTTTAGGCTGAGAAGCACTTGCGGTCCCCTCCATTTGGTCCCCCTAATTAACAGCTGCTTCTTCAGGTAGCCACATGGTTTCTATTTACCTGGTTAAACTCTTAGCCCAAAGGTCACTTTCTCAGAGAGGC
>NW_012149618.1:5956353-5957748 GCF_000956105.1 Propithecus coquereli | reverse complement strand
ATACATATTTTAGGACTAAGTTGTAGCCAGTGCTAATTATAACATGCCTGGAAAAAAATTTAACCTACAGTGATTACAATTCTATTTATAAAGGAAAAATCTAAACCACAGAAACAGTGCTTAGTTTAGAACAAGAATATGTGCATAACTGCCAAATGAAATCTCTATTTAGATGTCTATCTTACTGAAACACTGTAATTACAAAAAACCAAAATGAATTTCTAAGTGTTTCAAGATAAAATAGTCTTTGCATAATCTTCAAGGCTTATAATTACTTTCCTGAAAAGGTAATACTTCAAGTTTTTATTTATAATACTAATTCTAGAAGTTAACACAGATTGAACACTAAATTTTACTATAAAATGGAAGCCTCCTATGAAATTCAGAATCTCTCATATTATGATCAAATGCAATGCCTGTCAACTTCATCTCCAAAATATACCCTAAATCCAACATTTTCCATACTTTTTCATTACTACCACCTTAATCCAAGCCATCATCTTGTTTGCACTACTACTGACTTCCTCTCTTTCACTCTTAGCCAACCAGGACCCCCAGTCCTTTCTACATACTGTGGCAAAATAATCTCAAAATGTGAGTCTGATTATATCATTTCCCAGTTTAAAAGAGTAATGACTCTCCATTGAGCCTAGAGTAAAAATCGAATTCCCACCAAAATCTACAAGTCTTACATGAGCTGCCTCCCACTCAACTGTCCAAGTGCACTGACTACCACAGGCCTTTCACCTGCATGCAAACTACTCTCTTCTGCCAGGTTCTCCAACAGGCCACCTCAAGGCTTCATGCACTGGAATTGTCTTGTCAGACGTTTTGCTTAATTAGCTCCTTTTCTTCCTTTAGGTTTTTGGTGTCAGCTTAATATCAACTCCTTAAAGAAGCTTTTACTAAGGCTGACCACTACTTAAAGCAAGTACTCCTCAGTAGTGATTCTCTGCCTCAATCCTGAGTACTTCATTTATGGCTCTCATTACAGCTTGAAGTTAGTTTAATCATTTGTCTGTTTTCTTGTTTTCCACCTGTCACTCCCTCTAGAATTTTAGTTCTAGAGTTTACCAGTTGTGAGGACCATGTTGATATTGTTCACAATCATACCATCAGCACAAGACCCAGAACACCTCAAAAGAGCTTAATTTCTACTTTTATATTAAAGGCTTAATATATAAAAAAGGGGGAAAGTCAGAAAAACTGCTACTATCACTTTATAATTTTTTCAGGAATTCAAAAGCAGGTATAACAAATATGATTCAGCTGATCAAAATGTCTTTCAATTATTCGCCCTTTTGCTACTTTTGAATTTATACAGGGTCCTTTCCTACTTAAGAAAATAAACATACAACAAATATAGAAGTATAACAGAAAAATAGTGTCACCTTA
>NW_012149618.1:5955238-5956303 GCF_000956105.1 Propithecus coquereli | reverse complement strand
CTCCAACAATGATATCACTGACAATATTTTTAGAATTCCTTTGTGGGAGGGAAATCCCTGCAGAACCTTTAACACATTCTGTTGATTATCCTCAATAAATGTTAACAAATGCCCAAACTTGTAAAGTGGATTTGAGTTTTTGAAACGAAGAGTCACATGGGGCCTGCTATAGAGAATGTGATAGATCATCAAACAGGGTGATTAATATTAATATATTCGGTTAAAAATGAAGTGTTAACATAAGGCAATGAGACTAATTGTCTTAAGAAAAAACTCTGGAAAGGTAAAGCCTCCCAAGGCGACTGCTCTGAAGCACTTTTCCTGATTGGATATTAATGTAACTCAGTTTTACAACTAAATAGCTTCCAATCCATGCTCTCATTTTACTAATAAGAAAATGGGGCTGGGTATGGTGACTCATGCCTGTAATCCTTGTGCTTTGGGAGGCCAAGGCAGGAGGATCACTTGAGGCCAGGAGTTCAAGACTAGCTTGGGCAATATAGTGAGATCCCACTGCTACAAAAAAATTTTTAAAATTAGCCCAGTGTGGTGGCATGCACCTATCGTCCTAGCTCGGGAGGTGGAGGCAGGAGGATTCCTTGAGCCCAGGAGTTTGAGATTACAGTGAGTATAAAGATGCCACTGCAATCCAGCCTGGGTAGCAAAGTGAAATCCTATCTCAAAGGGGAAAAAAAGGAACATGAAAATGAAGTTTCCAAGAAGTGAAAGAAATTGCCCCAAATCACTTAACTGGTGGGAAACTGGATACTAAACATCAGGACTCCTAATTCCTAGTTCAATATTCATCCCCTTTCACTACACAGCCTATAAACTTTAAGGCTTGAGAACAAAGTAGAATTGCCTTTAAAATCCATTAAGGGGTTTAATTTTAAATTCAAGTTAAAACAACTGGGAATTTCCAAAATTCTGTAAGAATATGCAATTTGATTTTAAACACGCATACACATACTCAGTGATGCCAATTCCAACTGTCATATGGAGAAGACAGAAACAAAATGAAGAAAAAATCAACTAAAAGGATAAATGATATAGCAGTCCAAGCCC
>NW_012149618.1:5953474-5953962 GCF_000956105.1 Propithecus coquereli | reverse complement strand
ATATCACTATTCTACAGAGATTTACCTAATCTACAGTCAAATAAAATTTTGATTTTCAGATTAGAAATGTACTAAACTCAGAATTCAATCAAAATACGGACAGAGACAACAGTCCAAACTTATAAGCAGGTAGCATTCCAAAACTTTGCATTTAAATCAGCTTTTTGGACTCCGGAATGCATTTTCTCATAAGAATTATATGATACATAGTGATCAGGTTTTCAGATGAGCCTACAAAAGCTAATCTCACTCAAATGGACCTCAAAATAGCACTAATAAAAAAATAGTCTTTAACCACTACAAATAAAAACCTGACATGGAATAATGACTTATAAAACCATCTCCTAACACCCTAGTCTCCTGTGTTAACTCTCATAAACCGTGGGAGGCCCACTACAAACACCTCTGTGACTGATTTATTCCTATTTTTTTTTCCCCTTTAATACTCTTCACTTTATGTTCCCAGATCCTGGACCATAGAATTCAGA
>NW_012149618.1:5950495-5951019 GCF_000956105.1 Propithecus coquereli | reverse complement strand
TACATAATTAACAATCAGAAATATCCAGTCCAGGCAAAGTAATTCCCAAGATGAAAATCTGCTCTCCAATGACTGATGAGGCCATAGATAAACCGTACACAAATATCAACTATATTCAGAGGAAACAAAAAAGGCATAATTATGATTTGTTTAATACAAAAATAGTTTCACTGATCTACAGCTAATCTTTCTCTTCATCATCTCTGGGACTCAAAAGTCTTGTTATTTACGCTAAACATGGCACAAAAGATTCTATTACATGGTTGGGGGTAGGACGGACTGGCAAGATTTATGGAGGTAAAATTACTCTATTAGAACTCTTGGGTTTTATTCTAAAAATATTTAGGAAAACTGAAAATTCCTGAAATGAGTATGAAAGGTAATTAATCACCTCCTGCCTCCCTTCAAAAATATTTCTATCACAAATATTTTGCATAAAACCTATCTGTCATTAAAATACCTATACAGAAGAAAATAAGACAGTTTACCAAATGCAGGAACAACATGCATTATGACTCTAAAGG
>NW_012149618.1:5948780-5950445 GCF_000956105.1 Propithecus coquereli | reverse complement strand
CTTAAAATATCAAAGAATAAAATAAGTTTCAATGAAATAACCCTCCCAGATTGATCAGCACTATTAGAACTTTAGTAAGCTATAAGGGCTAAATTGACGACTACTATGCTCATGATTTAGTTCTAACTTCCCTGACTGGCACCACTACTGCATGAGGCTGGTTGTCGAGAGTTTATGGAGGTTGAGAATGTTAGTCTGTTATGAGCTTTTGACAATGGTGCACGTGTTTCTGTTTGAAGTGGAATTTGTGAATAGTTGCACAGCTCGACAGTACTTTTTAATTCAGCCTGCTTAACAGCCTATCATGTCAAAGAAGACCAAGAGAATGCTGAAGGAAGAAAAAAATTTTTTTCAATGAGGACTGAGAATTGCAATATTATCTTGTTTTTGCTAAAGATAAGATGATTTACTTGCTTTGTGATACTGCAATAGCAACATTAAAAAAATTCAATGCTCATCAGCATTATAACACTCATAAGGACCACAAATATTTCAAATTAGAGGGATAGGCATGAAAGGTTGTACTGCAGAAATTAATAGATAAAAAGCAAAGACAATTCTTTCAAGCAGGAATAAGACCTGGAAATAATGCCACTGGAGCAACTTATAAAGTAGCTTATATACTAGGGGAAAAAAGTCAAGCCATTCAGTGATGTAGAAATTGTGAAAGAATGCAATGTGGAAGTTGCAGGATGCTTAGACCCTGATAACGGTTCAAAGTACAAACAACTGCCTCTTTTAAAGAGAACCACAACTGACTGGCAGCATGACTTAGCCTTCCACTTAACGGAACAACTTCATACAATACTTTAAAAGGAAAATATAGATTATTCAATTGCTTTGGATAAATCAACTGATACTACTAACTCTATGGGGGTTTCATATTTCATTCAAGTCATACAGAAGATTTTCTTTCCTACGAAGAGTTACTCACTTTGGGCACTCTTGTGAACAGAACACAGGGAATAGATACATACCTTCAACAACTTTCAAGATAAATATTGTAAAGTTAGACTGAATTTGGTAAATTTAGTGAGTCTATGTACCATCAAGGATTTATTGCACTGATTAAAAAAGTATTAACAGATCCAGATGCTCTCATTTCTTTTCATTGTACCTTGCATCAGCAAAATCTCTGTGCTAAACCTACTATTAATATTTTAAGAGACACTTTGCAACAAGTTTGACTTTGAGAATCATGACATCACACTCGAATTAGCATTCCAGCCTCACCTAGTTGATAGCACAAAGGCACCTAAAGAACTACAGTTGGAATTGATTGTGCTCTCAGTAGATGACATTTTAAAGTCATTGGTGCTAAGAAAGAGCCAATTAAATTGGAAAAAAGCAGTAGAATATCCACGCCTTCGGCAACATGCCCAAAAAATGCTTTCTTGCTTTTAACACTTATTGCTGCAAATCTACATTCTCCTACCTAACCCAAATCAAGATGTCCTTAGGGTCACAAATGACTGACACCTATCTAGAGGATCAACTGAAACTGTCGACCTCCATGCTGCAACCAAATATTCAAATGCTCTCCAACAAAAAGCAGATACAACAAAGTCATTAAAAGGTTAGTTAACTTTAAAATTAACAAATAGTTTTCATTTTTTGAAATTATTAAGTACATAGTAGTTAGATTTTTACAAAATAATGTACATT
>NW_012149618.1:5944554-5945140 GCF_000956105.1 Propithecus coquereli | reverse complement strand
CAATTCCATTTACAATAACATTCAAAGGAATAAAATACCTAGGAATAAATTTAACCAAGGAGGTGAAAGACTTATACATTGAAAACTACAAAATATTGACAAAAGAAATTAAGGAAAATCTAAATATATGTATGGAAGGACATCCCATGTTTATGGATTGAAAGACATAAAGACATAATACTGTTCAGTGGCACTACTACTCAAAGCAATCTACAGATTCAATGCAATCTCTATCAAATTTCCAATGGTCTTTTTTGCAGTAATAGAAAAGCCAATCCTCAAATTCATATGGAATTGCAAGGAGTTCCAAATAGTCAAAATAATATTGAAAAAGAACAAAGTTGGAGGACTCACACTTCCCAATTTCAAAACTTATTACAACACTACAATACCGGCATAAGGAAAGACCTGTAGACCAATTAAATAGAATTAAGGGTCCAGAAATATATTCATACGTCTATGGCCAACTGATTTTCAACAAGGGGGTGAAGACCATTCAGTGGAGAGAGAATAGTCTCTACAGTGAATGGTACTACTGGATAGCCACATGCAAAAGAATGAAGTTGTCCTTTAAGTCATACCACAA
>NW_012149618.1:5938555-5939687 GCF_000956105.1 Propithecus coquereli | reverse complement strand
CCAATTTAATTACAAAGACCCTCTTTTGCTATATAAATAACTTTTCACAGGATCCAAGGATTAGGACTTGGACCTCTTTTGGAAAGCCACTTTCAGCCTACAACTGGGCATCCACTTAAAAACCTATTAGGCCAAACCTTTTCATCAGGAATTAGATACTATCCTAGTCTCCAGATTTACAATGCAAAGTCACAAGCCTTCTGCCCCTGGGCACTGTAAACACATACTGTTGAAATTAACCACTGGGGCTCAGAAAATGATTCCCCAAAATGATGGCCTCGAAGCAAAAGTTTTTCTCTGTCATTCTCCTGCCCTCCTATCTTTTGGTCCCTCATTCTCCCCTGAGGCTTGCCAGAGAAACTAATAGCAAAGAGTAATATTTTTACCCACCTTTCTGAGTAAAAACTAGCCATGAAGAAATTACCTGACCTACCTTGTTTGATTATAGGTTAAAAGGTCCCCATTCCAGAGAGGGTCCTGCCGCATTCCCAAAAGGAAGAAATGGTACACACAGAGGCCAAGAATCTAAACAGCTACGCCTTGCTGGGCTTCCCCACTCAGTCTATTACCATGAGCCTATACCTTTTTTGTCCAATCTACCTAGCTATCCATAATTTGTTGAACCTAAGCATAAAAATAGACAGTTTCCCCTGTTATCTTTAGGTCTTCATTCTGAAGGCTCTTGTGTCTTGTAAAACTACTATCAGATAAATCTGTATGCCTTTTCTCCTAAATCTGCCTTTTGTCAGTGATTTTCAGCAAACCTTCAGAGGGCAATGGGGAAATTTCCCCTTGACCCATACATAACTTACGAATCTCATCATTTATACAGGAAACTCTCACAGAGTTCATCTATTCGTCTCTCAAAAATGCAAGAAAAATTTTGTCTGTTTTACCAATATAAAATGAGTGAAACTGTGCTCAAATTTTGTAGTCTCTCTTAAACTACCTACATGCATGTATCTGACATGCACAATCAATAAAAATGGAGTTTTTTCTCTTTTCTATATTGGTCAGAAGGGGTCTTTTTGTTGGCAAGATTTTCTTATTACTCCAACATACTTTACAGAGTTGGGTAATAATGAACTAAATTTTTAAATAAATTTGAAACAAACTACTTTCCAAAGTCAGC
>NW_012149618.1:5924530-5938505 GCF_000956105.1 Propithecus coquereli | reverse complement strand
CACTAAAGCACTATTCATATGTGAAAATTAGAAGTAGTATAAATGTCATCAACAGAGAAATGGCTAAATTATGGCATTGCCATATAATGGAATATTATGCAGCTACTTAAAAAATGAAGTACAGTCATCCCTCAGTAACTATGGGGTACTGGTTCCAGAACCTCTCAAGGATACCAAAACCCACAATTGCACAAGTTCCTTATATATTAATAAAATAACATCATATTTACATATAACCTATGCATGTCCTCCAAAATACTTTAAATCTCTAGATTACTTATAATACCTAATACTATGTAAATAGTTGTTATACTGTATTGTTTAGGGAAGAATGACAAGAAAAAAGTCTGTACATGTTCAGCACAGAAACAATTTTTTTCCAAATATTTTTGATCCTGGTTGGTTAAATCTATAGGTGAATAACATATGGATATAGAGGGCCAACTGCACACCAATATAAGCTGTCATTTAGAAAGCTAGTCATGATACATGACATGAAAAAAGCAACTTATAAAACAGTAAGTAAATGGTTCTGTTTTTACTTAAAGGAATAAAATAAAAATAACAAATCTACATGTATGATATGTATTACATGTTTATATAATAATAGCAAACATTTTCAAAAAAATGTATGACATGGGAAAATCGCAATATAATATTAAGTGAAAAACTAGGCTACAAAATAGTATAACTACACAAACCAAAGTAGCATAATAAAAATAAAGGTTATCAACTATCTCTGAGTAATGTGATTTTAAGCTGTTCTTCATATATTTTCCAAAATGTATAAATGTTACTTATATAATACTTAAATTGATTTTCTAAGCAAAAATCATTTAAAGTTTGCTGTTTGTTTTTAAAAACAGAGGCCCAGATGACCAACAAACTATTATGCTTCGGGGGGTAGGAAGAGATTCTAACCCTATAGGATACCAACAGATTGGGTATAATGATGTGAGTTCATGTACAATAAAGACTTTTTAAAAATATATATTTACCAAAACTTACCCAACTGAGAGAATGCTACCTCCTTAAGACTTTGAATATTCAGGTTACTTTGAATATGTTTATTCCCATGTTCTACTACTAAAAATATTTTTGAAGTTTTACAGTTTAAAATTTCCTTTGGTCAGCTCAGGTAACATATAAAAAAAAAGTAATTCTTAATTATAACCACATCTTATTTTTAAGTAAAATTGGTATTAACCAACATGGTCACCCAACCTTATCACCTAGGTTGGCCCTAAAATAGCTTTTGGTTCATTCCAAACAACTCTAGCTTCAAAGAACAAAGATTCAGCACAAGTACAAGTTCAATTAGTTAAAACAATATGTGGAAGCTTTCAAGACTTGTTTGGGGACAGGGAGTAGACCCTGCCTCCAGAAAAGGTCTGCTCCAGTAAACTATTCATTGCCATCAACACCACCTTCAATGGATGCCCAACAATCCCCTCCATTCCTTCTTACTTATGTTATTTCTGAGTAGAAGTGTCCTCTCCCCAGTCACAATTCTCAAAATCCTACCACCTCTTCAAGGCCAAGTTCAAAAATACAACTGCTCCATGAAGCTCTTCCTCTTTTGAACCCCAGAAACATTTAATTACCTGTACTACTCACTCAGTCAGCATTTGCTATTTTTATAATAACATTCTTTTCATAAATTCTGACTTTCCGGTTATACTTTACATGTAACAAAAAGACAGTTCCCTCTCCAATGCAATTCACTGGAGATACAGATTGAGTGGCCCATCCAAGAAACACAGTAGGAGTTTGTTTTCTTTGTACTATATAAAGACTGGGACAGCAGTATTAATTTAAGCCTGTTGGACTCTGGTGGACCTTAAATGGCTGCCTAAGGAGCATGCGTTTGACTCAATACCTATCACAATAACAACAAAGAAAATAAAATACTTACGAATATATTTTACTAAGGAGGTAAAAGACCTCTACAGGGAGAACTATGAAATGAAACACTGAAGAAGGAAATTGCAGAGGACTTAAGCAGATGGAAAAACATATCATGCTCATGGATTGGCAGAATCGACATTGTTAAAATGTCTTTATTACCCAAAGTAATCTATAGAATCAATACAATCCCCATTAAAATAACAACATCATTTTTCACAGATCTAGGAAAAATGGTTCTATGCTTCATACAGAATGAGAAAAGACCCCAAATAACCAAAACAACCTTAAGCAATAAGAATGAATCGGGAAGCATCACTTTAAAAGACTTCAAACTATACTACAAGGCTATAGTAACCAAAACAGCATGGTATTGGTACAAAAACAGAGGCATAGATCTATGGATCAGAACAGAGAACCTGGATATAAAACCACCCTAATACTGCCATCTGATCTTTGACAAAGCAGACAAAAACACACACTGGGGAAAAGAATCCCTATTCAATCAAAGGTGCTAGGAAAATTGGATAGCGACATGTAAAACAGGATCCGCCACTCACCACTCACGAAAATCAACTCACTTAAACCTAAGACATGAAACTATAAGAATTCCAGATGAAAATGTTGAAAAAGCTCTTCTAGATATCAGCCTAGACAAAGAATTTATGAAGAAGACTCCAAAGGCAATCACAGCAACAACAAAAATTAACAAATGGGACTTGATTAAATTAAAAAGCTTCTGTACAGCCAAGGAAACAATCAACAGAGTGAATAGACAACCTACAGAATGGGAGAAAATATTTGCATGCTATATATCCAATAAAGGGCTAATAACCAGAATCTACAAAGAACTCGAACAAATCTGCAAGAAAAATATCAAACAACCCCATAAAAAAGTGGGCAAAAGACATGAACAGAACCTTTTCAAAAGAAGATAGACAATGGCCAATAAACATATGAAAAAAATGCTCAAAGTCTCTAATCATCAGGGAAATGCAAATCAAAACCACAATGAGATATCATCTAACCATAGTGAGAATGGCTTGTATCAAAAAGTCCCAAAACAACATGGTGGCATGGATGCAGAGAGATAGGAACACTCACACACTGCTGGTGGGACTGTAAACCAGTACAACCTCTATGGAAAACCGTATGGAGATCCCTCAAAGAACTAAAAGTAGACCTACCATTTGATCTAACAATCCCAGTATTAGGTATCTACCCAAAGGAAAAAAAGTTATTCTATCAAAAAGACATGTGCACTTGAATGTTTAGTGCAGCACAATTCACAATCACAAAGATGTGTAATCAACCTAAGTGCCCATCAACACATGAGTGGATTAATAAAATGTGGTATATGTCTACTATGGAATACTATACAACCATAAAAAATGGTGAACTAATACCTTTTGTAACAACCTGGATGGAACTAGAGACCATTCTTCTAAGTGAAGCATTAGAAGAATGAAAAAACAAACACCACATGTACTCACTATTAAATTAGAACTAATCAATCAACACCCGTGTACACATATGGTAGTAAAACTCAACAGAAACCAAGTAGGTGGGAGGGCAGAGGAGGGGACAGGTAAATTTACACCTAACAGGTACAATGCAAGCTACCTTGGTGATGAGCACACTTACAACTTTGACTCATACTGCACAAAAGCAAAACATGTAATCAAAACATTTCTACCCCTGTAATATTCTGAAATTAAAAAAAACCTTGTTGAGGGTTAGGGTTGAGAACCCCAGGAGTGGAACAGGACTTTGCCAAAGAGCAACCCATGGACATGTCAGCTCACTGAGCAAAAGCTGCTCGACCTTGAGGGGGACATTCCACCAATCAGGGATGTCTGCAAACGGACCCCACCTTAAAGTCTGAGGGCCACAGCCTGGATGTCTGCAAATGGACCCAGGACTCAAGCTTGTAATCTGAAGGTGGAGAGAATGATCAAAGGATGTCAGCCCAGCAGATAAGAGCAGTTTGCTATTCTAAGCCTGAGGCAATGTTCCTATCTCTCTCCTGAGTTCATGTCTCAGTAAATGAGTAACTAGATAAAGTAGAAAGAAGTACATAGTCTCTTGGTTCCCATTTAGATTATACACTTTACTGCTGACTCACAATTTTATCTTTAACTTGTGTATACTTAGCTAGTTTACTGTTACTTTGGGAGACCTTGAAACTTAAACTCATGATATGTACATGTAAATCAGTGACTGATAATAATTGTTTGCTGAAAGAATAAATATTGATGCGGGACTCTACTCGTGCCCTCCTGGCTCACGGGAATGCTGGAAAACCCCTGATTTCCCCATCACTTTTATCTATACTTTGTCTCTGTCTCCTTTATTTCCATCTCTTGCGACGTTCCTGCCTGGGACCCAATTTGTTGGGAGAGTCACAAACTCCCAGCAAAACCTTAGGGAAAAAAAAGGATTATGGGTTTTATTCTGCAGTAATAGTAACTGGAAGTTTCTGAGCTCAAAAATGATGTGATAAAAGTTTAACTTAGAAAAAGCAGTCCTTAGTCCACAAGTGCCAGATTAGAGAAGGGTAGTAACATCCAGAGAAAGAAAGGCAGTTGGCTCAACATAAAGGGTTAAGTAAAGGGCTTTAAAATCAGAAAACACTGAGTTCATCACTTCTTTGCTCTGTGACCCTGGGCAGTTATAACTGCACTTTTCTCTATGGGTAAAACAAGAATGAGAAAACCAGGTCGTAACCCACTTGGTGCGTGTAACAAGAAATAATGCATGTAGCACACACACCATAATGCCTGACAAAGGGTAAGCGCTCTGACACCAATTTGGTGTCCTACAATTCAGTTTAGTTCTGACACCATCTATAGTTGGCATCAGATCCCACAAGCTATAAAGCAAGGTCCCAAACAAGACTGTGCTTACTCAGAAATCCCCAGGCTAGGCCGGGCACGGTGGCTCACGCCTATAATCCTAGCTCTCTGGGAGGCCGAGGTGGGCGGATTGTTTGAGCTCAGGAGTTCGACACCAGCCTGAGCAAGAGCGAGACCCCGTCTCTACTAAAAATAGAAAGAAATTAATCGGACAACTAAAAATATATAGAAAAAATTAGCCGGCATGGTGGCGCATGCCTGTAGTCCCAGCTACTCGGGAGGCTGAGGCAGTAGGATCACTTGAGCCCAGGAGTGTGAGGTTGCTGTGAGCTAGGCTGACGCCACGGCACTCTAGCCCAGGCAAAAGAGTGAGACTCTGTCTCAAAAAAAAAAAAAAGAAATCCCCAGGCTATCTGCACTAATGTCTGACTTGGCTACAAATTCAGGGGTTCCCAAAACCTCCCTTCAGGTGCAGTAATTCTCTACAACTCACAGAAATCACTGGAAGCACTAACCTGAATCACAGTTTCGTTATAAAGAATAAAACTCAGGTAAAGTCAAATGGAAAAGACACACAGGGCAAAGTCCGGGGAAGACAGTAGAGGGATGCAAAGCTTCCATGCTCTCTCGCCAAGAAATCCAGGCGTCACTCTTGCAGCACATCAATGTGTTCACAACTGTTCTAGGGCTTTTCTATGGGGTTTCATTACCTAAGTATAATTAAATCACTGACCCTGTGATTGAGCTTGCTATCAAATTCCTCTCCCTCCCCAGAGACTGGGGGTAGAGCTAAAATCCCAACCCTCTAATCTTGGTCTGTCTGATGTAGACAGCTTCTCCCTTGAAACTATCTAAGGGCACATCAGGCACCTCATTAGCATAAACTCAGGTGTGGTCAAAGGGACTCTTTTGTTATGAATAACAAAAGATACTTCCATCACTCAGGAAATTCCAAGGGTTTTTGAAGCTCATCGTCAGGAACCAGGGACAAAGACCAAATATATTCTTTATTATATCACATGCACAATAAATAGAAGCTATTATTTTAGAAACCAACTAGTAGACTATTGAAATAATGTAAGTATAAAGATAAGGGGGAAACAATCAAAAGCATTAAGAAAGAAGAAGCAATAGAAAAAAGGCTTGGGGTGAACAGGGGTCAAAATTGTCTATGACGGTTCAAGCCTGGACAATCAAATAGACAGTAACAGACATATTCTGGAAGGAAATCAAATATGGGATTCAGAATGAATTCAGTTCTGGCCAAATTAAAGCTGAAGGCAACAGCCAGGAATTTCAGATGGACACTGGGCAGATGGAGATCATGAGCCTAGAGACAGGAAAGGACATGGCCAGAATCAGCTGTCAGAGTTACTCACAGAGATAAATGCTCCCACCTCCCAAGCCCTCACTGCTCCAAAAGGGGGATACCAGCTAATGGTGTCACGTAAGTTGCTACGTGACCTACTAGAGTCAAATAAAAGTCAGTTACTACATGCAGCAGAAAATGTACAGACTGAACTCTAGAACACATTCCATTTAATATTCTAGACTCTAAACAAAACGGTGCCTAATTTGCAACATAAAGATTCAAAAAGAATCACATGACCAAATGCCAAACAGAAATGCTGGGTTTTGTTCTTTGATAGAAATATACCAATTTATTTTCTATCAACAGGAAACTTAGATCTCTTCAACAGAAATAAATGTTTATTTTATAATGAAAAGGTTATGGAGCAAGCATTAGAACATTTCAACAACACCACATAAACAGGAACAACTATGATCAATTTAAAAAGCTTTGTGTTCAGATACATGAAGCAAGATAAAAACCATAAACTTGGAAACCATTACACAGACTTACCCAAAGCTTTTACAGTCCTGATTTCAGAAAGCACATTCAGTAGCTAGAAACTGTCTTGTTAATTGCCCATGGGTTCAGTAGCATCACAATTTATTTTTCCCTGGAACGCAAGATATCATATCCTCCTTTTGTTGCCAGCTTCCCAGAAGAGAATCTCAACTCTGTCTTTCAGCCTGTGAAGGTGACAAATGGGAGAAAAAAGAGAAAGCAGAGTTTGAGAACAGTGCACTGGACTAGTCAGATGGTTCATGGTACTAACAGGTTATAATGGGCCCAGGGAACTGAAACACTCCAGTACTGACTGGATTAATTCACAGGCAACTCAGGAAGCCAGGGAACTGCGCTGGTTGTAGTGCTTAGAATAGGAATGTCAGAAGAGTGAAGTGAGAGCCCAATATGTGTGCCACCCCTCAGGTTCCAGGGAGAGATGGAGACTCAAATGTTAACACTGGCCGGGTCCTTGGAGCTTCTGCTTCTCCCTGATAGCAACACCCTAAGTCAGAATATGAGCAGCAAGGACAAAATCTGAGCCTACATCCAACCCAAAGAGAAATGGGTAAAGAGCAGTTCCTTTCCCCACAGTCTGTAACACACAGTGTATTCAAGTTTCAAAGATGGCTAGAGGAACCCAAAGACCTTCCTAAAGAAAGAACGCAGGCATGATCACATTCTCCTCACTCCCTGGATCGTGATGCCAAATTATAAGGACCATTTTATTTTGCAAAAAACTTTAAAACATATTTGTACTGAGCAGACTGTTGCTTTTGTTTACAGTAGGACTTAATTTCCTTACATCAAAATGCATGTTACTCAGTTATAAATGTAGGTATCTATTTATACATAAGCTCTTTATGGTTCACAAAGTGGACTTTGCATTGATGCTTATTTTCATTATCCTAATTTAACAGTAGCTGGGAATGTCCTTGGCTTAAACCATCCCCCAATTTGCTCCAATTATACAACACACAGGAAGCCAACATCTTCCCTTGGACCAGGCTAATTCCTGGGAAACTTAAATTCTCTCAGCCTCTAAGGATCCCCTCTTCTAACTCAATCATTTCACCAATTCTACTCCACTTCCACCCGCTTTCACCTGCTACCCCTTAAGTAAAACATTTGTAAAATACTGAGGGTCAGAGAAAAAGGTCAACTCAAATAACATAACCTTGAGCCGTCTCCCTCTTCTTTGATCACCCCCACCTCCCAACTCACCCAAAAATTGCCCTTGAAACCCCCAACAGTTATTTCTAGGTTAAACAAAATCTGGCCCTTTCTGGTTCCTACTCTCTCCACATCTATCAAGGTCCTTCACAGTTATTTATATTACTTCCCATATTTAAGGCAGTTTTAGCCTTCCATCTAACAGAACCTACCCTCCAAATTGCTTTAAAGCAGAAAGATAGGCCGGGCATGGTGGCTCACGCCTGTAATCCTAGCACTCTGGGAGGCCAAGGCAGGAGGATCACTTGAGCCCAGGAGTTCGGAGACCAGCCTGAGCAAGAGTAACAATCCCGTCTCTACTAAAAATAGAAAAATGGGCCAGGAATGGTGGCACACACCTGTAGTCCCAGTTACTTGGGAGGCTGAGGCAGAAGGATCGTTTGAGCCCAGGAGTTTGAGGTTACTGTGAGCTAGGCTGACACTATGGCACTCTAGCCTGGGAAAGAGGGAGACTCTGTCTCAAAAAGGAAAAAAAGAAAGAGAAAGCAGAAAGATAATAAAAATTCTCTTACCCTGTTAAGCCACATTTCCAACCCTAATGCTTCTTTCTAGTACAAAGCCAGGCAGAGCAGGGTCTTCTCAATCACTGTTTACTGAATTGAATGACCACGCTGCTGTTCTAATGAATGGCTTACTAGATCAAACTCTACATTTTCCTTTCTCAGAGCAGCAAGGTCACTGCATATTAAAAATGCCATCCCCTCCAAAAGCAACTATTGTCAGTTACTTCATTCCACTCTTTACAATTATTGCTAATGAAATTTACGACCTAACAACTAAGTGACAATTCCATGTCATTTTTTTTTAACAGATAAAGAAACTAAGTTTCAGGAAGGTAAAATTAGTTGCCCACAGCCTTCTAATTAAAAATAAAACAAAGCGCTTGCTTCAGCAGCACATATACTAAAATTGGAACCATACAGAGAAGACTAGCATGGCCCCTATGCAAGGATGATGCTTTTAATAAATTAAAAAATAAATAAATAAATAAACCATAGAGTTCTTATGATATATGAGGAACTATGAGAAGTGTGTAACTTGTAACATCGCTTTTAATTCTCACAATAACCATGGAAAGAAAACAGCATGATAACCTCTTTTTATAGTAGTAAACAGGTTAAAAATTACAATTCCCTGGCCAAATCACAACAAGAGTTAAGTGTTACAGCTGTAAGTGAAGCCTAGTCAAGCTAAATTTAGAATTCAAGCTGTTAAAGATAACTAAAACAAAAAAGATAACATTGTGTCTCTCATACAGATACAAAATCAACATATGTCTATGACTTTAATTAATTCCTTAATTCATTAGGGAACAAATATGTTCCAACTGGTTGAGAAGAGAATCCAAAGAGCAGACACTTATATACCCAATGGGGAATATTGAAATGAATTTGCTTAAGAGAAACAAAACCAGCTTCTTTCACAAAAGAGGAAAGAAATCAACCATATTTCAACTGTACTTCCAATCAACAAAATTCCTTTGCATATTTAAGGACAAGAATAATTTGTATTACTGTCTATTATTCACAACTTACAAAATCATAAAATAAAACCAATGAAAGCTATAAACCCCATAGAATTAGATAACCAGGAAAAGTGCTCTAGATACTATTCCACCAAAAACACCCAGCAATCTTTTTGGAACATTTCAGACTCAAAAGTTTTCTTACATAGATCTTAACCACTATGCCTCATTCTTCTTCTTTTTGATAAGGATCCACAGCTTCAAGATCCTGACAACCACTAAAAAAAACTAAGTTACTGCCCTCCATAAAACTAATCTTTCACAAAGAGAAATTTTTCTCTGCCACATACTAAACCAGAAGTTTAGATTTATTATGAATTTATATCTAAATGCAGAAATAAATTAATTCACTGAATTGTCAAGCTTCTTATGAGATCTAAAACTAAAGAAGGTTTGGTTCTACTGAACAAAGACATAAAAAATAATCTCTGAAGAAATTAAGAAATAGTTGTCACTTCCAAGTAACGAACCCAAAACTAACTTAAGTGTGTCTTTCTGGACAATTCATGCATCTTAATTTCTGTCTGTTTTATTCCATTAAAAAGCAATCCTAGTCCAACTTCCACCTCTAGCAAGATCAAGTAGATGTACTTTTTCCTAACTGCCCCCACTTTATACAACTAAAAGCCCTGGGCATCACATATAAAACAAACTTAAGAAGACTCTGAAGGTGAAGATAAGAAGGTAGACCAGCTAGGGACCTAGGAGCCCATCGAACAACACAGTGGTGAGTTCCCCAGGTTTCATTTTTGCCTCATACCACAGATGATGAGCTAAAAAAGCCAGGAATGCAGAAATGCCAATGGAGGAAGACAAAATAAGGAAAAAAAAAAAAAGCCCCTGCTTAATGAACAAAGAAAAGAGCAGCATAGTGAGGCAGAAAACTTTTAGACAATAACCTGCACTCCAGCCAACACCACAGGAAAAACTCTGGCCTGCTTCCACACATGACAGCAAAGGCCAAGTGGGGAGACTAAATTTCCACCCTCACCAAGCTGTAAGGTTTGCCCCAACCTGCCTCCCAGATGTCCCCCAGCCCCTGCACTGGCAAGGGTGATACCAGAGGTCCGACTTCCTTCCCTGCCAGGTGGTAATAAGACCCCCTTCCCCTGCCAGGTAGTGCCTGAGGAGACCACCTGGAGAGCCCAGATTCCCACTCCCACCCAGCAGTAATGAGACACCCACTGGGGTGGTATTAGAGGAGGCCTGGTAGGGAGTCAGGACTTTCACCTCACAACCCCAACCCCAGTCGTGTCAGTTGAGGCCTAGAAAGGAGCTGAAACTCCCAGCCCTGCCCAGCTGTAATGAGGAGGCCTGCTTTATGTGTAAATGGATCGATTCTTCAAAAGCACAGACTTACACAACTCATTCAAAATTAAATGAATAATTTGAATAGCCCTGTAACTATTAAACAAATTAAACTCACATTTAAAACCTTCTGAAAAACAAATCTGGCCCAGATCATTTCATTAGAGAATTCTACCAAATGTTTAAAGAATTAACACCAATTCTACACAATCTCGTCCAGAAAACAAAAGAGTAGGGAGCACTTTCCAAATCATTTTATGAAGTTAATAATACTGTGATGCAAAAACCAGAAAAAGACAGCATAAAAAAATAAAAATTTAAAAGTTCATGTTGTGTAAAAAAAAAAAAGAGAGAGAGAGAGAGAAAAAAAAAAGAATAAAACTAAAGATCAATACTAGAATATAGACACAAAAATCCTTAACAAAGTATTAGCAAAAGAATTCAACAATATATAAAAAGTTGAATTTAGTCCAAGAATGCAAGGCTGGTCTAATATTGAAGAATCAATCAATATAATCCATAATATTAACAAGCTAAGGAAAAAACATCATATGATCATAGCAATCAATACAGAAAAATCATCTGATAAAATTCATTACCTATTCCTAAGAAAAACTCTCAGAAAAAACAGAAATAAAGAGGAACTTCCTCAACTAGATAATGAGTATCTATAAAAAACCTACAGCAGACATTACATTCAATGATATAAAACCAAATGCATAATGCATTCACCCTATCATTGGGAACAAGGCAAGGATGTCCATTGTTACCACTCTTATTCAACATCGTAATGGAAGTTCTAGCTACTACAAGAAGGCAAAAAAAGGAAATAAAATTCATACAGAAAAGAAGAAGTAAAAGTGTACCTATCTGCAAATGACATGATGGTTTACATAGAAAATCCCAAGAAATCTATCCCCCCAAACCTTCTAGAACTAATAAGTAAGTTCAGCAGGATTTCAGATATAATTTTTTTGATTGACTGTATTTAAAGTGAAAAGAATAAGAGAAAAGTTTTGCAAATCATCTATGATAAGAAACATGTATCTAGCATTATATAAGAAGTCCTACAACTCAATAATAAAAAGGCAAATAACCGAATTTAAAAACAGGCAAGGGATCTGACATTTCTCTAAAGAAAACATACAAACATTAAAAATAAGTATTGTCACACGCTGCCATATGAATGAATCTTGAAAACATTATGCTAAGTGAAAGAAGCCAGTCACAAAAGACCACATATTGTATGATTCCACTTATATGAAATGTCCAGAACAGACAAATCTGGAGAGAAAGTAGATTAGTGGTTGCCTAGGGCAAAGGAGAGGGGGGAGGAGAGGAGAATGAGGTGTCACTGCTAATGGATATGGGGTTTCTTTCTGGGGTGATGAAAATGTTCTAAAATTAATTGTGGTGTTAGCTGTACAACTCAATGAATATATTAAAAATCATTAACTATCAGCTCTCCCACTGACTTCTTTGTAGAAATTGACAAACTGATTCTAAAATTCATATGAACTTGTAAGGGACTCAGAATAGACAAAACAATCTTGAAAAAGAAGAATAAAGTAGGACATATACTTCCCGTTTTCAAAACTTACTACAAAGCAATGGTAATTAAGACAATGTGGTACTGGCATAAGGGTAAACATATAAACCAATGGAATAGAATTCATTCAGAGTTCAGAAATAATAGAATTCAGAGTTCAGAAATAAACCCATGTGTCTGTCTATGCAACCACCATATGGCCCAGCAATTATGCTCCTGGATACTTATCCCAGTGCAGTAAAAAAGTACATTCATGCAAAAACCTGTACCCAAATGTTCATAGCAGCTTTATTCCTAACACCCGAAAACTAGAAATAACCCAAATAACCTTCAATGGGTATACCCAGACCCAGGAATACTAAGGATACTACAGAATACTAAGAAAGAAAAAAGAAATTATTGATACATACAATAACTTCAATGAATCTCCAGGGAATTATGCTAAGTGAAAAAATCCTATCCCCAAGGGTTATATGCTGTATAATTTCATTTATATAACATTTTTCCAGTGGCAAAATTACAGAAATAGAGAACAGATTAGTAGTTGTCAGAAGTCATGGAAGGGGATGGGTGTGTGGCTAGCAAAAGGCAACATTAAGGAATCCTTACAACAAAACTGTTCTGTATCTTGGCTGTATCAATGCCAATATACTGGTTGTAATGTTGTGTTACAGTTTTGCAAGATGTTACCATCAGGAAAAAAACAAAGTAAAAGGTATACAAGATCTCTATTATTTCTAACAACTACATGTGACTATAATTATTTCAAAATAAAAAGCCTAAAAAAAAGGAAAGAAAGAGTATCCCCAAACACTGCTGTATAATAAATCTAGTTATACATAGAATATTACTATTTTCTAAAAGAAGGTAGGTAGTAGAGAAACATACATTCAGAGAGGAAGAGAGAGGAAGAGGTCGATTCTACCTTTGTGAACTTTACACAATTAATCAAGTTTCTTCACCGATAAAACACAGATTAAGAAATAATACTGTGATAGATAGAATAATGACTCTCAAAATATACCCATGTCCTAATCCCTAGAAGCTGTAAATGTTACCTTATGTGGCCAAAAAAATAAATAAATAAATAAAATAAAAACTTTATAGATGTGACTAAATTAAGTATTTTGAGATGGGAGGATTATTTTGGATTATCAGGGTAGGTCCTACATATAAGCACATACTATATCCTTTGAAGAGGGAGATTTGACTGCAGACAGAAGAGAATGTGGCCACAGAAGCAGAGGCTGGAGTGATATAGCCATAAACCAAGGAATACCGAAAGTCACCAGAAGCTAGAAGAGGCCAAGGAGCAGATTCTCCTCTAGAGCCTCTGGAGGTAGCATGGCCCTCCTACACTTTGATCTTGGCAGATTGATACTGATTTCAAAATTCTGGCCTCCAGAACTCTTGAGAAAATAAATTTGTATTGTTTTTTTAAGCCACCACACTTAAGGTAATTTGTTATAGCAGCCATAGGAAACTAACATAAATACTTCCCCAACTCCTGGAAATGTTATAAAGAGTTATAATAAATATGTATGGAAATATCCTCGAGAAGTCTGAAGTACAACTACAAAAGAGAAAATCAGACACAATTTTAGAGTTCTTAATTCAAAATAAGAATATAACACCCAAAATTTTTGAGAGTTAAAGAAATTCTAGATAAAGAGAAAAAATAAATAAAGCTTTGGGAACAATTATATCCAATGTAGACTCAGTTCCCTGAAGATTAGCCTACTCAACAG
>NW_012149618.1:5921662-5923850 GCF_000956105.1 Propithecus coquereli | reverse complement strand
TTATAGCACAAACAATAAAACTGAAAATATTTTTTTACTGAATTTCAGAATGCCATAATGCAACATGAAAGAGTATTAAAAGAGTACCAAACAATCATTATAATAAACAAAAGGGGAAAGGACAAAAAGGATGTCTCATTTGCATCTCCCACATTACAGACAGAATCACCCTAAGCCACTATAGTAAGCTAAATTCAGCATGGATATGCAGAAATTTTGAACCTATATTCAAGGCATGCTATTATTCAAATAACCAGTCCCTCACACTTAAAGTCACATAAGTACAGTATATTTTAAATTTACACTGGATTAAAATAGGCTTTATAGCATAACTGTTAATAATACAGACTCTGAAACTAGACTGCCTTGGTTCAAATCCATGTCCCTTAACCTCTTGGGGCCTCAGTTTCCTCATAAGTAAAATGAGGATAATAATAGCAACTGTATTTTCCTCAAAGTGGAAGCTATGAGGATTAAAGGAGTTAAAAACTTAAAGCATTAGCAACGGAACTCAGTATGCAGTTAAGCACTCTATAAATGCTAGCTACTTTTATTATTATGTATTAAAAGAGAGGGTCACCATTACTACCTATGGACTTCATAACAGTTTCATAGCTGCCATGCTTACCTTTCACCATATAAAACCTAGAGGTGATGAAATCTCAATGATCTCTGCACTGAAGGCATTGATTTGTTTATTTCTCTCCTCTACACAGTGAGCTCAAGGACGGGAACCATGTTATATTCAACTCTGTTCCCATAACCAAGCTCAGGCAGGTGTCCAAAATGTTCAAGTAAGTAAAGAAACACTTTGGTGTTCAAGCCACTACAAATTTCCATCATTTTCCTCCCTAACCCCAAACAGATAAATTTTTATTTAAAGGCTCCACAATATAAAGAAAAATTAATTCTAAGAAAGTATTTCTATTACAGGACAGCAGAAATAGTAAGAGCTACAGCCAAAGCTGACTTCTGCAAGATATTTAAACATTCCAGTAGGGGAAGAGTCTCTGTCAGAGTTAAAAACAATCCTTTTACTCCACACTCCCAGCCACACAGAGCTGCAAGGGCTGTTCTTCCTCCCTCATCATTCTTATTCCTATCTCTCTCCCAGCATTTCCTTCCCTTGTGACACCACTACTAGATACCAGCTCACCAACATGCCATCTCCCTACTCTATGAGTTCTCCCAAGGGAATTAACTATATACACTTACAAACAGAAAATACACATAATCTCTTATTTGAGGTGGAAAACTAATTTTCCTTTATTCCTAACAGTAACCCACTTCCCCTGAGGAAGTAAACAATTGAAGTTTTCAGAAACTTCAACTTTGAGAAGACTGCAGATAAGGTAGTTAATCATATACTGTTAGCTTTTACTGATGGCTGCCCCTCAGATGCCCCTTCCATTTGCCTTCTGGGTTATCACAGTAGGATCCCTATGGCCCTACTGCCACATGTAGAGGACCAAGTAGCGTGTGACTTTAGCTCACAAAAGCTTTTTTGCAGAATTACCTCACTGCCACAGGGAACTCACCAAAGGCTTTTCTTAGCTCTATTATTACATTCAAAACCCTGTAGCCAAAGGAACTGCATGCAACAGTCCTCATTATCTAAGAGCAATTAGTGTAGCAGGGAAAAGGGCCATGCAATGACTTCTCTTAAACAAGGACCACATTTCAGAATGATGAAAAAAAGATTTGATCAGAATTTTCCCCAAAAAAAGAAACAAAATAATCAATATATTTTTATAATGTGTCATATATTGTATTGTATTTATCAAAATTTAGGTTATACTTGCAACAATGTACTAATTCTTAGGACAAGGAACTAATCAACTGGTGGAGGGCACGGGCATAATTTTGTGACCAAACTGTAAACAAACTGTAAAACTGTATATGACAACCTTGATTTCACATTTGCCTTTTGCAAGACAAGTACATAAGCCATTTTAGAAAAAAAATTTGTATCTTTTTTTAAATTTTTTTGTAGAGAAGAAGTCTCACTATGTTGCCCAGGCTGGTGTCGAACTCCTGGCCTCAAGTGATCCTCCTACCTTGGCCTCCCAAAGTGCTGGGATCACAGGCTTGAGCCACTGTGCCTAGCCAAAAAATTATAAATTTTATCATTTTCCCCTGGAGCCTCTCATACTCCTTTTAAATTCTTTAAAAGCACCTCTTTCAACGT
>NW_012149618.1:5893808-5921282 GCF_000956105.1 Propithecus coquereli | reverse complement strand
TGCTGTTTTTAGTATTTTGAATATATCACAATTCATCCATTCTACTGATATACATTTGCATTATATTCAATTTTTATTATGAATAAAGATGTTATGAACATTCTTTTACATGTTTTTTAGTAGATATTAGTTTCTCTTGGATATACCTAGGAATGCAATTACTGGATCATGGGTAGGAGTAGACACTGTCACAGTTTTCCAAACTGACTGTACTATTTTACATTCCTACCATCAACATGTAAGAGATCCAGCTGGTCTATATCCTTGTCAACATGGGCATTGACCATCTTTTTAATTTTAGCCATTCTGGAAGTTGTACAGTAGTATCTGTTTGTTTTAATTTGTATTTCCTGTTGACTAAATGTTGATTACCTTTTTATATGCATACTGGCCATTCTGAGATCCTCTATTAGAAAGTGCCTCTTCAAGACTTCAACACATTGTTAAATTCATTTTCTTATTGATTTTACGCACTAACATATGTATTCTTGGTATGAGTCCTATGTCAGATATATGAATTGCAAATTTCTTCTTCTAGTCTATATTTTGCTCTTCATTCTCTTAATGGTGTCTTTAGATGGAGAGAAGTTCAATTTCAATGAAGTCTAAAGGCAAATTTATCATTTTCATGGTCATTGCTTTCTGAATCCTTTGTAAGAAATGTCTGCCTCCTCTATTCGCTAGTTCTTTGATTTGTGCTTATGGTTTGAGCAGTTCTCCACCTTGCTACGACTTCATGAAATCCTGCATCTTTTGCAAGGTTCACTCTTCTACCTTGCAGTTGATTTTCACTGCATTTATGTTATGTTGATTAGGTGCTAGACAACTCTAGTGGTATAAGTAAGTGGAGATCAATTTTACAACGAGAGAATTCAGCAGTGATTATTTCCATATATAATGACTTCTGTACAAATATATTAAAAATCTAATGTTAAAAAAAAATTCTAATGCCCATTAGCCTAGCATTTTTCCCCAAACATATGTTAGATGATTCTTCCCAATCCTTTTGAACCCAGTCACAAGGAACTCCCTGCTCTATCCTTTTTCCTAAATTAGTTAACAACATCTCCAATTTCCAAACATATAGTTAGAAAACAAACAAACAAACCTTACTCAAACAAACACTATTGGCCAAGCAGGTGTTCCCCTCCCCGACCCATTATCTTTACGCCCAATCAGTCTTACATTCTGCTTTCCAAATGTGTGTGGAATCTGAACTCTGCTCTGCCACAGCCAATGCCCTGGTTCTCTCCCTCACCATCTCTTGTCTGGAGTCTGGAAACTGTCCTTAACTGGTCTCATCCTTACATTCTATCATCAAGTCATCAAAGTTGCCTCTAGAGAACATAAAGTTGATGTTACTCATCTAATCAAGATCCTTCTGTAGTCCCCAGTGCCTACAGGATAAAGTCAGTCTCTTAGCTGAGAATTCACAACCTGGCCCTAACCTTTCCTGGCTTCTCTCCCAGAAACTCCTACTCCAGTCTGACTCCTGGACATCATGCGCTCTCAATTGTCCTGGCCCTGCACTGCTTCCTCCTACAGCTAGAAGTCCTTTCTCCCTTTATCCTCTAGTCAGCTCCCTTCCTCTCTTGACTGGGCCACTCCAGAAGAAGCAACTGTTCCCCCTTATGTACATTTCCACAGCTCTCTACACCCACAAATTTGAGTTCTTACATTTGAGTTAATCATTTATTTGTCTCATTCACTAGTCTACAAACTTCTGGACCTGGGACTTCTCCCTGAACTTCTCAAGGATAAGGTCAGGAGTTAATCTTTACATTCCAAGGACTTGGCAGGGCTGTTCCACAAAGGTTAAATGAAAGAATGTCCCAGCCACTTTTACTCATGTCATCTTTTTTCTATAAATAAAGACTTGAAAAATTAGTACAAGTATGTCAAATTAATGAGCCTAACCAAAACGAGTTTTCTTTGAAAAGTCTCCCAGCAAATCATTCTTTTAAAAAATGTAATAAAAGCAAAAATCTCAATTATTGATTTGTGTTTCCTGGTAGAGATTAGTCACAACTATTTGTTTTAAAAGACCTTTTGAAACAATGGGCATCAAACATAGGATGAATACACGACTTAACCAAAGTAACTGCAGTTATCACCACATAAATCACTACTGAATGCCAATGGAATAAATCATGGTTATTGTTTATACAACTAAAAGATCACAAACAAAACTACTCCCTTCAAAATTTGTTCATGTATTCCCCCCTAACCCATAGCACATCTGTATGATACAGGAAGATGGTATGCATGGTAGTTAAGAACACAGGCTAGGCCAGGCAAGGTGGCGCACACCTGTAATCCTAGCACTCTGGGACACCGAGGCGGGCAGATTGTTTGAGCTCAGGAGTTCGAAACCAGCCTGAGCAAGAGTGAGATCTGCCTCTATCAAAAAAAACAGAAAGAAATTAGCTGGACAACTAAAAATATATAGAAAAAGTTAGCCGGGCATGGTGGTGCATGCCTGTAGTCCCAGCTACTCAGGAGGCTGCGGCAGTAGGATTGCTTGAGCGCAGGAGTTTGAGGTTGCTGTGAGAGCCAGGTTGACACCATGGCACTCTAGATCGGGCAACAGAGTGAGACTATGTCTCAAAAAAAAAAAGAACACAGGCTAGAATCACAATGCTAGTTGTGTGATTTGAACAAATTACTTAAATTTCAATGTGCCTCAGTTTCCTCATCTGTTAAATGAAGATAATAAAAGTACTCCCCTCAGAATGTTGCTGGGTGCCTGGCAGAGAAAATGAATGCATAGTAATGAATGTCAACTATTATTACTGTATTTTTAACTTTTTAAAGCCCTTTTACATATATTGTCTTCCTACCCCCCCTTACAACAGTGCAATGAGATTGTCTGAACAAGACATCCCCCCTTTAAAGATAAGGCACTGACAGAGAAGTTATATGATTACCCTAAGATATTTTAAGTGGCAGAGTATGGACTAGAAACCACACATAACCTTAACCCCAGGCCAAACTGACCAAATCTCCAAGGATCTAGTTCAAAAGAAACATTCTTTTGGATTTTCCCCATTGTTTCCTCCTGGTTGTCAACAACAGCCAGCCTAAAGACCTGGTGGGTGCTGAAGACTCTGAGATTTGGGGGAAAAATAATAATAATAATAAATAAAGAACTAGTGGAAACAGATGAACCACACTTTTTTTTTTTTTTTTTCCTTTGGAGACAGAGTCTCACTCTGTTGGCCAGGCTAGAGTGCCGTGGTGTCAGCCTAGCTCACAGCAACCTCAAACTCCTGGGCTCAAGCGATCCTCCTGCCTCAGCCTCCCACGTAGGTGGGACTACAGGCATGCGCCACCATGCCTGGCTAATTTTTTCTATATATTTTTAGTTGTCTGGCCAATTTCTTTCTATTTTTCGGTAGAGACGGGGGTCTCACTCTTGCTCAGGCTGGTCTTGAACTCCTGAGCTCAAACTATCCGCCTACCTCGGCTTCCCAGAGTGCTAGGATTACAGGCATGAGCCACCATGCCCAGCCAAACCACCCCTTTTGCTCAAATTGAAAAGGTAAGAGAAGCCTCACTTTCACAGTACCTGACACATAGTTGGCACTCCAGAGACAGGAGCTATTGATGACTGAAACACAAAGAGCTATTGTGCTTTCTCAATTACAGAACAAGGTACTGCTCCACAAAAATCAAGCCTGCTACCAAAAACAAGTTGCTTAATATTATGCTTATCTGTCACATCAAAACACAGTGTCACAATAGAAACTAAAAAAGTTTTTTAAAGAAAATTTGCTTTTACTCTCAAAAATAAATAAGTTTTGCAAAAAGGACTTTCATCAAGACAGTTTCTGAAAACTAGTTGTATTTCATGACATGATGTTTCTTTGTCCAAGTGACTGATAGAAATAAGTAATATTTTATCTGGGTAATGTCTTCACCAATATTTATCTTCAATATTTTCCTCAGACTTAAACTGAATCCCAATCCCCCGTCTTCTCTACAGCCACATGCACACTGAATATAGTTAATGAACTTCAAAGGCATATGCAATGCTTCCAGGGAACCCACCTCTACCAGGGAAGTGCAAGAAAGCAAAACGTCTTCACAACTACATCTAAGTGCCTTATCTTTTCATTTCTTCTCTCAGATGGCCAATTAGAAGCTAAGATACACCTTAAAGAGCAGACTTGACATCGGCCCCTGGCTAAGGCCTACCTTTCCTTTCGTGGCACTGCCACTCTGGCACCTACAGGCACGTCTCTGGCGCTCGAAGAATACGAAGGGAAGGCAGCTCTAGCTCCTGCCTAGACAGCTTTCGTCCAAGCCTTGCACGTGGCGGCCACTTGGGATGTTTTTGAACATGGGACTTAACCAGGGCTCAGCTTGAGTGGTGTTTGGGGACAGTGATGCTCCCAGACCCGCCAAAGTCGGAGCATAAAGGTCTTGACTTTGCTTTTGTAAATACCTACAGGACACCCGGCCCTTCACGCCGCTCGGCTACCTTGCCCTCGCCAACCCAGCTCTCACGGCCCATCGGCTACCGACGCCTCCACCAGGCTCCAGGAGTCACTTTCCCGCACCTCCTCTCGCCTGAGCCGGCTACTCCACCACCTGTGCCGGGACCCCAATTCCCGGTCAAGGGACCATTACCGGGCGCCGCGGTCCGGGGAGGGCCCGTGGCTCAGGGAAAAGAGGAGGAGCTGCAGCTCCCCCGACGCCGCCATTTTCCCTGAGTCGTAACCCCCACCTGACAGTTCCAGCCTCCCACCTGTGACTGGCAGGGGACTCCGTGCGACGCCGTGGGAGGCGCGTGGACTAGTCTGGGACTCCGAAGGGGTCACAACCTCAGGGCAGAACCCGCCGCTAATTCATCCCAAAGCGAGGAGGCGTCCAGCCGTCGCCCTAGTAATGCGTCCCGGCAGACTCCATTCTGATTGGCTGTGGATGTCGTGACGCAACGGCGTCCCCGGCTGCGTGGGAAGAACAGGTCCCCCGGCGCCCCGCCCCTGCTCTGCAGCCCGGGGTACCCGGGGCGCCGGTCTTACTCTCCGCGCCTGCCTTCCAGGGCTCTTTTAAAGGGGCCGCGCTTATTTCCTCGTCTGGCCTGGAGAGGAAGGATGCACAGAGTGGAGGGGTGTATAGGGGAGAAACAACAAAATAGGAAATCATCGAAAGTCATTGTCCCAGGGAACCTGATACTTCGTCCAACCCCTAGAATTGCAAAATGGGAAACGGAAATCTGGGAGGTTAATTTACAAACCTAATTTTGTGGCCCCAAGTCACAGGGCAAGTCAGTAGTAGGACGAGTTCTAGAACCCAGGTTCCTGAGGGCGGCGCAGAGCTCTTTTCTAGCACGCGCACTCCTAGGTACACGCTCCCTCCTGCAAGCACCCAGAGTGTTTTCATCACAAACCTCTTTAAAGGTCCTCCTCTCTTCCTACCGTGGTGTGTCTGTCCCCTAACCTACTAGACACTAACCTACTAGACAGTGGGGACTGTGGTTTAACCTCTTTTCATTTCTCCGGCAGATGCCTTCCTCGTGTTGGCCTTCAACAAATACTGAAGAAAAGTCTTAAACGTAGCCACACATCACACACAGAGCCACTATCAGTCATTCATGCATGTTTATATATTTTATTCATTTATTCCGCAAGGCACAGGGAAGGCTGAATATTAAAAAAAAAAGTATAAGGTTCCTGTCCCCACAGAATTTATAGTGTAAGAATAATGGCCAACTAGATTTGGGATGCATAGCTACAATATAGGTAAATTATACCCCCGAATTCCCCGTGAGCACAAAGGTTCCTGTGCTCCTCTCCTAAATCAGCGCCACAGTTTCCCCAACTTTGTTCAGAAACATTTAAATATTTAAAATGCGCTGTGAACTAAAATAAAATCTTAAGGCTCCTCCACACCCACCAGCTGACTGAATGAACCCCCTCCTGGCCAAGGGGATATCTTAAAACTAAATTGCCTGTCAAGAGGAGAGAGGTCAGACAGGCCTCATCTTGACCCCGTCTCTTCTTGGAGATATCCTTTGTAACTCCTTAACAGGCCTAAGGCTATGCAGGACAAACCTGCAGGTCCTCAATTTAGAGAACAAATGTATGTCAGGTGGCTTATCTCTGATTAACAGACTTCCTTATCTTAAAACATTCCAAGCCTTTAGATAAAGCTTCGTGTCTTCAGCCAAGTAGGAGAGTCAAAGAGTCTTTAAACCCACCCATAACCTGTAAGCCTCCCAACCTCCTTCGAGATGGCCTACCTTTTCGGGCCAAACTAATGTATGCTTTCCATGTATTGATTTGTGACTTTGCCTGTAATTCCTGTCTCCGTGAAATGTATAAACCAAACTGTAACCTAGTCACAGCGAGTCCACTTGCTCAAGGCTTCTTGGGCGTGTTTCTGGGTCATGGTCCTCAAATTAGGCTCAGAATAAATCTCATTAAAATTATTTTACAGAGTTTGGGACGGGTGCGGTGGCTCACGCCTGTAATCCTAGCACTCTGGGAACCCGAGGCGGGAGGATCGCTTGAGCTCAGGAGTTGGAAACCAGCCTGAGCAAGAGTGAGACCCCGTCTCTACTAAAAATAGAAAGAAATTAGCTGAACAACTAAAAATATATAGAAAAATAGCCAGGCATGGTGGCACATGCCTGTAGTCCCAGCTACTCAGTCCCAGCTACTGAGGCAAAAGGATTGCTTGAGCCCAGGAGTTTGAGGTTGCTGTGAGCTAGGCTGAGGCCACAGCACTCTAGCCCGGGCAACACAGTGAGACTCTGTCTCAAAAAAAAAAAAATTATTTTACAGAGTTTAGCTTCTTTTCCGTTGACAGTGGTAAAGTTGCATCAGAAAATGAAGAAAAACAATAGAGGGAAATACCAGAAACAAAAGTCAATTCTGCCAATTATGTCTGTGATGTTAGGCCTCATTTTTATCTTTAAAATAAAATTATTCGAATGAAAGATCTCTAAATTCTTTTTTTTAAAAAAAAAAGAGTTGGCATGACCATGCTCCAGAACCCTAGAGGGCTGCACTGTGACTCTTCTCGGACTTGCTGGAGGCTCCACGTACCCTTTTCTCTGCCACAGATATCTCTAGTATCTTGAGATGTGTCAGATGATATAGCCCAGAGGCAGAGCTGCTTATACCACAGACTGTGTGCTGCTAAACTGAGCACTACTCACTACTAATTGCCTCTCACGTCAACTGCTAAATGGGTAGGAACAGTATTCCCATGCTGGTTCCTAAACCCTAAGAGATCTACCAGGTGCTATGCTTCTTTCTTAGTGGCAGAAAATCCAAGGTGCAGTAACTTGTTCTTCATTTTGGAGGAAATATCCTGACATGCCCTAGACCGTTGGACCACTTCATCCTTCAAATAAGACCGGTATTTTAGATAAAATTGTACCAAGATTGTTTTCTTTGTTTTGATATATGTTCTCTGCTTACACAAAATGTTAACATAAGGGGAAGCTGGGTAAAGGGTATTTGGAAAATCTCTGTATTTCTTTTGCATCCCTCCTAAGTCAAAAATTATCTCAAAATTTTAAAAAGTGATAATTATTTTTAAATATTATCAGTGTAGCAAGGTCTTGAATTTTTGTGGGGTTTATTCACCCTGTGGAATGTCCGTGTCTCATCAAAGCATCTAGAATAGAGGTATGCACCCCATAATGACATTTCCATCAACAACAGACCTCACATACAATGGTGGTCCTGTAACATTATAATACTATATTTTTACTGTACTTTTCTATATTTAGATATGTTTGAATACACAAATACTTACCATTGTGTTACAGTTGCCTACAGTATTCAGTAGAGTAACATGCTAGGAGCAATAAGCTATGTCATATGGCCTAGGTGTGTAGTAGGCTATACCATCCAGGTTTGTGTGAGTATACGCTATGATGTTCACACAACAATGGAATCACCTAAACACGCATTTCCCAGATTGTATCCCCATCTTTAAGTGATGCTTGACTGTATTTGTACTTCTTGCTCATCGGATCTGACTAACATATTTTATTATGGGTAGACCATCATGATGCCAGATGGTCCAGGTCCCTTTGGAATACATTATGACAAAAAACAGGAAAATGAACATAGCCTTGGAGCAAAACTGTACAAGTGGAATGTCATCTGTCCCATGTGAATGTTATTTTCCCCTGGATGAGATATTGTTTTTGTTTACTATTTTAGTTGGGATGGGGCGGGGGAAGGCAGTTCCAAGGACTTCCACTTGGCTTTTGCTATGACAATAGCTCTTTCTCCACAGGCTAAGGACCAATGTGAGGTTTCTGTCAACTGCTAAGTATGTCCATTCCAATTACACGTTCAGGAATCAGAAAAAGGACCACTAAGTTTGTAACTGGACCCACTGATACAGACCTGGACAGAGACTGCATTTATTATCTGAATCCAATATGCTCCTACTTTAATGGGCACCAGGGACTGCACCAGCTACTACATCCCCTTTTGCCTACATCCTTCTCTGGTTCAACAAAGGTAAATGCCACAGCATTCCAGGGACTATCAATTCTCCACTTATAACTAGCCATATGATGGGTCCTCATTGCTGTCCTACCATGATCCATCTTCAGAATTCCACCTTTTGTGTCTGCTTCCTAGGACCAGCTCTCTTAGAGAAGCTTCCTAGAAACATTGCCTGAACAGGGATCCTTGGGTGATTTTTTTTTCCTTGAGAAAGTGTATGAAAGAAGCAGAATATAAGGTCAAGAGAGAAAAGTTAAGTAAGGATATGATCTCAACTGGAAACTAGCTTCAGCCTGACCCCATGGGGAGCTCTGGAGTATGAATGACCCCATAGCGTTGTTCAACTTTGAGGCAAGGGGGTTGATATTCCTATATTACATTCCTGTATCAGTTATTGACTGCGAGCTTTCTAAGGGTGGCGGTACAAACCCATGGACCTCCCATGGAGCTGGACAAGCCAGCTCCTGTTTGGCTGAGGGGAGCCCTCTGGAAAAAGGAGCAACTGTGGGTCATTAGTAGCCAAAGCTCACAGCAGCAGGGAGATGGGTGCCCCATCTATTAGGTGCCCCAACAATATCCAGTCCAGATACACCATAAATGCTAAGTCAATGTTAGCTTTTTAACAGAATACATACATGATCCTCTGTGCCTAGAATCTCTGTGAGGGCTACAGAAAAAAAAAAATTCAGTAGTTGTTCCTGGGAAGAGTAAACTGACATATCCCTGTATTTCCCTTTTGTACTATTGGAATTTTAGCCAGGTGTATGTATTACCTTTTTAATTTTGAGGAGGAAAAATTAAAAGCTTCTTTTATGTGCCTATAAGCTTAAGAAATGGTGTTAACCTGCTCTATTGCCCAGAAGGGTAATTTTCCCCCAATTTCTGAATCCTTCCTGACTCCTGCAACAGAGCATCACAGCTGATGAATTACTCAATCTCATGCGCCATTGATTTAATAGTCACATTTCATAGGGCACCTCTGTAATGCTCAAGGGGGCACCACAACACGCAGGAAATCCCAAGTCCTAGTTCTTACTGTACTTCTGTTGTTACCGGGGTACTCTCTATGCCCATGTAATTGCTTCCTCCTCTTCAAAATGTGATAGTAATAAGGTAAAATATGTGCTCAATAAAAGACCTCAGAAAAGTGCCAAATAAGCTGCTGCCAACAAAACTGGAACAACTCTCTCCAGTGCTAATGACTGGAAGGAACACACAGACCAGTGCTGGCAGGGGCCACAGGTCCTTAACTGCAGGCCTAGAGCGACGCATTTCTTACAGCTGTGTTTTCCCCATTTGCGAAAATCCATACAACTAAGACTTAGCATAAACTAATATCAGTAGGCATCCAGTGAGATTCTGGAATTCGAAAGGCATTTGAAATTCAAGATTTTGGTTTCCCAGGAAGTGAGCCATGTCTTTGGTGGTTCAGGAGTCTTGATGCTAGGATGAGTGGCTTGGAAGAAGTGACAGATTTGTGTTAAGACAGAATAGTAGTGGAATCTGATTCTGATTATTCTCTTTTTGCCCCTCCAACCCCCATCTCCACTCCCAACCCCGGCTTCATGCTGTCTTATCCAGTTTGCATCTCCTGACTCCCTGGTCTTTTGTGTCTGGCAGGGTTCAGCCAATGGGAGGCATTGGCAGGAGTCTGCAGGGTGGGCAGAGAAAAAGACCAAGGTGTGTGTTCCCCAGGTCTCTGTGGGGCTGCAGGGTGGCAGTGGTTTTATACTTCGCCTGAGGCCACAGCTACTTATCTACAGCTCAAGCTCACTGAGTTCTGAGACCCACTCCCTCCCTTTGCCCCTTCAGGAAGGGCCCACTGTGTGTAATAGCCTAAATTATTATATGGAGCCTTAGGGTGCTTCATCATCCTCTGTCAATTTCCCTTAACCCTGACTGTACCTTTGTAATAGTCCCTTCAACTCTTTTTAATTGTCTGTTCTGTGCCAGATTTATCATTTGTTTCTTGCCAGAACCCTGACTGATGTGTTGATGGACCAAAACTTCATTTAGGCTAAAAAAAGTAAAACTACCAGAGAATAAATTAAGAGCCCTGGTGATGAGCCACTCATCCAACACAGAGATAAACATTTCTCCTGTTACTGCTCAGTGCAAATCTTCTGTATCAGGAAAGAATGCCTTCAGCTATAAATAACAGCAAATCCAACTAACAGTGGCTTAAACCACAAGAGCATTTATTGTTACTTAACTCAGAATGTAGAGGTAGACAATCTCAGAATTAATTCTGTAACTCAAGGATGACATCAAGGACTCGGGATCTTTCTATCCTTCTGCTCTGCCTTCCTTAGCATGTTGACCTTAAATTTTTATGTTTATTGCCTCATGGCCACTAAGATGGTTGCCACAACTCCAGACATCACAGTCATGTCCAAAGACGAGAAACGCTAAACAAGGAAAAAGATGTTCTCCTTATGAGCCTTTGTCTTTTTATCCAGGAAGGAAAATCCTTCCCAGGAGCTCCTCAAAAAATGTCCCCTGCTGTCCAATCAGCTGGTACTTAGTCATTTGGCCACATTTATCTGTTAAAAGTGTGGAAAAGCAGTAGTAGGGGGTGGTAAAAGAAAGGGAGATTGGGAATAGCCATTAAGCACCCAACCCACGATGTCTGCCACATCCTATGCCACAAGTGAACCCTCTGCCCAGTTCCTCTCTGGGGAGTTACTTATGCTGTTTTTCAGTAAGAAATGGCTGTTACCTTTTCCCTGTTGTTTCTCTAAATAGTAATGACCTTTAAGGCCGAATTCCAATCTCCTCAACATCTATTTGTGATGTCATTGAATAACTGCCGATGACCATGTAACCAGTCTGAGATGGCCATCCAGAAACCTATATTAACTGTATTTTCTTATTTTCTGTATTCTTGATGGTCTGGCACATGGGGACTTACTGACTCGGGAGGGACTGCCTGTCCCAGGGTTAGCTAATTCATACAGATAGCAAATAATTCTTCCGGGAGTGCACCTTTCATAAGCAAACCAGCCAGTTCAGAACCCTCTGCATCTCCTCTATCCTATAGTCCCCTGCCCTAATCACCCCAGGACCAGGTACTAGACAACACGGGGCAACCCCTGCACCCTAGAGTCTTCTGAACCTATTCAAACCAGCCAATCCTAAGCCTGTTTACCATGCCTTGCCCATTCCTTCTGGGGGAAGCCACAATAAAGTCTTTTCCCCACGTTTTCATCCTGCTACTTGTGCATTCTGGCCAACCTTGGTGCCTCCCGCTGTGGCCCCACATGGGGTGATGCACACTCTCCTCCTGAGCTGTTACAACTGTCTTTCCAATGGAAGTTATCTCCTGATCTGTTGGCCACACCATATCTAAATAATAATAAAACCTATATTTTAAAACAACCCCCTTCTCCAGTCTCTGCTTCTCTTGGTGGGTTTCTAACTGTCTGCCCTCCCTACCCAGGGACCAGCTCTGTGGAGTTGTTGGTCCTGGCCTACAGTTGTTTGTATCACACTGTCCTTCCCTAGAGTAGGCGCATTTCACTCATAGTCTTCCCACCAGACCTTCTGTAAGACAGGAACTCTGTCCCAGCTGATATTCACCATCTCTAGAAGTATAACTTAAGTTATGCCAAAGACTATGTGTTTTCGAGTTTGAGGAGAAAGGAATAAGGGGGAGCTGTAGGAAAAGAACTCCATCTGCTGTAAACTAAGTTATTTAATTTTGCTGTAACCCCAGAAATAATATATTATCTTCGTTTTATAGATATAAAAATGAGGCTTGATGTATTAGTTTCCTACTGTTACCCCGTAACAAATTACCATAAATGCCATGGCTTAAAACAACACAAATCCATCATCTTCCAGGCCCAGAGGTCAGAAGTCCAAAATCAGTTTTGCTGGGTAATGCCATGGTGTTGGCGGTGCTGGTGCTTGCTGGAGGCTCTGAGGAGAGACTCTGTTTCCTTTCATTTCTCAGCTTCCAGTGGCCGTCTTTGGGGCGTGTTCTCTGGCTCTTCCCTCCATCTCCAAAGTGCATCGCTCTGACCTCTGCTTTTAACATCACATCACCTCCTCCTCTTCTGTAATAAAATCTCCCTCTGCTTTTCTCTTAGAAGGACATGGTGATTACATTTAAGGCCCGCTGGATAATCTAGGATAATCTCCTCATCTCAAAATCCTTAGTTTAATTGCAATGGCAAAGTTTCTTTTGCCATGTGTGGTAGCATTCATAGGTTACAGGAACTAGGGCCTGGATATTTTTGAGGGCTTTTCTTCAGTCTCTCTCACACTGGGTTACACTAGGCTAACAGTGTCTGCAGGGCTGCATTCCTCCCAGAGGCTCCCTGGGAGAGTCCATTGCTTTGCTTTTTCCAGCTTCGAGAGGCCACTTGAGTTCCTTGCCTTGTGGCTCCTTCCTGCAGCCTTCAAAGTCAGCTGTGCAGCATCTTTGAATTTCGCACTGAAAACTCCAACCCTGGTCCATCATCACTGCTCCTTCTCTAACTCGGGCCCTCCTGCTTCCCTTTCCCTTATAAGGTTGGGCCCTGAATAATTCAGGCAAATCTCATCTGCAATGTCCCTTTTGCCATGTAAGGTACCATATTCACAGGTCTGGAGGATCTGGACATAGATGTCTTTGGGCAGTGGTGCATTATTTCTGCCTACCACACTTAGACAGAAGGCAACTCCAGTGTTGCTGGGGCCTAGGGTGGGAAGGTGGAGAAGGGAGGGGCTGCAAAGGAACAGGAGAACACTTTGAGGGGGGTTGTGGTTGTGATTGTGGTTGTGGTTGTGATTATCTCAATTGGGTGATGGTTTCATGGGTGTACAGATGTCAAAACTTAAATTATACACTTTAAATATGTACAGTGTGCTGTATAGTAATTATGCTTCTATAAAGCTGTTAGAAAACTAAATGAGAAAAAGAAAAAAAAAAACAAGGCTCAGAAATCTCGGCCAAGTTTATAGAACTAGGCGGTGGTGTAGCCAAGCTGCACACGCAGGTCAGTCCGTGTGATTCCGGAGCTGTGCCTCTACCTGTGATGGAGCATCACTTCCTTTATTCTCCCTCCTGTATCACTTAGATGATGATACTTGCCCCTTAGGAGTCAGTACACGGCAGATGCTCAATAAATGGTCATTTCCTTCCCTTTGCCCTCACAGGCCTACTGACTAGCCAGTGTCTGAGTCTCCAGGAGCATATTCTCTTTTATAGAACCTGAAAATCATTGTTTTCTTCATGAGAGAGAGAGAAAGGCATCCAAGAAAAATACAATTGCAGCCAGTAGAGTAGTAAATAGGCCTTGCCTTCAGGTATTCTCAGCTGTAAATGTCCCAGGCTCAATGCAAAGCAACACACAGGACCAGATATACACATATTATTCTCAGAAATCTAAGCTGGTTCATTCTGTTGCCTGGTGATGAGAGACAATTCCCAGGAACAAATAAGAGGAGGCAGCACGTGGAAGCCGCCCCGCAGGTACAAACAATGATATGAATAATGATTGTTGTACCCAAGGTCACGAAGCTCTTTCGCCTGATGCACCATGCTTGGGCCATAGTGAGGAAGGGAAACACAACAGTGCTCCCAGCTGGTCAAGAACCCAAGTCTGTTTCCAGGGTTTCTTCAGAAGAAGAAAATGTCATTTATGTGTTTTCGTCATTTGCCATCTATGTGTTCATATGTTTAGAAATCTTCTATTCCTGGATAAATTGAAAATGTCTTGGAAAAGGGTCCTCATTTCTGGTTTCCCCTGGAATTCTTCCCAGGATACTGTATACCATGGCTGCCCTAACCTTGATGGGGCTGCCCTAGCCTTCAGATTCAGATTATGGAGTTCACCGTGGATTCATTTCCTATTTCTTGACCTCTCTGTCTCTCCCACCCAAGGACCTACCTGTTTCATGATCATATGCAGCTTATGTTGGCCACATCAATCAACTTAGGGAAATAGGAATAAATAACTCAAGAGTATGATGAGAAAAAAAAGAGGGGAGAGAATAGCAGATGCCTCGATCCCCAGTTTGTCCCTGTAAGATATTATCTAGTTCATAGACCTGCAGGCAGCCTACCAATATAAAGTGAATTTAAGATTTATAGTCATGGTTTTGTAAGTAGTGAGTATAGTAGAGAGAGCCAGATGCACTGCCACTTATCAACTCTATATTCGAGGCATATTAGTTTAACTTCTCTAAGCCTCAGTTTTCTCATCTGTAAAATGAGAATAATAAATATTTCCTGCTTTGTGGAGCTATTGTGAAGTAGATGTAGTAGATGTTTAGGAAAGGGCAGTTGCATTCTCTTCCTATCTTCCTGCTCCCATCCGTCTTTATCTAGTTTGGCTTATGAATGTGCTCCAGCTGAATGCCTCGGGAGATGAAAATGTGACTATCAATCAGCCCAGAAAGAAATGCTTGTACACTATGACCCATGGAGATCATTAGTCCTCAAAAGCACTAAGACAGTAGGCAGTTGTGGCCTGCAGCCATATTTTGGCACTGAATCATGTCCTGTTTTGCATTGTTCTCTAATCGTTTCAAGTTATTTCCCCTCTCTGAGATTCAATTTCCTAGCTAGTTACAGCATGAGCTTGAATAAGATCCTCTTTAAGCCCTGTCTAATCCTTCTCAGTTCTCTTTTCCACCAATATCCCCCTATTTGCATAATTAAAATTCGGTAAATAGTAACAGCAATGGGGAGCTAAGCAAAGCCCCTATACATACAGCAAATTCCCTACAGTGTGATATCAAGGCGTAGCTCAGGGCCTCTGGCTGCTACCCACACTTGTTATTCTGGACCATCCTACTACAAAGCCATCACTCATGACACTCAACTCAATCCCCACCCTCAGAGAGCACTGGATGACAAAAGAGGAACCTCTGAACTCTGGGGGTTCAAGATCAGCATTTAGAACAGTTCCACTAGAATAAGTTGGTTCACAGATATTTGCAGCTTCTGCTGCTTCCCATAAGGTGGATGAAATGGTCATGCTTTGTGCTTACTCTCAAGAACCATAGTTCTAAACTCTAGCTACACATTAGAATCACTTGGGGAGCTTTTAAAATAGCAGAGATCAAAAATGCACTGGTTTGGGATGGGGCCTGGGCAATGCTATTTTTTAAAAGCTCCCCAGGCAATTGTAAATGCATTCAAAATTGAGAATTATTGATCTAGGTCAGATACTGGAGTGTAATTATTGGGGCCACACCTGATTTTCTGAACACACCTGCAGTAACTCAGCGACAGGCTCTAAGTAGGACAGATGTTGGATGAATAAATGGATGAATGAACAAATAAGTATGAGATAGTATAGTGGACTAAAGGCCAGAAAACCATGTCCCCAGCCCTGGCCCAATCACTATGTAAATACCATACTAGCAATTATTTCCCCTGAGCCTCTATTTATTTTCTTGTGAAAAGGGGATAATAGTACCTGCTTTATCCTACACACAGAATTATTGTGAAGATAGAGTATATTAAAGTGCTCTGCATATTTGTACATTATATAATTTTAAGAAATTGTTAAAAATAAAACATAGCCATCCTAGCCAACTGGATTTTCTGGCAAACCTGGAAACATGGGTTAATGCAGGAACTGATAGGAGAGCCAGGGTGGGAAGCAGATGCCTCACTGTAGCTGTGTGGTTCCTGTTCCCCTGGGTTGAGACCAGCATGACTACTCTCTGGGGATTGCTATAGATTGAATGTTTGAGTCCCCCAAAAATTCATATGTTGAAGCCTAATCCCCAATGTGATAGTATTTGGAAGCAGAGATTTTGGGGGATGATAATTAGATCATGAGGGTGGAGCCCTCATGAATGGGATTAGTACCTTATAAAGGAGACCCCCAGAGAGCTCCATTCTCCCCTCCATCGTGTGAGGACACAGCAGAAGGCATCATGTGTGAACCAGGAAGCGGGCCCTCACCAGACACTGAATCTGCCAGCACCTTGACCTTGGACTTTTCAGCCTCCAGAACTATGAGAAACAAATTTCTGCCATTTAGAAGCCACCCAGTTTATGGTACTCTGTTACAGCAGCCCGACATACTAAGACAGTGATCTCTAAACCAGGCTGGCTGACCAGCATTCCAAGTCCTGCCAACAAGCCTCGAACCCCAGGTCCTGCTGGGCTCCTCCTTGGTTGTCCTTGTGCCCCTCTCCCTGTTTCCCAGCAGTGTTGGCTCAAAGTGGGTGCTCAGTGGGTACAAGAGTGAAGGTTCCTGGGTGTCTGCCTCTGAGTGCAGCTTTAACATATGCCTGTGTCTTTTTTGTTCTGGCAACTTTCTGGATCACCCATCTAATGGCTTTGGAGTGGTTTCTTGTAAGGGGCGTGAGTCTGCTGGCTCCTCAGTTTGGATATTCTCTGCTGCCACCTGTGAGAAGCTCCCCTTCCGCTGCCCACAGCAAGCCAGTCCCCTATTAGCCCAGCCAGTCCTTGGCCCTTCATGAAGGGGTATGTGGAATTCAGACAAAACACATGGTGTTTGCCCAGGATCTTGCTGGTTTTATTTATATTTTTAAATAACTTGTTTTTCTTATTATTACAAAATAACACATGTTTGTTTGAAAAAATTTGGAAAAACCAGGCCAGCAGAAATTGAGAAAATACAAATCTTTCATAAATCTAAGAGAATCATTGTTTAATGTTCCTAGTTTTGCGTATGTGTGTGCACATGCCCACGTATACGTACATATGTAGAATAATGGAGTCATCCTCACCTGGTGACTTGTAATCTGCTTTTTCACTTAACAATGTCTCACTGCCTTAAATGGTCATCTTGCACTATTACTTATCCCCACTTCCATGTGTCCACTTCTGCTGCCATTAATTGCTTACAGTTATTTACAAACTGAGCAACATAAATCATAACAAACCAAATTAATCAGCCTGTCGGGGGGCTTTTCTAGCTAACTGGTGCCACGGTAATCAGTGCTTTGACCAGTGGTGTCTGCTCAGAGACAAACTGTACATCTTATAAAATGTTTGTTTCATCAAGAGCTCCAGGGCTCAGCTGTAATAGAAACAGAGTTTACAGAGCAGCCGTACCCTTAAAACTGCTACAGTTTCTATGAAACTGGAAAATTCCATTGCCACAGCCAATGTCAACAGCACAGGCAAGAAAGGAATGTAGGAATTCAAAGGAAGGGAAGAATTCCATTAACGGACTATGGGTAACTGGCAAAAATTCTGTGAAAATGACAAGAAGGCTCTGGCTTCCAGCATCCATCAGGGTTCAGAAATTAGAGTGCAGGCATTTGCCCTCCCTCCAGTGGATAAGGTAGTAGCATGTAATACAGGTTTGTGCAAAGAGTGAACCTTGGCTACGTTTCAGGTTCCGGCAGCGAAGTAACCAGCTAACAACATCCCAGGAAGCCCCCCAGCACTCCCCTGGGGCCTTGTCCTCCGATCTTATAATGCTTCTTGGCCAAGTGCCCACATGCCCACACATCCAGCCACCTCGTGATTCCTGCAGACACTATGCCTCCTAACGGGGAGGGCGGTGGCTGCCCAAGGGGAGGAGGTGGGGCCTTGCCACAAGAGAGCTGAGATTCAGACAAGAGAAGTGAGCAGGAATCCCATGCATCCCATATCGCACAAGGAGAGGTTAAATTCAGGTACCTTCTAGGGTTCTATAATGCTTCTCACCAAGATTATTGCAGAAGCCTCTAAACCAGGCTCCCTTGCTCCCGGTGCATTTCTTCACAATCCATTCACCAAAATGCCACCCAGAGTCATTTTCAATTATCTATCTAATTATATAATTTCTTGTTTAAAATGTTCTCTTTTACTATTTATGGAAAGCAAATAATACCTGCACATTGTTTAAAAATCAAACACAGCTGGGCATGGTGGTGCACACCTGTCATCCCAGCTACTCAGGAGGCTGAGGATCACCTTGAGCCCAGGAGCTCGAAAGTAGCCTGGGCAATGCAGTGAGACTCTGTCTCAAAAAAAAAAAAAAAAAAAAATCAAAATGAAACAAAAGCAGGACCAAAGGGCTCATAATGAAAAACATCAGTCCATTGTTTCTTCTCTCCCCACCCACTCCCTACTGACCCTACCCCAGTCCTGGCTACCAAAGGCAACTTCTCCTGAATTTTTTTTTTTGGCAGTTGTTACGCTTAGCTTCATATTTCTAAATATTATGCTTATATTGTTATTTCCTGACCCTTCAATTTTAAACTTCACAACTGTCTCCTTTTTACATAGATAAGGGTTTTAAAAATTTATAAACAGCCTTATTGAGGTATAAGGGACATACAGTAAACTGAATGTATTTAAAATATTCAATTGGATACATTTTGCCATAGGTATATGCCATGAAACCACCATCACGATCAAAATCCTGAACATATCCATCACCTGTGAAGGTTTTCTCACATCCTCTTCTAATCCTCTCCTCCTATTCTTTCTCCGCCACCATCCTTAGGCAACCACTGATCTGCTCTTTGTCATAATTGATTAGTTTGCATTTTCTAGAGTTTTATATAATGGACTCACACCGTATGTACTCTTTTTTGCCTGGCTCATTTCATTCAACATAATGGCTCTGAGATTCACCCATGTTATTGCATATGTCAATAGTTCATTCCTTTATATTGTTGAGTAGCAGCCCACTGTATGGATATACCACAGGTTTATTTTTTTTAATCTATTCACCCGTTAATAGCACATGGGTTGTTTCCAGTTGTGGCTATTACAAATAAAGCTGCTATGAATATTCCTGTACACATCTGTGTATGAACATCTGCTTTCATTTCCAGTGAGTAGATACCTAGGAGTGGAGTAGGTGAGTTATATGATAGGTGCATGTTTAATTTTTTAAGAAACTGCCAAACTGTTTTCCAAAGTTCTTTCACCATTTTGTATTCCCACCAGCAGGGTGAGAGTTCTAGTTCCTCTACATCTTCACCAACATTTGATATGATCAGTCTTTTTAATTTTAGCCATTCTAATGTAGTGGTAGCTCTTGGTTTTAGTTTGTATTTCTCCAGTGGCTAATGATGTTGAGTATCTTTTCATGGCTTATTTGCCATTCTTGTGAAGTGTCTATTCAAATATTTTGCCCATTTAAAAAAATTGGCTTTTTTTCTTTCCTATTGAGTTTGGAGGGTTTGCCATATATTCTGGGTACAGTTTTGCAAAGATTTTCCAGATCTTCTTATTCTCTTAACAGTGTTTGCGTGTATGTGTGTGTGTGTTTCCCCCCCCTAGAGACAGGGTCCCCCTCTATAGCCCAGGCTGGAGTGCTGGGCTACAGTCACAAATTCCTGGGCTCAAATGATCCTTCTGCCTCAGCCTCTCAAATACCTGGGGTTGCAGGCGCATGCCACTGCGCCCAGCTAATTTTTTTTTATTATTTTTATAGAGACAGGGGTCTTGCTATGTTCCCAGGCTGGTCTTGAACCTCTGACCTCAAGAGATCCTACTGCCCTGGCTTCCCAAAGTGCTGGGATTACAGGTGTCAGCCATCACACCCAACAAACAGTTTTAAAAGAATGGAAGTTTTAAAATTTGATGAAGTTCAATTTATCAATTTGTGCCTTTTGTGTTGTATCTAAGAAGTATTTGCCTAAGTCAAGTTTACGAAGTTTTTCTCCTATGTTTTCTTCTAGAAGTTTTATAATTTTAGCTTTTACATTTAGGTCCGTGATTCATTTTGGGTTAATTTTTGTGTTTGGTATGAGGTAGGGGTCACAGTTATTATATTTCTTTGCATATGGATGTCCAGTTTTCCAGCCTATTTGTTGAACAGACTATCCTTTCTCCACTGAATTGCCTTTGTCCCTTTCTTGAAAATCTATTGTCCCTATATATGTGGGTCTATTTCTGGACTCTGTATTCTGTTTTATTGAACTATTCATCTTTTTTTACACCAATGCCAAATATATTTGATTACTATAGCTTTATACTAAGTTCCCAAACTAGGTAATATTAGTTCTCTCACTCTGGTTTTTTTTTCAAAGTTGTTTTGGCTCTTCTAGGTCCTTTGCATTGCCATTAAAATCAGCTTGTCAATTTCTACAAAAACTTCTGCTGTGATTTGTTTCATTGAATCTTTGTAGTAATTTGGGAAGAAAATCAACACCTTAAAATTTTAAGTCTTTTGACCCTTGAGGATTTTACTTTATGACCTCCCTACTCCCCTCTCTAAACCTCCCATCTCTATTTTTAGTAATATCAATAATCAGTATTTGCATAATTACACAGAGCCAAGTAATATATTAAGATAACATTTCTGTTTGGGGTTTTTGTCATCTGCTGTTCAGAACACAGATAACATTTCTGTTTTTGAATAGCCTCTGGGGTTTTTTTTTTTTGAGTTTATAATTGCCTCACTTTATAGTTCTATAATTTTTCATAAACAAATCTAATTCTCTTTTTGTACTCTGTAACATTATCTACTTTATTCGCTACTCTATTAGGTCTACTTTTGTTTCCCCCAGCTTCAGAACAGACCTGTCACACAGCCCTCCTCTTGCATTTTCTCTGGGCTAGTCTCATAAGGTGGATCCACTATTTCCTGAATCTCATGTTTTACTTTTTCTTGATTTATTTCCGAAGTTGGTAAAGCACATCTTCCAGTAATTTCCTAACAAAGAGTATGTGGGAGGTGAGCTTTCTGAATTTTTGCATTTCCAAATTTTGTAAAACTTATCAGTTATATTCTAATTTTCCCAGCTGCTGTTGAGAAATCCAACGCTGTTCTGTGGGTCCTTTAAAATTCATTTTTCTGTATACTCAATGGGACATTTTAATCTGGGCATTTGTGTTCTTTAGGTCCAAGAAATTTTATTGAATTAGTTAGTTAATAATTTCCTTCCTTTTATTTGTTCTGTCTTTACTGTTACGGTTGCCAGATAAAATACAGCATGTCCAGTTACATTTGCATTTCAGGTAATCAGCAATACTTTTTTAGTACAAATCTGTCTCATGCAATATGTTTTAGTGTCAATATGTTCCATGCAATATCTGGGACATACTTATCCTGAATAATTATTCATTGTTTATCTGAAATTCTGAAATTCAAATTTGAATTTGTCTTATATTTCTATTTGCTAAATCTAGCCAACCTATTTACTGAAATTCTTATTCTCAGATGTTGGCCCTACTGCACTGAAGCTCTAATTTTTTTTCTCACATTTCATTGTCTTCTTAACTATTTGTTCAACTTTCTGGATGATTTCACTAACTTTATATTCCAATCTCCTATTAAAGTATTTTTTCTGACTGTTTTGATTTTCATAGAGCTGTTTCTTATTTTGTGAGTGTTCTTATTTAATTGCATCCTATTCTTGTTTCATAGGTAAAATATGTTCTCATATCTCTCTTCAGAGTCTGCCATGCCCCCATCCTTTGATTTTTTTTTCTTCTGAGGTCTTTTTTCTGTTTGTTTGGTTGGTCTTTTTTATGTTGGGGCTTTCCTCCAAAGTCAGGTGAATCTTGGTCATCTGTATGTATTTAAGAGTGGGGCAGGAAGTAAAAAGCTATTTAAAACTCTGAGGAGGGTAGGGAACGGATGAGTGGAGGGATTGCCTTCATCTATTGGTCCAGGAGCCAGCCATTTCATTTGTGCGACGGGACCCCAGTTATTCATTTGTAGAGGTCTCTGGGACGTTCTGTGTCTGAAGGACTCTTTCAGCTACAGCCTGGAGAGAGGACATCTGGCAGCTGACAGGTGTATCACCTTCCATCATGGCCAAGTGTGTTTGATATTCCAGTCATACGGTCAACTGACATCAAGTTCCAGGTCTTTGTTTTTGTAATGCTTCCCCCACATCCTTTACTTTACAAAATCCTACTCATTCTCCAAAACCCAGATATATAACACTATTCTATCTCTCTCTTAGGTAACTTTAATTACTGTCCACCTCTTCCACCAGATGTATTCATTAGTTTCTTATTTGTGTTCTCATTACTTTTTTAAAAAAATTTTTTCCCTCAGACCCTCTTTGACCCATTACCTCTTGTTTCTGTCTTCATCAAAGTATAGTCACAGTCCGGCTGGCTGTTACTGTTTTCGCCTGTGTCTATGCTACTCCCCAGCCCCAGGACCACACACTTTTCCCAAGCAGAGAACCATGTCATTTCATGATCTCTGCCTCCCTCCACACCCACTGGGCTCCTTGCACACAGTCTTGCACATAGAAGATCTCAGGAAACATTTGTTGTGTGAACTGAGTTGAGCTGGCTGCTCACTTGTCCAGGTGGCCGCCTGACCAGTCTGTACTTGACAGGGGCTGGCCGGTTCTGGGAGGGAATGATGAAGATACAGTCATGCAAACTAGAGTTGAGGGAGGCAGCCGGGTACAGGGCCAGTGGGTCAAAGGGATGGAACAGAGTGGAGTGAAAAAAATAGTCAGAAGATAGCACGGAGGGGACCAAAATGCCAAAGAGATGAAGAGTAAGAAGCCAAAAAGGGGATTGCTCAGGAAGCTTGCCCCATTCTCCCCACCTTGTACAGGTGAGCCTCTGCCTGTGTGCACAGCCTCCTGTGAGTGTCTCTGGTAGAGTGCCAAACCCACTATTTCTCCTTTTATTTCCCTGAGAGCAGGGCTGGGGTCTATTCATTTTTTTTTTTATTCTTAGGACCTGTGATATTGTGATATAGGAGCCAGAGCTCCTGAAACCCTTGTAATTTCATCAGTGATAAGAGTGATAAAGGTGAAGGAACTATTTCATTATTCATAACAAGCCCCCTTCAACCACACCTGAGTTTATGCTAATGAGGTGACTTTTGGAAAGCCCCTAAGGATGTGGGTAGGTTGCCAGGGTAACCAACCATGTGATGAGAAGGTTGGAACTTTCAGCCCCATCTTTGGGGAGGGGAGAGGGAACTGGAAGTTAACTTAATCACCAACGCCCAATGATTTAGTCAGTCATGCCCATGTAATGAAGCCTCCATGAAAACCCAAAAAGATAGGGTTCAGCACAGGGAAGTGCTGGGAGGATGGCGTGCTCAGAGAGCCCTGAAAGCTCAGGCTTGCATCCCTCCCCACACACCTTGCCCTGTGCATCTCTCCCACCTGGCTGTTCCTGAGCTGTAGCCTTTGCTAATAAACTGGTAATCCAGTCAGTCAATTGTTTTCTCAGTTCTGTGAGCCATTCTAGCAAATTACTGAACATGCGAAGGGGGATGTGAGAACCTCTGATTTATAGCCGGTATGTTAGAAGCACAGGGGACAGCCTGGACTTGCAGCTGGTGTCTGAAGTGTCGAGGGACAGTCTTGTGGCGCTGAGCCTTTGGCCTGTGGGATCTGAGGCTCACTCCAGGAGGATGGCGTCAGAGTTGAATAGAATTGAATCACGGGATACCTCTTGCTGTCTAGAGAGCTGAAGTGTTGCTTAATGTGAGGGGAAACCCGGCACACATGGTGTCAGAAGTGTTCTGTGGGAGTGCAAAAAATACAATTCTTTTTCTTTTTAGGACCTAACACAGAGCCTTCTCTAGAAATGCTAGAATGGATCCACAAATGGGGAATGCTGGGGCTGCTGTTCTGGGAGGTGATAGGACTGGGCCACAGAGCTGCCCAGGCTGCTGTTACCTTAACTGTGAGTCTGACAGGTCCCCTGGCCTCCTGGCTGGAGGGGAAGCATTTCAGGTTAAATCGGTTTGTGTTTAGTCAGTTTGTGATCTAAAATCCAACCATATATTATGAAGTCTATGTAGGAACGTGAAAAATTCTTATCATATAATGTTAAATGAAATGACGTAGGGTAGTAAATTATGATTACCATTACGTAAAAAAAGAAAGAAGCATAGAAAAGATGTGTAGCAGGAAACATAACAAAATATTGACCAATTATTGTATTCTGCTGGAATTGCTTTTCTCTTATTTTCTAATATTTTTGTAATATAGTTATATCAATAGATAGTATTTTCTAAGAACTTACCATGAACTGTAGATTACTTAGTTTAAATCTTACAAAACCCTACAAAGTTAGTACTGTTATTAGTGCCCTTTAACAGATGAGGAAACTGAGAATCAGAGAGGTTAAGTGACTTGCTTCAAATCACACAGCTAGCAAATGGTGGAGCCAGACTTACTTTACATTACTTTTATAATTTTAAGACCAGACTCTATGCATATTGCTCTCATCTAAGCACTTGAAGCTAAGCTTTACTTGTGCAGAATTCCATCAACAATTCCCATCCCTCCAGCTAGCTCTGGCTTTTCTTAGATGAAATAACCAGTGTAAGAGAAGTTTAAGGAATTGAGAAAAAAACAATTTCACATTGCCTGCAGACATGGCCCCCTTTGCCTGGACGTGAGCCTGAAATGTGGGAAGGTGGTTTCTTTTTTTTTTTTCTGTTTTTCTTTTTTGTACTTCAGAGATGTCAAAATTAATTACACTATTTTTTGATTTTGAGAGACAGAAAAGAAAAGAAAAGAAAAGAACCTATAGAGCAATTTTTTCCTTGCTAATGAAGTCTATTTGGAACTTTTGAGGTCCACACTATCCTTGAGGTTTTCACACTTAAACCTGGAATCACTTCTTGGTTTCACTTTAACTCGATGAACCACCCCCTGTGTTTCATGGCTGCCCCTCCAAATCAGACAAAAAGACTGAAATTGAGAGTCAAATGGCCTCCAGGAGATCCCAGAGACAGAAACCTTTCATATTGAAAATGAGTTATCTACAGAGTAAATTTGAATACTAGAGTGCAGTGCTGTTCCTGAAGGTTACTGGTAAACAGGAAGTGCAGCCATGACTGGCTCATGGAGATTCAGGAAGAAGAAAGGGTCTTTGGGGGCTGTCGAAATTACACATTACTTCAATTTTGATTTAAGGAGGTAGAAAGTTCCCATCTGTGTCAGAACACCCCTGTGGGGACAAGAAGATAGAATGGGAACTTTGAGTTCTGATACGATGCAATTACTCCACAGATCCTGTCTGGTACTTCGCTCCCAAGACCTAAGATGTGTCTGCAGATTGAAAGGCGTGTACAGCAAAAGACAGGTTGGAACTCTCGCAGATTTCAGGTGTAAAGAACAAAAGCATTGAGCACTGCTTCTGAAAATTGCATCAGAGAGGAGAATAAGAGCAAGCTATGGAATTTCTCTGTCATTTCTTGTCATCTCCATTGATAAGTAAATAACTGGTTCTTTCCTGAATCATCAGATTTTGAAGCATGCGAAAACAAAATCTGAAAATCCTGTCAGAGAGAATCTGAACATGAGATAGGATGCTGAGCACCAATAAAAGAAATTCTACAACTGATGGGGAGATGGAAGACTCAGATAGCAGGCCCAGGGGCTTTCACTTCCTGAGACAGACAGCTCTGGATCTAGATAAAGAAGACACAGCAGTTATTGCCTGGGATCAGCCATGGAGATAGAGGCTGGTAGGTACACAGCGAAATTGCAAGCAAAATATGACAACTCACGAGGGTCTCTGCCCAAGAGCAAACAGGAACTCAGTAAAGCAATAACCTTGTGACTGTCACATATCAGAGCCTGAGATGAAAATGGCCTCTAAGGTTGGGTGTGAGGGGCAGGAGGAAAACTGGCACCAGCAGAACATGAACTGGCCTGAGGGCAGGAAACAAAGAAGAGCAATAAAACCAAATGGTTCAACTCTTCAGTAGGAAGAGATTGTTGGTGATGAACTGCCGGAAAGAGATTTGGATGAACATTTTATTACTTTTGGATGCCGACAGCCAATGTATCATATCCAAGTTTCCTAATGGTATAGTAATAACAAAGGCAAAGCAATAATAAAGGACAAAGCAATCAAATAAAAAAAGGATTTATTTAGTTACTAGGGTTGGCAAAGGACATGTGGTATAATGCAAATAAATGGTGGAGCCCAGCGTCACCGGGGAAGAGGGAAAAGTGTGAGAACCAAAGAGGAGCAGAGGAAAACAAGCAGTTAGAAAACAGGTAGTTTGGGCAAAGAACAAGAAAATTTTGTGAGACATTAGAAAATTGGAAGCATTCAGAGGTCTTTGTCCTTTTCCAGAAAAGAACCCTGTTATCCTTTATTATGATGTCTGTGAACACATATGGGGGCGCCTAAAGCTGAGGGGTCATCCCCCACTATGAGGTCCCACACAGTGGGACACGGATGGGGTCTTCCTTCAGGGGCCCCCATGACAAGAGAACCCAACAACAGCTCTGCCAAATGCTGCAGAGAATCTCAGCTTCTGAGAACCCACAGCATTGTGGTTCCCATGTGAGGAGAACACAGGAATTGCTTGATTAACCCTAGCAGTGTTGGATTTGCTGTTGGCCTTTTTAATCGCTGGACGTGGAACATACAAGATTTTGCACAGACTTGTAACCTGTGTACGTCTGACTTGGTGTTTTCCAGATCCTGACCCTTGCCTTCTCTGCATCTAGGTCTCTGCCACCGCCCCGGCTGGACACTGCGCCATGGCTTTCCTCAACGGGCCCAGAAGCCGGTGCCTCTAATCCTGCCTGCCAGGTTTTACTCCCCGCTGACCCCCAGGTATCTGATCCCAGGATCATCGACGCAGGATCTCCACCACCAGTGAATATTTACTGGGTGGTCACAAGGCACAATACCTGCCTGTTTACACTCTGAGGTAGAAGAAAAAGAAAAGACTTTAGTTTGGGAAAAGGATACACTTGCAAACAGATCCCTCTCTCATATCCCACAGAAATTTAAGGACCTCTTCCTTTTACACCATCACCACCATCATCATCGTCATCATTGTGATCCAAACAGATATTCCGCTTATGGCTCAACTAGGCTAAAAGCTTTATATATAACACATTATATAATCTTTCTCCCAGTACTACAAAGAAAGTACTATTATTATTGTACAGATGAAGAAACTGAGGTTTAGTCTGCCAAGGCTAAGCACCTGGGGAGTGGCAGACTTGGCAATCAAATCCGGAGCCTGACACCTTACCCATGGGGCTACACTCCTGAACGGTGGCTCATGCCTGTAATCCCGGACTTTGGGAGGCCAAGGCCAGAGGATCACTTGAGGCCAGGAGTTAGAGACTAGCCTGGGCAACATAAGGAGACCCCGTCTCTACA
>NW_012149618.1:5891078-5893518 GCF_000956105.1 Propithecus coquereli | reverse complement strand
TCCTTCAATCAGCCGGCCAGCCTTGGGCCATGTGAAGTGACACATTTTCAAGTCTCAAACCCTAGGCCCCTATGGCCTAGTGTGGGGAGAAGCACAGGACAAACTCTCATTTTTGGCAACTCAGTATTTTACCCGCAGTGGAGGAGGACAAGCTGAGACTCCAAGGCACAGGCAGCTGCCAGCTTGACTCGGTGTCTTGGCACTCTTTATGATTGTCGTAGAAAAGCTGAGTCCAGAATGAACATCTGCCCAGGCAAGGCACAAAGGAAACAGCTTTTGGTTATTAGCTAATTAATTGCTTTTTCATCTGCATCAGATGATTCCATTTTAACACACTGGCTTGAACACAAGGGCCTGGGAGCCCAAATTCACTCTTTTCACATTTCCTAGGTAGTGAGATTAGGTGGTTGTACCTCCCAGCCCAGGTCCCTGTCTGACCAGGCCTTAAAGAAGAAGAGGACCTTGCATCTGTCTAAACTTTCCTGTTCTTCCTTAAAGGAGTGAGTGTCAGACCTGGAGCCCTTTTTAGCCTACGGTTTTCAAGAGTGGGGCCCACATGTGCTTCTCACTGTAGTTCAGATGACTTCACCCATGGGATACCAGGCACCCACTGCGTGACAATGATGTAGTGCGGGTGCTTGCTGTTCTTCAGTTTACAGCCTAGTCTGGTGTGTGTGTGTGTGTGTGTGTGTGTGCATGCATGCGTGTGTGTGTGTGTGTGTGTGTGTGTGTGTGTGTGTTGGTGATAAGGGAGGGGAGGGCGGCAGGTAACATTTAGAAATCTGAAGCAATGATGGAACAATTCAAAACAACATATGTTCAAGGGATAAATTGCTCTATAGTTGCGCAGAGACAGGAGAGATCAATTTGGACCAAAAAGTCCTTGAAGGATAAAAGAAATTTTGAGACATGAAGAGGACCTTACCAGAGGGATAACACGTTCCAAAGGATGGAAGTGGCGGTGAGAACCCCGAGTGTGAGGAGGGTTATGACTCTTATGGTGTGGTCTGGGCAGTAGGAAAACCAGCTGTCATGGAGCCCACAGTTCACGTGGGGAATCCGGTATTTCCTGTGTACAGGTTTGCTGAAAAATCACTGACATGAGGCAGATTGATAAATAGGAGAAAAGGCCTACAAATTTATTTAACATGTATGCATAGGAACCTTCAGCATGAAGACCCAAAGATACAGGGGAAACTGTCCAGTTTTATGCTGAGGTTCAACCAAGAATGGACAACAGTATAGAAATATGATTGGACAAAAATGGGAACAGACTGCGTGGGGAAGCCGGCGAGGCCTGGCTGTCTAGGTTCATCTTGGCCTCTGTGAGCAGCATTCCTTCCTTCCGGGTATGGGGCAGGACCCTTTCTGAAATGAGGGTCTTATGACCCACCGTCAAACAAGGTATGTCAGATAATTTCTCTATGGCTAGTTTTTACACGGGATATTTTTTAGGATTTATGGCTGCCTTTGGGAAGAGGGGTTCTGGTTTCTATGGCTAGCCTTGAGGGAGAATGAGACCGAGACACAGGAGGGCAGGAGAAGGTCATAAGAAAAACTTTTGTTTCTGAGGCTGCTTGGAGGACTTTATTTCTGGGTGGTGTTTTCTGAGCCACAACACCTCCTTCCCAGCGTTCTCCTCCAAGGTCTTACTGATCAGCGTTCCCACTGTGCCCTGCACATGGTTCTCTCAAGCTACTTCTGACACTCGATTGCTTTTATCCCTTTGTACCTGAGTTCCTCATTGCTAGACAGTAATCTTTAACACTGAGGCCCATGGCTTATCCGTCTTTGCCTGGCACAGAAAACATGCTCAATAAATGTGTTTTGAATAAATGAATAAAGACATCATTGGAGGGGAGGTTGAATGAATAGGCTGGTTCTAGCATGAAATATGCTGTATATGTCAGGACTTCTGACTAATTCTGCCTTCAGACAGCCAGGGGTGGCATCTTGGGCTTACACTAATTTATTCAGTCATTTATGTATTCAACAAATATTGATTGAAAGACTGCTGTGTTCCAGACATTGTTATAGGAGCTATTTTATCAATGACGCTGGAACAGATAAAGTCCTGCCTAGGTAGAGATGACATTCTAGTGGGAGAGACAAGTAATCAGGGTTGCTACTGAATTTGTGGGGCTCAGTGCAAAATGGAAATTTGGAGTCTCTTGTTCAAAGAGCAGGAAAAAGAGTATTGTTAAAGATACTAAAATAAAAAGCTTTTTTTCATTTATCTACAGTCTCCCTCTCAATTTGTCACGGCATTTTTAAATTTGCCATTTAATATCATTCTAAGAAAAATGATCAATTTAAAATTATCATCATGAATGTTGTCATTTATCTTTATGTTGTACGATGCCAGTTTTAAATGCAAATATAAGACCATTTAATGAAATTACGTAATTCATATTTCATAGCTCATACGTGCATATGAACT
>NW_012149618.1:5888294-5890903 GCF_000956105.1 Propithecus coquereli | reverse complement strand
TGTGTGTGTGTGTGTGTGTGTGTGTGTGTGTATGTGTGTGATTAATTTCGGCACTGACACTCCCCAGAGGCCACACCAGAACTGGATTTGAAAGTAGAAAGCAGACGATGACTTCCAAAAAACACAAATGGCCAAGGAACCCTATTGTATCTTTTCTTACCCCTGTTACTTCCCTGCAATACATGAGGATTGGGTTGGAATGTGTCTTTCTAGAAGCACTGCATATTTTAAAAGAACCACAAAAACTTCGACCCTCTTTCCACTTTGTCTTTTCCAATATGCTTCTTCATAAAAGGGAGCTCTGAAAAGCTCATGACAGTCTTGCAACGCTCATCAGAAAAGCTTAAACGCAGCATATAAGCTCACACCCATGGCTCAGTGGTATAGGATTTAAGGGATTTTAGATTAGAAATAATGTGTGTGTTTACCTTTGTGGCAAGGTTGTTGGGGTGACGCTGGAGGATATGTGACAATGTGTGTGGGTGGTGAGTGCATGTCGTGTCTGGGGGAGACTTAGATGGGATGTGTGGTGTGTGTTCCTGTGTGTATGCAATGTGTGTGTGCGGTATTTGCGGCACATGCTTTGTGTATGTGTGCGATTTGTAGGTTGGGTTTGTGGTGTATTTGTGTATGTGTGCAATAGGAAATGAACATTAGTTATAGTTTTCTCAGCACACTTTTCCTCTGGGCTGTGTAGCCCACATCTTTTGTTTCCCCTGAAACGCCAGTCTGTTCTCATGTTCTTCTAAGTAAAATAACATGCAGCTCTTTGACATTCACAAACAAAACCCAGTGGTTTTTATCTGAGTGAAGTGCTCCCTGGGGCTTTGTTTTTTTCTCTTCTCCTTCCTGTAAATCCATTTTATGCGTTGGAGTTAGAAGATGACATCTTGTTACATCATGTTAGACAGCACCATAATTTTTTCCAGCCAACCCTTTCCAATCTGGCTAGGCAGACAGAACTGAACAAAGACAGACAACCTGGCAGAAATGAAGGATCGGCTCCTGACCCAGCGGAATGAACCCAGAGGAGCCTTGTCCCCAAATCTGAGGCTGACTTGCCATTTTAAGTTTTAACTCCTTAGATTGGGGATGGAGAAATCTGTTGAGGCTCACAGCTCTTCCCGAGAAATTGTGCAGTCTTTCTCGGTTGGAGCTCACCGTGCTGGTTGCAGGGAGGAGCTGCCATAGTGGGAGGGAACAATAGGGTGAGATGCATGCTTTGCCCGAGGTGCTTGCTCTACTATGCGCAGGTCAGGCCTGTCTCTTGCTTTCCAGCTGCAGCTGCTATTTATAGTCCTGTCTCTGTTTGCTGTTCTGCCTGTGACCCCTGTAGTCAGCCTGTGTTTAAAAAGAGCTCTTCTCTGTTCAAGTTCAAGCCCACCACCATGGCTTTCCTTTAGCAGTGACGAGGGCTCCCCAGGGGCCCTCCCCACCCCGCTTGTATGCCATGAATCAGACTGGGTGTCTGGGTTCCCTCAACCCTGCCATGTATCTATACCCACAGCCTGTGTCGTGGTGAGTCAGTTCCAGGTGGGAATTTTGCCGCATCCCTCAGATCTTAGTGTGGGTGATCGGCCACCATGCCCATTTCGAACAAAGCTCATGTGTCGGTCTCTGGCCTGACAACATTACTAGCTGTACCGCCTAGATAACTAAGACACAAAACCCTGGGATCTATAAAATCAGGGGAGTGTAAGATTACTGGACTCAGAGCCAGGTGATCCAGGTTTGAGCCATAATTCCAGGCTGTGTGATCTTGGACAAGTCAGTGAAACTCTCTGAGCTTCCCCTTCACACATGCAAGAGAATGATTGCTTCATAGGGAAGCTGCAAGAACTGAGATCATGTATGTGTGAAAGTGCTCTGGAAACTTCCCTATTCTCATATTCTACTATTTCAACTTCTCATATTTCTCAAAAGAACGTGGCAAGTGCTGGACGTGGTGGCTCATGCCTAAAATCCCAGCAACTCAGGAGGCTGAGGCCGGAGGATCTCTTGAGGCCAGGAGCTCCAGACCAGTCTGGGAAACATAGTGAGATCTTGCCCATGCTTGGTGGCGCACACCCGTAGTCCCAGCTACTTGGGAGGTTGGGGCAGGAGGAACCCAGGAGTTTGAGGTTGCAGTGAGCTGTGATGACACCACTGCACTCTAGCTTGGGCGACAGAGAAAGACCCCGTCTCAAAAAAACAGAACATGGCAAGAAATGAAGGTAAGAAGGAAGTGAGATGGTCTGGAGACAATAGAGAAAAAAATTCCTAGGTGTGACTCAATCAGCCAGGAAAAGGAGAAAGAGACAGAAATTGATTTTTTTTAATTAAAAAGTACTTGAGATTAAAACATGACAGGAGGGCATTTGTAGAAATAGTAAATTTAATACGAGTCAATAAAGATTAAGTGAACACGTATTACATGCCAGTCAATATAGTCAACACCAGATATATCGAGGAGAATAAACAAATGAGTAAAGCAAGGTGATTATTATCATAAAAAAGGGGAAATAGATCAATACAGAAAAGAAGGGAATCCAGAACTCAATCTCACTATATAAATTTAAAATGTGATAAATAAGAGAGTAAGAAAAGATTATTTAATAACAACTCTGGAT
>NW_012149618.1:5883381-5886899 GCF_000956105.1 Propithecus coquereli | reverse complement strand
CATTTAATACATTAGTATTGGTGCAAAGTCTTCACAAATACCTTCTAACAGAATTTCCTTCTATTATGTAAACACCTGCCACATATAATAAGTAGGGGAAGTATTATAATGAAAGACAGGAGATGTGTCTGCAATTTGTATAATCTGTGTTCAAATATCAGGACATTAATAATCACCCTTGATCAAAATTTCAAGATATAGGACAAAGGGGTACAGACACAAACACACGTACTATTTTTCAAGTCATCTTCCCAACTAAAATAATTCATATGCCATTTTAATAAAATTCACCTATTTATCCACTAAAAATTTACATTATGTAGGGCCATGTTTTTACAAAACACTATTTTTAAATTTTTAATTGAGAAATAAAAATTATGTATATTTATGGTATACAACATGATGTTTTGATATACTTATACATTGTGGGATGGCTAAATCAAGCTATTTAACATATACATTACTTCACATACTTATTTTTTGTGGTGAGAACACTTAAAATCTACTCTCTTAGAGACTTTCAAGGATATAATAGATTGTCATTAACTGTAGTCACCATGAAATGCAATAGATTTCTTGAACTTACTCCTTCTAACTGAAATTTTATGTCCTTTGACCAACATCTCCCCAATTCTTCCACCTTCTCTGCCTTTGGTACCACCATTTTACTCTCTGTTTCTGTAAGTCTGACTTCTTTACACACCACGTATAGTGAGATCATGCGATATTTGTTGTCCTGTGCCTGGCTTATTTCACTTAACATAATGTCATCCGGGTTCATCCATGTTGTCATAAGTGACAATTTTCTTCTTTTTTCTGGTGGTATGGTATTCCATTGTGTGTATAAACTACATTTTCTTCATCCATTCATTTGTTGACGGATACTTAGATTGATCCCACATCTTAGCTATTGTGAATAGTTCTGCAGAGAACATGTGAGTATAGATATCTCATCTACACACTTATTTCATTTGTTTACACATCCAGCTGAATTATATGCCAGTTCTATTTCTCATTTTTTAAGAAACCTCTATATAGTTTTCCATAATGGCTGTACTAATTTACCTTCTTACCAGGGGAGCAAGGGTTCCCTTTGCTCTACACCCTCACCAACACTTACTATCTTTCATTTTTTGATAATAGCCATGCTAACAGGAGTGAGATGGTATCTCTTTGTGGTTTTAATTTGCATTTCCTTGATGGTTAGTGATGTCGAACATTTTTTTTATACACTTATTGGCCATTTGTATGTCTTCTTTTGAGAAATCCCTATTCAAGTCCATTGCCCATTTTAAAATCAGGTTGTTTATCTTCTTAGCATTGAGTTGTTTGAGTTCCTTATATATTTTGGATAGGAAAAAAATATTAAAAAGAAAGAAAAAAACTCCTCATATTGACCTGAATTTAAGTTCTGGCTATATTCCTTTGCTACTTCTATTTTGAACTGCTGTTTTGGACAGATTCTTCCATTGTTCATTATCAACTCTACCACAGGGCAAATTCCAATTATCTGGCTGCCTGTTGGCTTTTTGATGTAATGTTCTGTGTTGCCACTACCCTGGCAGCCAACAAGGAAGGAGGCCGGGTGCGATAGCTCACACCTGGAATCCTAGCATTTTGGGAAGCCAAGGCAGGAGGATTGCTTGAGGCTAGGAGTTCGAGACCAGCCTGGGCAACATAACAAGACCTTGTCTCTACAAAAAATAAAAAAATTAACCAGGCATGGTGGTGTGCACCTGTAGTTCCAGCTACTCAGGAGGCTGAGGCAGGAGGATTGCTTGAGCCCAGGAGTTTGAGGTTATAGGGAGCTGTGATGAACAGCTGTGATGAACAGGGTAGAGTGAGAACTTGTCTTTAAAAGCGGGGGGAGGGACAAACAAACAAGGAAGGAAATGTTTTATTCCAATCACTTCAAGACTCCCAGATTCCCTATTTCTATTCTATAGCAGTACCCCTTTAGGCTCCACAGTGCCTACTGGAGAACAGCACATGCAGCCACCCTTGTAATGTGCTCAGCTGCCTCACAATAGTAAGAAGAAAGCTCAGACCAGCTGTTTACAAGTACCTAGTCTCAGTCCACGCAAATATCTTGGAAGGTTGAAAGATGAACAAGCTGAAAGAGAATAAGTGCCTTCTTGCTTTCTCTCATTCGTCTTCCTTTCTATCTACTAGTTTCTTTCTTAGGGCCAACCCTTGGCCACTGTTTTTTTCAGTAGGTTGACCCTATGTGTACCTGCAAGTCAGCTCAGCAGTCTTTTAGTGCCCCACACTGTTCCAGGCCCACAGCTTACAAAGATGAATAAGACACAGTCCTTGGTCTCCAGGAACTTGCTATCCAGTGGAAAATATACATTAAACCAAAATGTTTTCCTATGTAAATGCACTAAGTCCTAAGTCTGACATTTGGCATCACACTCTGGGAAACAAAAAGAAGATGCTGGCCCAATCTGGAAATTCGGAGAGTGAGTGGCGGACGGCTAGACTAAGAAGGGCGAGGTGGGGTTGGGAGGGTGGGATCAGTTGGGAGAGGGTGGAGGATGCTTGAGACAAAGGGGACAGTGTTAGCCAAGACCATCCCGTGAGACAGCAAGCACAGTGGGCTTAAGGAGAACTTCCTTTCAGCCCCCTGGCGCTTTTGAAAAATAAGCTATTTTAGTGTTTGAGACCTGGATCCACTCCTTTCAGTCCTTTTAATCATGCAGTTCTGTTAGAAAAGCTCCTCTGTCAAATAGCACACCTGTTCTCCCCAATTCTTGGTCCACGTTTCTACTCTTGTTCTCCTTTGTCCTTTTGCCATTTCTCGTTACTTCTCTATTCTTCCTACAGGTATTAATATTTGCCCTTGCTATACCTTCATCTTTAACCCCACGTTTACATTTCCCACCACTATCTCACCAGTCTCCAGTCTCTGGGATTGAGGCAGGGTAGGGAGGGGAGAGAATTTCTCCAAAGTTGCTCCTACTGTGAATGCTGACCAACCCCTCCCAGACAACATTGACTCTCATTTTTGCTTAACTTGTGGCGGATTCTGACAAGAGGTACCCATTTGTGGAGGGCTGAAAAGTCAGCTCTTTTTCTCCTATCTGTTCATGTGCTCTGCTTACCAAAACACAATCCACAAAATTTACCTTCTAATTATCTTTCATTTAAAAGTCCAAGAGATTTCCATTTGTGAAAATGCTTGGATGTTGTTTACTTTTCCTGGCTGGATTCTGAGGTATGTAGGAAGAAGTTGGGTTGATGAAATTGCTACATTAAAAAAAAAAATCTTGGTTTTATCAAGTTTTCCACATCCAAGAAATGAACCAATGACTATTTTAAGTGATAAATTCAAGAAAGTAACAGTTTAAAAAAAGGAATGAGGAATTGATTTCCAACAAAAGTGCCCAGACCATTCAATGGAGAAAGAGAGTCTTTTCAACAATTGGTGCTAGGATAACTGGATATCCATATACAAAAGAATGAATTTGAACCCCCCACCTCAAAACATATATAAAAATTAACTCAAATCAAAGACA
>NW_012149618.1:5882068-5883331 GCF_000956105.1 Propithecus coquereli | reverse complement strand
AATACTTTATATCATATCATAAAAGAAATGCCAATTGGGCTAAGAATTATATATAAATAGGCAAATTATAGGATTAAACTACAAAAAATCAGCGCAGAGGTTTTGACAGATCAATGAAGAAATAGCTTCTCAATTTTGTTTTTTGGTTTTCTTTTTAGAGAAAGGATCTTGCTCTGTCACATAGGCTAGAGTGCAATGGCGTCATCATAGCTCACTGCAGCCTCGAAGTCCTAGGCTCAAGCGCATGAACGATCCCCCTATCTCAGCCTCCAGAGTAGTTGGGACTACAAGTATGCACCACCATGACTGGTTAATTATTTCTTACTTTTTTTTTCTTTTTTTTTTTTTTTTAAGAGATGGAGTCTCACTATGTTTCCTGGTCTGGTCTGGAACTCCTGGCCTCAAGCGATCCTCCCGCCTCAGCCTCCAGAGTTGCTGGCATTACAGGTATGAGCCACCATGCCCAGCTACAGCTTCTCAATTTTGAAGCAACAGAAGCAATCGCCAAGATTGACAGGCACCAATAAGTATTTTAAGAGCTTTCAAATAATGAAAACTGGTAACTGTAATATAAAATACCGACAGAAAGCTGGAGAAATAGTTTTGTTAATCATGGCAAAGAGTATATACTGCTACTTTATTAATTACTCATTAAAAATATTAAACGAAATATTAAGATCTCTATAGATGAATAAGAAACAAGATAGACAAGTAATTTACAAAAAAGGAACTATAGATTGCCTATAAACTCAAGAAAAAAGTTTATCTTATAATTAAATCAATGTAGATTAGAGCAATATTGAAGCATCACTTTACATTGTTAAACCAGGAGAAGTTAAAATGTGACATCCAATGATGGTCAGGTTGTGGGTGACGTGAGAGTCATATACTACTGATGGCAGTGTAAATTCTTACAACTTATTTGGAAAATAAAATGACAATGCATATCAAAACCCGCAAGAATATTCACACTCAAAATTCAATATTGCTCTTCTGGGAGTGTATTCTAAAGAAGAAATCAACAACAAAACATTATATGATTGACATTTTTTGTTTTGTTTAATAGTCAAAATTGATAATAAAAGCTCAACAAAAGGGGCACAAGAAAGAAAAATATGATCATTATGAAACCTTAAGAATACCATGCAGGTATTAAAATAATGATAATAAAAAGGTTGAAATATAAAAAGTGTGACAAAATAATAAAAATTAAAATATGAAATTTAATATTGTATAAGTATGGTATAATGATTGTAATTATAT
>NW_012149618.1:5876786-5878447 GCF_000956105.1 Propithecus coquereli | reverse complement strand
GGATTAGACAATGGTTTCTTAGATATAACACCAAAACACACACAAAAAAAGAGAAAATAGATAAATTGGACTTCATCAGACTTGAAGATTTGGGGTCTCAAAGGCCACTATCAAAAAGGTGAAAAGGCAACCCACAGAATGGGAGAAAATACTTGCAAGTCATATATCTGACAAGGGTCTAATAGCCAGAATATATAAATAACTCTTACAACTCAACAACAGAAAGATACACAACCCAATTTAGAAATGTGCAAATTACTGGTATAGGCATTTCTCCAAAGAAGATACACAAATGGTCAATCAACACATGAAAATATTCTCAACATCATTAGTCATTGGGGAAAAATGCAATTCAAAATTAAAATTAGATGGTACTTCACACCCATTACGATAGCTGTAGTAAAAATAAAAAATAAGTCAACAGAAAATCACAAGAATTGGTGAGGATGTAAATAAATTAGAACCCTCATGCATTGCTAGTGGGAATGTAAAATGGTACAGCTGCTGTGGAAAACAGTTTGGCAGTTCCTCAGAAAGTTAAACATAGCATTCGCAATAACCCAACACTTCCATTCCTAAGTATATACACAAGAGAATTGAAAACATATGTCCACACAAAAACTTGTACATGAATGTTCACGGCAGCATTATTTATAATAGCCCAAAAATGGAAGCAACTCAAATGTTCATCAACTAATAAATGTGTAAAGAAAATGTAGTATATCCATACAATGGAATATTATTCAACCATAAAAAGAAATAAAGTACTGATAAATGCTGCAACATAGATGAACCTTATAAACATTATGCAAAGTGAAAGAAGCCAGACATAAAAGGCCACATGCTGTATTAATTCCATTTATATGAAATGTCCAGAATAGGCAAATCCATAGAGACAGGAAGTGGGCTAGGGCTAGGGGCAGGGAAATGCGGAGGAGGTTCTTAATGGGCACAGGGATTCTTTTCGGTGTGATGAAAATGTTCTGGAATTAGATAGTAATGATGGTGGTACAACATTGTGAATACATTTAAAACCACTGAACTATACACTTTAAAATGGCTAAAGTGGTAAAATTTATGTGTGAAATTTATCTCAAAAAAAGAAAAGAATGAGGAGAGTCCATCACTCCCCACTGCAGTGGACTTAAGCTAGCATTTGGGACTCCACTGGGGCCGTAAGTGATATGATGCGATCTGAGAGGCACTTTTTAAGCTAGGTTTTTGGCTGGGAATGGTGGGAAAAAAATATCAATAAGACATAAGCTCTGTCCTCAAGGTGCTCATGCCCTGCTGGGGGACATGGATGTACCCTGCACTAACTAGAGCACAAGCTAGAAGACAGTAAATGCCCAATGGAGAGAGATGGTTCTGCTGGAGCCCAAAAGAAGAAGTGGTTTATTCTGAATGAAGGAATATGGGAAGGTTTTTGGAGACATTTGAACTGGGCTTTCAAGGATGAATAGTTTGACAGGTGGAGAAGGTGGGGAAGAGCATTCCAGGCAGTGGGACCAGCTTGAGCAAGGGTCTGGAGGTGGATAAACCATCCAGTGATATTCACGTTACTGGACGGTATTATTTGAGCTATGGGTTCTCTCTCCTTCTAGCACTCTGTCCCTGATTTTTTTTTTTTTTTTTTTTCTGAGACAGAGTCTCACTCTCTT
>NW_012149618.1:5872802-5876505 GCF_000956105.1 Propithecus coquereli | reverse complement strand
GCCTCCCAGAGTGCTAGCCTGATTTTTATTAAATATCAGAAACATTATCCACATTGATCCTTGGTCCTTGTCTCAGAGAATATGAGCCTTTGTTGTAAAAGCAGAGGAACAGAAACATGGTTCTCGAGCCTTGGTGGGGTTTGACAGGGTCTGCTCAGTTCTCTTGCTCCGTCCACATTCTTCTTGTGGTTGTCTGAACACCTGCAACATATTTGGCACATGGCCCTGCTCCGACACTGTCTCTCCACTTCCACTCTGGGGACCCCTCTTTGCTGCAACGACTGGCTCCATCCACCTGCCAGACAGACAGGCCCTCGTTCCCTCTTGAGAAGGCTCTTGCTTGACAGAGGAGGAAACCAGGGAGGAGGAAAAGAGACCCATCCCATTCTCCTGGGAAGAGTTATCCCATCTGGTTCCTTTGGCAGCTGGCTGTATTTGGCTTCCATTTGGAGTGTGAATCCATTGCTTTGAGGAGGGGTGGGGAGACCGGGGCTTCTGTAGGAGGAGTTTGGTGCCTAACGAATTGTTCAGTGAGGAACGCTAAGCAGGAAGAATTCTGGAAGGAAAGATGCATTTTCAGCATTGAGACCAGAGGCCCCTAATGCTTCCCAGATGACAAGCTAACAGAGCGATCCTCCCAAGTGTGTATGACTGACATTTGCTTCCTGACACACTAAGCATAAGCCTGTTTTATTGTGTTTACAGTTTCGTATCTTCAGAGCCTAACCGATTCATTGCAAACATGAGTGCACCGGACAGTGGCGATGTCCCCGAACAGGATTTTCCCTAAAGCCAGAAATAATCCCCCACACCAGAGATCCACTTTGATGAGCTATTCAGCATCCCCAAACCTCATATGCTTACGAGAGATTAGGAAAAGGAGACATCTGGTCTCAGGCAGCTCTACTCAGGGTGGAATATTTTCCCCCTGGAGTGGATCTTAGCAAATGAGGCCCGTGTGCCTGCCTGAGGCTGGGTGCCCTGTCCTAGGACCCCTGAGTAGAGCATGGATGACCAGGCAGCCTATAAATGTGCTCCCTAAAAATCCAGAGAAAAAGAGACGTGGATTTAACACTGACTTACCCTTGAACCAGTCGAGATTTTTTTTTTCAAACTCGAGAAAACTCAACTCCTGTTCCACTAGCTCCAGTTCTCTGAGGGATGAAAGCTCTGACAGTGTAGACAAGGACCAGATGTGCAGTGGATGGGTCAGTCTGTGCTGGGAGGGGGTGCGGAGGGAGGAGGGGAAGTGGGCTTGAATGTCATTACTTGGAAGGGTCAGGAGGGTCAGTGACAGTGGCAAGAAACAGATTTTTCCAGCTGCTTTCAGGCTGAGATTTGTACTGCATAATCTGAATGCTTTTATCTGTTGCTGAAAATAGACAGGAATTTTTTCCACAGGCTGCTCCAATGTGGCTGTGGAGACGTGAGGGAGGATTGCAGGGAGACAGTTGTATGTAGTCCAGTAAGTGTGTTTTGTGACCACCCCCCTCCCCAAATTAGCCTTTATCCATATTGGCTCTGTCGTGCTACCTTATCTCAATGCCTCTTGAAGTAGGGAGTCGAAAATGCTGGAAATACTTTCCATTCTGAATTTTGCATAGCTTCCCATATATTAAGCTATTATTTCTTATTTTTTGCTTCAATAGTTAGGATAGGAGACCTTTGTGAGGTCATAAGTACCTGTCCAGATGGAACGGTTCCCTGAGTCCATGCAGAACACATATGTGAGAAACTTAAACAACACAGAAAGAAAAAAATGGTTTGGTCAGAAATTATAGCTTATGGTTGTGATGAATTCCACAAATCATATTCTGCACCTTTGTCCTGGATTTAAACTACAAAGAAGCATCACGAATTATCTACAAAGATCTTCTGGAAGGTTAACTCTGGATTAAATCAGACTCCATCTCTCAGCAGCTGGCCCCTCTCATCTAAGATCAAAAGGATCTTGAACCTTCCAAGTGAACTGATGTCAGGCAAACAGCAGGAGAATCTCTAATATTATTTACATAGCATTTTCTCCTTCCAATTATGTATTGGTTTCTGCTCTTTATAAACCTATCTTATAAATGTGGAAACCAAGGCACAGCAAAAGAAGACAGTGTCAAGGGTCATGTCGAGAGTCAGAGGGGGAGCTGGGACTAAGACAAGAGCCTTTCAACCCACAGACAATGTGTCTAGATACCACCTCTCCTTATTTCAACAATCCTTTTCGGTTGCCATCCACCCACCTGCCAAGAGCAAGAAGCCATCTGTGCCGAGCATGTAGTGAAGCATGCCCACTTCCCTTGTCACCCTGGAGTTTCCTGGGCCTAGAGGACACTGGCACAAGTCTTTGAGGCTGGTAAGTTTGGGAAGCTTATTTGCAAGGTTTCTCTGAAGTAGACCTTGTTATGAATGGAAACAAGAGAAGAGTGCCTGATTATTCTGGAATGCTGCCAATGTCCAGTGTCTCTGAGACTCCACTGTTTGTCCTTATGACCAAAGAACCCCATGGTTAACTTGGGTACCAGTGAGGACGAAAAAAAGCAGGAACATGAACTCTCATAGTCACCTACTGCAGGCCAAAGTCTCTTCTCGAACTCTCTGGTTGCAGGCTGTGTCCAGGACCTGCAATTTGTCAGTCAGTTTTGTAATGATGCAGTTCTTTCCACTCCAGACCATGCTGGGCATCAAGTAGAATGTCTTGTGCATCAGCCCCCTGGGGTCCCCACACCTGGTACTGCAGTATCACAAAGGTTGCTGTAGTCTATGGGAAGGCGGTTTCACCCTAAAGTGTGTACAATGCCACGTGTCTCCCAGTTGTCAGCCACCCAGTCATCAAGCAGAAGAAAGAATGGAAGGCACAGAGATCAGAGGGAGAAGGGTAAAGAGACACAAGGGAAAGTGACTGGAGAGAAGAGAAAGGGACTGAGACATTCCTAATGCAAGGTGGGTAATGGCTTTTCGGAAGTACTAGGGTGAGCCAGAGAGAAAGGGAGACAGTTTAGCAGAGAATGAACCATAAACTGATGCCTCCACCTGCCATCCCCCAAACCTCATGATGGACCTGGAGAAACCATATGACCCTCCCAGGGACATCCAAGCACAACCAAACATAGGCCTTCAAAGGAAAGAAGAGCAGGGATTTGGTTGGTTTCAGGTGCTTGGAAAAGAAGTGGGCTGGTCTAACTCATCCTACTCTACTGCAAGCAGCCAGCACACACAGGCTTTCAGATGAGATCATCCGGTCATGACTCGCAAAATACTCTGATTTGGTGGCATATGGGGCCAGGGGCTTTACCAACGTTATTCCTTACTTTTCCCAGCACAGCTCAAGGTGGGTGGAATTGCAGCTGTTTTACAACAATAAATACAGTTATGGGAAGGAAAAATAAAGTACAGAGAGGGACGGAATTTAAAAAAGATATTCAATATAAGAAAAACAGACAAACTAACAGGCATTGTGCTGCTTAATCCATTGAGAGGCTATATGGTCTGGCAGAAAGCATGTGGGCTTTGATATCAGAAAGATGTACTAGCTCTCTGGGAGGCCGAGGCAGGCGGATTGTTTGAGCTCAGGAGTTCGAAACCAGCCTGAGCAAGAGCGAGACCCCGTCTCTACTAGAATTAGAAAGAAATTAATTGGACAACTAAAAATATATAGAAAAAATTAGCTGGACATGGTAGTGCATGCCTGTAGTCCCAGCTACTCAGGAGG
>NW_012149618.1:5816818-5872727 GCF_000956105.1 Propithecus coquereli | reverse complement strand
GACTCTGTCTCAAAAAAAAAAAAAAAAAGAAAAGAAAGATGTAGGTTTAAGCCTGCCTTTGCCACTTAATGACTTCGAGCAATTGGTTTAATCTCTTTGATCCTCAGTTCTTTCATCTATACAATGGGCAAATAATACCCACCATTCAGGGTTCTCGTAAGGGCCGGTGGTGAGATGTGCACAGTGCCTGGCATTTGGTAAGAGATCAATAACCACTGGCTATTACTATTCTAGTATCTGTTAGCTTCCACCAGCAGCATGAGGACTAACTTCTCCAGGGAGCATCTTTCTAGAAGCCCCACCTCCCTAGTTAAAGTTGTTTTGTGGTAATTTGGAAAGGAACTTCAAGATCACTCAAGCCATTCCTTTTTCGGTCCAGAGAGGTGGGTGGTTGATTCAATGTCACAATGGATGTCAGTTGGTGGCAGAGCTGGGATTGGGGCACCTGGCTCCCCAGATAATCCTTCTGCCTCCTTGCCTGCCTGCTTCCGCCTAAATGATGACTGCACAGTGCTTGTTTGTGATAACTCTTCAGGAGAAAAGACATTGGTAAAAACAAATGAACCAGAGCTCTCCCCCTTTATTCCTCCGTCATCCCTTCACCACCCCGGGCTGCAATGCAAAGCAGATAAGCCCCCCATCCTGGGTGCTGACGGGGCAGCACAGAGGCTCCTCCTTGTGAACGTGCTGGGGCTCCAACGAGCCTCACGTGAGCCTTCGCTGCTTTCCTGGAGGCGCAGCAGCAGCGACTTGCTGCTGTGGGATGCTCTGTCCACAGCCTTGGCTTATGGGAACCCCTCCCGTGACTGCACAGGAAGTCATCTAAGCCCTCCTTGCCAGTAAGAAGGTTTAAAACTGGCAGGACCTCAGGGACAGTTGAGCTGTTAATGGAAAGTGAATCAACTCTGAGGCCTTTAAAGACTCATGTAGTATAAACTACCTTTCCATAGACCACGCCTACGAAGGCTTGAGAGAGAAAGAACAGGGCCTTTGCTCCATCCCAGGATCAGGGTGGGCGGTTTATGCACCTTTTATAGGATCGAGAAATCGCCAGAGTAGAAGTCAGGAGGGCGTGGTATTTAAGATGAAAAGATGGCTGGGGGCGGTGGCTCACGCCTATAATCCTAGCACTCTGGGAGGTCGAGGCCAGAGGATCACTCAAGCTCAGGAGTTCAAGACCAGCCTGAGCAAGAGTGAGACCCCCATCTCTACTAAAAAAATAGAAAGAAATGATCTGGACAACTAAATATAAATATATATATATATATATATATACACATACATATATAAATTAACCAGGCATGGTGGCACATGCCTGTAGTCCCAACTACTCGGGAGGCTGAGGCAGGAGGATCGCTTGAGCCCAGGAGTTTGAGGTTGCTGTGAGCTAGGCTGACACCACGGCACTCTAGGCTGGACAACAGAGCAAGACTCTGTCTCAAAAAAAAAAAAAAAAAAAAACCAAAACAGATGAAAGGAGAGAAGGAAGAATTGGGAAGAAGGGCTGCCTGGGACCACATCCTGAGCCCAATCTTGCCTCAGTGCTGAGTTCAACCTCAGGCCTCCCTTTTCCTTCAGTTGGTAGAGAGAGGAGAGATAGTCCGAAATGGTGGGGGCGAGGGGGAAGAAGGGAAACTTCTTCTCTGGCCCTCTTTCCATGCTTAGGTGAGACTTACCGTTTAGGAAAGGGGAGTGTAAGTGCTGATCCGGGCAGGACCTACTTCTTGGGTCCCAGCTCACCATCGACACCTGGGCATGGAGAACTTCGTGCTGGCCAGGTGTTTTCAAGGCTGTTCAAGTGAAGCCAAGAGCCCCCCCTGCTGTTGGCCAATGTCCTACTGAATCTAGGACTAGGCTGTTTTGCCCTTGCTGTTGGGAGTGCCGTGGACAGGTGAACAGGGCAGGGCAGACCAGAGTCGGGCAGTGAGGGGGCCCTTCCTAAGCCAAGGGCCTACTTCAGTTCCAGGTCTTTCTTTTCTCCTAACAATTCCCTAGATGATTTCTTCCATATCCAATTCCCTTCTTCTTGCTCACATAATGGGCCAGGCTCAGGGTCTTGAAATTTGGGGGGAAGGCTGCCCACTCCCTCTCCTTCCATCCCCCCATACATACACACACACACACACACACACACACACACACACACACACACGGTCACGCACGCGCACATTCCTGCAAGATTTCCACTCTTGACTGACTCCATCAGCCCAGCCTCATTTCCTTCCACGGCAGGGCCCTTGGAGCCCAGCGCTGAGCTGGTGCTGCTCTAAAAATAACCGTGTCCGATGTGATGAATGGGAAGGCATTTGCTCTCCTTTTCCTGCCTCAGCGTCGGGGCCTGAATCATGTTGGGAAATGACATTCTGTTAACACAAGCACTTTTGTTTCCTCCTGTGCTCTCTCACCATCCGGTGGGGGCCCTGGTCAGGGCTGACTTTCAATCTTTAAAGCCTCCCTGGGGGTCCATTCAACACCCCCATCCACTGACATTAAGGAAAGCCAAGCTTTAGACAAAGAGAAGTGGAGAGAAGCATCCTGTGCCTCCCCAGGGCATGCTGAGGACGTGCTGGGGCACAGGCTGCACAGATACGTCCCCACCCTGACTCCACCAGACAAGTGGGCCAGGAGCGTCTCCCAAGGTCAGAAACCAGCCTCAGCTCAGCACTTGGCTCCGGGCAGCCACTCAATGAATGACGGTAGAATGGAAAATGGAAGGGACCCAGACAGATAACTTAATGACTCCTGCTTCCACCAGAGAGTGGCTCTGATACCCGCTGGAATCAGACACGTGGGCAAGCATTTTGGGAAACATATTTTAAGACTTCCCATATCATGGGCAGTGCAGCTTCTCTTGACCTTGCTCTAAGTTCTGTGACGCCAAGGACCATGCCAGCTCACCTTCCCTTCCCCCTAGGCCCCAATCATGGTGGCTGGAACACAGGAGGTTTCTGGTAAGTACTTTTTGGTTTGAACAGAAATGAATGGCACCCAGAGGGTCTGGGCCAGAGAACTATTGTCACTCACTTTTTAAGGAACAAAGGATGTGGTCTCTAGACTCTGGAGGTTTGGGCAAAGCCTGCACACTTGGCCTTGAGAAAGACCATTTCTTATAGCCTTTCTTGGCCTTGATTTCATCTCGGCTCACAGGCCCCTGGGGAGCCTGTGACTCTCTGGACCTCACCCCCCACCCCTTGGACAGGAACCAGAGCCGCTGGGGAAGCCTGGCTTCTCATCCCTGTCCCATATTTATTTTTCTGCTTGGATAAGTATGAGATCTTGGTTTAATGGAACCTGTTTTAAATGACCTTTCTGACTCCCTCTTGAACAGATTTCTTTTAACTTGTTCTCAAACAAAATGACAGAAGCTTTTGGGGTAAGCAGTGAACCCATAAATAATCAGAAGCCTGAGAAATCCATGTTTCCCCAGTTCCAAGAGAGTGTCCTTGTTTGGCTGGGACAGAACATAACCAGCATGATCCTCACTTCCATCTGGGTGTCGTAGCTGTGTAGGGACCCTGGGGACAGGTTTGAGCGGTTGCCTGCTGGCCATGTCACCCAGCTTCCCTGCACACCTCCCTTCCTAGGACATATCCGCCCTGAAATGAGATGGGGAACGAGAGTCTGCACTCCTGAGGAGACCAGGACAGACTCCCCAGCTGGGGGTGAGTGATGGCCTCAGACAGGCCCATGGTAGCTGGCAGAGGCTGGTATGCACTCATGAGCCCAGGGGACACAAAAATGCTACAGCTGGAGAAGACATAGGTTCATGTGAGCAGGAGGCTGAGACAGGAGACTCTCCAGGGCAGAAAGAAAGGTGACACCAGGGGAAACACTCAGATTCCAAAAATGGGGTACAGAGATGCATCGCCCCAGTGACTCACCCTCTGGGTACCAGAGATTGAAGGCATGGAAGGAATTTGGGCTTGGGAAGGAAACCCAGGCTCCAGCTGGGGGTCTACCACCAGCTCTTGTGACCTTAGGCATCCTCGTTGGTCAAATGAGGATGGTCTCTAATTCCATGATGCTGACACACTTTAGTATTCAAAGGTGGAGGAATCAGCAGGTAGGAGGAAGAGAACAGCCCATCAGGCCATAAAGTCAGTGGTGAGAAGGCTCCAGCAGTTGCTAGACAGAAGGCTTCCCTCTGCCCTTTCCATGTCATGCCCTTTCCACACAACCCCTTGTAACAGTCACAAGTGCTCTTTCTTGGAGGGCCTGGATCCCATCTTGGCGGTTGGAGCCTCCCTTAATTTCTACCCAATAGCCCCTTGTCACACCTCCCTCCCTCTCCTCTTCGAAAACTGCCCTTGGACATGGCTTGTTCCCTCTCTACATCTCTGACCACTGAGCAAGTGGGGACCCTTTCCTCTGGGTTCTTTGGGCTTCAAGAGAGGTCAGATCAGACTTGACTTCAGAAAGTCCCCTGACCACCTGAGCAGTATTCTTTCCCATTCTCTTATGCACAGACGTTTCTTCAGAAGAATGTCCCATTTTGGAGCATCCCTTCTCCCAGCTCAGCTCCCCTGAGGATCTCTGTGTTCTCACTTACTCTCCAAATTTCTTTTGTGGCCACTCCCTGAAGGCCTTTCCTGAACCAACTCATACTCATTTTGCCCTTCTCAATATTTCTTGTTTGGACAATGACTCTTTGTATCTCTGCCTTCTTGGTCTTGCCCCTCCTCCAAGACTTTCATTTTCTTTATTTACTCTAGCTCTTATAGTGATCTCCAGGGGCAATCATAGAAAGGTGTCACCAGAGGGAAAGAGACATGCAGACAGGAACCCCTCCACCCCATTACCTGTGTAGGGAAGGGTGACCACACGATCTCCAAGAGCCTGGGGAACTTTACCACTACAGGTTAAGATGGCTCATAGGTCTTAGGGGACCATGGTGGATGTTTCCAGAATGGAGCCAGGGCTAATGTTAAGGATATTGATGTGGTGACCAGAAATTGTCAGTGCTGATCGATGCGATTCACTTATATGCAGCGAGCGCTCACTTCTGCGAAGTCCTCTGTGTCTGTAGGAGTCTCCGCCTTGCTGAGGGATAACTGCTCAGGAAGCTTTTGATCTGTATGTGCAAAAGCAACCAGAGTCGATGCAGCGGGCAGCCCCGTTTGCTAGCTCTCGCCTTTTCTTCTCTGTCTCTAGATGACATCCAAATAGCCTTGTTCTGATGGGTGCCAGAGAGTAACTATTCTAAAATTAAAGGCAGGACTGTCTTTTCAAAAAAATTTTTTTAACTTGTGCCCTGTAACTTAGCCTTTTCCTCAGTGAGGCAGGCTTCCAGGGTGGCTGGTTCCACTGCCGTAAAGATAAATGAAGGGCTGAGTGGGGATGCGAGCACCTCCAGGGCCATGGCTGGGGACTTGACAAGTCATTTATTCCGGGGCACAGCCTGGCCTCTCGCCAGCCCTCCAGCATAAGCTCGGCCAAGGAGAAACCTTAAGGCAGATGAACCCCCGGCATGGGTCCTCTGCTTCCCAGCCAGGGCCTTCCAGCATCTGGTGGATGTGCACAATTAGTAATGCTTTTGAGGATAATAGTTTGGTCTCATGGAAAAAGGAGAACTGGTCCAAGATAATGTCTGGTAAACTTTGACATTCCACCCTGAAGTGATCCTACACTCATGTAGAATCACCGAACAGCTGCATGATCGTATTACAGAATCATCCTCAAGAGCCAGCTTGTCATTGAATTCATCCCCAAATTCCTGCTTTTCCCAAACAAAAGGAGCCCTGATGTGTGAGGAGCTGGAGTTCGCCAGATGGAGGAGAAGTGCAGATTGCCAAGGCCGGGAGCACCCTTTGAATGTTTTGGCCTCATCTCCCTCACTGTGCATGTAAAACGCTGAGATCCAAAGAAGGGGAGAGGGTTTCCCAAGGTAACCCAGTGGAAGAGCTGGGACGAGAACATGGGTGTCTTGGACCACAGAACCCCAGGCCAAGGTGCCCACCTCTCAGGATCCCACAGTCCTCCCTGACCCTGTTCTTAAAGAACCCCTGAGAGTGACAATCTAGACCAGAGGATCAGTGATGGCATCTCTCACGTGAAAAGAAATGAAGCTGTATTAGTAGAGTCTGCCAGGAGGAGAAATCTTGCTTCTAGTGGGAAAATGAGGAGGAGGTCATGGCAAAGTCCTATTTTTACTAAACCAAAATACCAAGTTAAACAACACGAAGCAAGTTGCCTAGGTCTGTGACCCAGGTAAGAGCCTGTATCATTAAAATCTTTTCAGAGGACCAAACAGAAAAGTGCAAATAGTGTTAGTCCTTCAATAGCAAGTCTTAAGCACCTACTAAGGTGGGCCACTGTGCTGTTATGCTAGGTGCTACAGGGGCCAGAAGATAAAGTGTGGGCAGAGAGTAATGGTTCCAAGAGCCAGTCTGGTGTCTGTCAATGACAGTGTTTTTATAGGTACAGACGCACACACACGTACATGTGCGTAAAGGAATGGAATATTTCATAAGGCTCAATTTATTCTATTTATTCCTAGATCATGTCCTATCTCTTTGGGAAGTTGTTAACATAACTTTCTCAATTTTTAACAATGTCCTCTCAATAAAATGTTAGCAACGCAATCAGGGTTCTCTTGTGTGTTTTTAAAACTATATTGGTTGATGAATCCAAAAGTCTGGTAACTGCAGATGTGGGTGAAAGGACGTGGGCTCTGGGGACAGAGTTATACGGGTCCAAATCCAGGCTCAGTCATTGATTAGTTATCTGACCTTGGGAACTTCTCTTAACACTCGGAGTTTCAGTTTCCTCCCTGTGACATGAAAAGTCCTAAGAACAGTGAGGACTTCCTGCGGAGGTACACACCTGTGGGAATACCCACAAACGGTATTCCCCGTGTCTTGGAAATCTTTTGTGTGTGTTAGTACATGTGCGCCTACATTGTACTAGGTCCTGCGTGGGAAACGGGAGACCTTTAATGGCTTTTACTCTCAAGGAGCTAAAAACATTCCTGGTGAGTCCACCTCACCAGAAATCAGGAGAGAGATGTAAAAAGTCTAGCAACCTTTCTTCTTCTCCGGAACAGTTTCTTTGGTTTGGTAATGGTGACAGAAATTTTCAGATACTGCTTTCCACAGTTCACATTATATTGTTTTTCCATGGCTGGTTTCAGTTTATACTAAGGCTCCCTCAAAGCTCATAAAGTTCCCTTTAAAACCTCATAAAATTTCACCTGTGGATATTTATGACCCACAGGATGTGAGCTATGTCCATTTGGTTTTGATAGATTTAGCATTATTAAACTTGGGCTCGCATTTCCCTCCTGATTTAGCATAGTGGGCAACCCACTCTGTCCCCCAGTGAGGAAATATTTCAGCTCCCTGGAATTGAGCTCTGCTCGTGGGCAATGATTCTTACTCCCAGGCTCCTGAGTTTCAGGAGTTTTCTCCAGCTCTGGGCAATAGATGTGCTGTATCAGAGTCACCCCAAGTTTACTTCAGACTCCCAGACTCCTCCCAGATGCCATTCCCAACAATCCATCCATGAGCACTTATTGACCTGGATAGCCAGAGGCATTTGAGACATTACAAGGATGTTAAAGATGTTCCTGCTAAAATCAAGGGCAATTCTCAAGTGCATAAAAACAATTCCAATTAATTCCTTGTATTGACCCCAAATTCATCTCTCTGGGACATTTGCCCGCTGGCTCTAGTCCTATATGACAATCATACAAATATTTGCAGAAAAACATCATGTCTCTCCTTTAACCTTCTCTTTTTCAGGCCAAACACCACCATTGAATCTGACTTTGAGGACCTGGTTTCCAGACTTCTTGTTATCCTGGTAGGTCCCCTTTGGGGTCCCCATTCAGATGTGTGTCTGAATCACACCAGAGTCAAGAAGGGTCTGTAGGGGTGGATCGCAGTCTGTCTGGCTCAAGATCCTTATTCCCAGGACGGAGAATGGACCTGGCTGTTGGAAGCACTTAGGGGATGACGGAGAGTGCCCAAAGTTCACGGTAAGTTCAGCCCCTGGCCATGTAAAGACCAGCTCTGGGAAGTGCAAAAAGGCAGACAAAGCCCCTTGATCAGAGAATTCAGAGCAATTTAGGGGTGTAGGCCACAGAGTCAGAATCAAGGGAGAGTACCCAGAGATAGACTGGGATAATGCGGAAAGAGGAAGGGGTCACTTGCAACTAGAGGTAACTCCAGTGTCTAAGCCTTGCGCCTAGGGGATACTGAGTCCTGGATATGATTGACATGTGGGAGGCTCTGGGAAGAAGTTGGAGGAGCAGTCTGGGTCAAGACTTGTAATTTAATCCTAGGCTTTAATGGAAGTTGAGGCCAAAGCTGTTGACATATTCTTTGTATTATCAGGATTCTTTTGTTTGGAAGTTCAGACATCCAACTCGTAAGCTCAATTTGTTGGTTCATACAATTCCGAGGTACTGGTACTGAGGGTTGCTCCTGCTTCAGAAACTGTTGGACCCAGGTGATTCTCTGTCTCTAAACTGCAAGTTGACAGTCCTTTCAGGCAGATGTTTCCAAGGGGCAGCTTCCAGCAGTTTTTGCTTACTTCTTCCCGGCTTCAAATTCAACTGAAAATGAGCCTCTCTTTCCTAAGAATTCTAAAATAAAGTCCCAGAATTAGAATTGGGTCATGTGCACATTTCTGGAGCTCAGTGGAGGTCTAACCATGCAAGGCAGAGCATGATGGAGAGGTGGTTCCCCAGAGGGACATGGGGGCAGATCCGGGTGAAGCATAGACAATGGATGTCTGTCCTCTGCCTCACTCCAGATTAGCTCTGGAGCTGGGGGCACCAGGCCCAAGGCAACAACGGGAAGAGCTGGCCGTGGCAATGAGTTGGAGCTGCCTGCCAGTTGGAAGACCTCCTCTTGTCAAAACTCAGCTTAGCACTTCAGACATGGTTCAGCAGGGAGGAGCACAAAGGGGCCTCCACTCCACACCCAGGCCCCGTCCTGTAGTGAAAGCCCAGCCTGGACTGCAGGTGCCCACTGCCTCCCCTACACCCTTCCTCCCAGGAGTGCTATGCGTTCGGGAACTTGCTTTAGCTCTGCCCCTTCCAACATCAGGGGACGTTGTGCAGGGTGAAGAAAGAACATTTAAAGCAGTCTTGCTTCTCTTTCTCTTCCTCTGGAAATAATCACAACAAAGCCTCATCATAATTTTAAAATTCAAGGCTTGGCTTGCCTTGGTAAGCCTAGGTCTGACTGGGATAGAAATGCCAGCACCAAACTCTCAGCCCTGGATCCCTGCTGAGTTTATCTTCCCTGATCTTAATCTCAGCCCTTTCTTGTGAAAGTTTTGGGGGAGAGAGGACTCTCAGAGCAGGGGCTCTTTTGGAGAGCTGGAGTGACTTCCTCTTCCTCCCCCACCCTCCCGGGCATTCTGCTTTCTTCTTTTTGGACAACAAGAATCTCTCTGTCCTTGTCCTCCCCTTCAACTCTTTCACTCTTCGAGCTGGAAACATTCCTGACAAAGTAAAGATGGAGGTGACGAATCATATATGGGTCACATTCCTGTGTCTCCTCCTCTTGGCCACCCCCAGGCTAAGGAGTCTGGAAAACGTCAAGTGATTCAGAAAGTGAGCTGAATGGGTTCTTCATGCTTCACATTTGGTGCCAGGGAGCACAGCAGCGGCTGATGCAAGACTTGAACAGAGCAGGAGTTGAGCTTAAAACAAAAAAGACAAAAAGAACCTAACCATAAGCAAAGGACTCCTATACCAAAGTCTTTAGGAAAAGTGCTCCACAGGTGACCCATGCGTGGCTGTCGGTCTTTGGTCGCTGCTGGAGGCCAGGCCGCGCTGGACTCTGCCTGCAGAATGTGCTCAGTCTTGCAGGATCCCCTCTCTGTTCCTAAGTCCTATTTCTGTCCAGGCCCATTGAAGAGGAAGTAACAACATTGGGGAATTGCGGAACTTGGGATGGGGCTCAGCAAAATCTTTGGGGATGGACAAATGGCATTTCTCACATCCATAGGTGACAAGCAGGCAGCTGTGGAGAAAAGGCCTTCATGGGACAGTGACTTGTACCATGCTGCTCTTCAGCACATTCAACCAGCAGTGTGTGCACCAAGGGTGATGGCAGCCTGCAGACTAGGTCTGTGGGAGAAGGCAGCCCCCGTCAATGGGGAGGGCTCACTGGGTCACTGTTGACTCCATTTTTCTCCCTGAGTCTCCAGGTCCTGCTCTTACATCCACCTCGCACCACCCGGGGTTCTTTCCTATCCCATTCCCACTCAGTTTCAAACCCGGGAAGCCAATCTCTGGTTTCCATGAGGGTGGTGGCTAAAATCGTGTGGTCTGGTCTTCCCCCATGCTCTTCCCAGCAAATGTTGAGCATAAACTCTCTGTCTTCTTTCCTTTAGGACTGCCCCTGTTGATGGCCAAGAGCCTTTTCTGCTTTCAACAAAAACTTCCTTGTATTAATCAAAAAATTTGGTTTTCAAAATTTTTAACTTGGAAGTTAAACCAAAAAGCTTTCCCCCTTTGCATTCCTGTTTGAATAACCTTAAGTCTCCCTCCAATGACACAGTTATCTTAAGAGGAATTAAGACTGAGAAAGTGTAAAAAAGAAAACATGAAAATTGACATTTTGATATGTAATTACATTTCATTCTCATTGGTTCTTTGCAGCCAAATAATTTGGTAGCAGGAAAGTGACACCCACAAATAATCTTTCTTTTTTTATATAACAACACTATTGAGATATTTTTCATATACCATATAATTCACTTGTTTAAAGCATATGAATCAATGGGTTTTTTAAAATCATATTCACAGATTTGTCACAATCTTTCAGTATATGCAGTGCTTTTGGAAACTAGACACTGGGGCAATGGTGTTTTCTTTTTTCTTTTCTTTTTTTTTTTAATTTTTGAATTCTACAAAAAGTCCAATTCAAATATGCTAAGCTGCCCAATATAGAATCTATCCCAGGAATGTTTGCAGGGCACTAGCACCCTGTTTCCACTCTGGCTTAGGAGAAAGGGAGCTTACATTTGTTAATGAGCCCAGCCCTTTACATATATTATGTAATTTTCCCAAGAAGATTCTCCCTCTTGGGGATAATATTAAACCCATTTTTCAGATGCGGTAACTGAGCTTCAAAGTCACCCAGCTAGTCAGTGGCAGAGCTGGAGATTTCAATGCAAGTCTGTATGGATCCAAAACTATTCTGTCCAAAGCTCTTTTTCCTGCCTTAGACTGCCTCCGAGGACAAAAGATGGCATGGGAGCTATTCTAGAAAGATTGCTCTACTTTCATAGGCTTAGATTCTGAACTTCCCTACTGTTCTGAGGCCCTTCAGAGGATATCTATGCCAGTCTGGTGTTTTCAAAATGTGGTTTGAAATCACTGGTTTGTTGTGATGGCCATAGGTTGAAACTTCGGAGGTTTGGAGGAGGCTTTTGTCATGGGCAGATGACATAGCCTTGTGTCATGAGCCCAGATTGTGAGACCCTGGTCAGTGAAGGTCTCTAGAGTCATCCTGGTACTGCCTCAGTCCTGGGGACTCAGTAGCCAGGGCACAGGGGCAGAGTCCTGGGGTTCGAGCCTGGAGCGTCCTTATCCCGCATGACCCAGAGCTGGGCAGAGACAGGTCGGCCTGCACATGGGCCAGTTAGCTCTCTGCCCTCAACATCCCCCTCCTTCTTTGGACTTCTAGAAAGTGTTTATGCATTTTTTTAATGCCTTCCTGCCTCCATCTTTGGACTTGCTCTTTTTGTTCCTTTCTGTTTCAATAAGGCCCTCGTGGCAAAGATTTAAAAGACTGACAATACCTAGTGTTGGTAAGTAGATAGGAAAACAGTCTCATTTACCATTGGTGGGAATTTAAAATGGTGCTCCTGATTTGGAAAGCAATTGGCGGTATCTGTGAAAAACATCGACAGGCAAATCCACAGAATCAGCAGTTTCAGTTCATGAAGTTAATGCTATGGAAATCCTTGCACAATTGTGCAAAGATATGTGTGCAAGGTTGGTTGTTAGAGCTTTATTTGTAGCTGTGAATATTTAGAAACAATCCAAACATCCATCAATAAGGGACTGGTTTTAGACTGGCGCATCCATATAAAGATACTTAGCAGTCATTAAAATGGTAGTGCTCTATATATTTTCAGAGATAGCCAAGGTAATTTATATATAAGTGGCCGAGATCGGTATGCACATTATAATAGCTAACATTTATTACCAACTTACTATGTATCAGACACTTGTGCTCTCGTTTATTGTCTTCTTTAATTCCTAAAGCAACCATATGAATATTATTGTTCCTGTTTTCACAACACAGAGTACTAACCACTATACAATCATGGCCTGTTCCTATTTTCAGATAAGGCTTTTCAAAAATTTACAAATCTTGCTCCAACACCACGTACCTAATTAGTAGCCAAGCCAAGATGGGAACCTGGACCTGTCTCACTCCTCAGCTTTCCAGTATAATCACATTTTGTAGAAAATATGAGGACAATGTATGTATGTGTGGTTGTTAGCACAAGTGTTGAGCAAACAAAGCTTTGCTTGGTGAATTGCTCTTATCGGTCTAGACTCCTTGGGTGTTTACCTTCTCACCTTCCATCCCAGGCAGAGTTAATCACTCCACTTGGGAATACTCCAGATACCCCTCACCAACCTTCATCTTAAACATTAGTTTATACGTTTTTCACCACTATCACTATGCTCTGTCCTTGCTGGCTAAGTCTGGCTTATTCTGTTTTAGAACCCCAGTGCCTGGCACAAAATATTAATAGATAGATGGTCTCAGGACACTGGTTGAAATCCTAAGGAGGTTTGTTACATACTGAATAAAGGGTCAGGGGTCAGGTTCAGGGTCAAGATGTCAGGACAGATGGTGACTGCTGCTATTCTGGGGAAAGGGCCTGCTCGGCAGACCAGGGACCTACATCTCAGTTGCTCTTAGAACTGTCAGAGCAGAATTCTGAGCCCCAGGAAGAATCCTTCTATGGGGCCTGAGTAGATTTACTGGGAAGCTAGTAAACCTAAAGCTTCAGGACCCATGAAGTTCCTGTATTAATTGTGCATTTGCAATTTTGCAACCTTTATGTTAGAGAGGGCTCCCCCAGATGGCACAGGGTTCAAACTCCACAAAACCTGCATCCCTCTCCTATCCTCCCCCAACCGAACTTCTTTATACTTCTCTATCCCAGGCGCAACTTCTCCCTGTTTCCTAAAGCGATCCTTTCCTAAGTGCCCCTTTAAATACCATATGTCATGGTTCTGAGTGTCCCCCTCATCAATCACCTTAATTGTCATCATCTACACTTCAAATCAATGTTCCCCAGGAAGGCTGATTGGGTGTCTTGGGTCTCCAAGGGAGTTCAAATATTTTGGGAAGCCCAGGAGAAGAAGCATATTTACCCATGATCAGACCTCAAAGGTCAACTGAAATGTCAACTGGCATTGCAGGGGCTGCAATCGTACCTTCTCTTGTGGGAACTCTGCACTCCTAGTGCTCGCCAGGAGCCTGAGCGGCAAACACATTCATCTATGATTAATTAGAACATGGAAAAACAACGTCATCTTAATGGGGTCATTAAAAAAAAGTCGTTTAATTGCTCAGAGATCAAATCTTTCAAAAGCAAATGTTTAGGTAGAGGCCCTCGTAAGTAAAAAGATTGGGATCTCTCCTTGAAACCTTTACTCTCCAGGACGTTAGCCTTTTCAGAAGCAGAGCAGATGCTAGAGCCAGAGGCAGCAGCCCTGAGCACACCAGGTGAGACTGAGCAGAAGACACGTCCGCTCGCTGCAGCTCTGTCCCCCTAGCACTGGGCTCTGGGAAGTCTCTCTTGGAGGGAGACTGACGGTTTTCATTTTAAGGATGTGATCACTGAGTGGCTTCTGCACAACCCCTTTCTGCGCTCTGGACTCTGATGACACAGCCTGACCCTCCAGGTGGTAGGAGAAGCTGTCTTTGTGTGCGGTCGGGTTTGAGAGTAGTTTATCTTTTTAAAATCCCACATCTTAGCCCACCTCTCAGCACCATATGTTAACTGGCCAGAAGGAAAGGGCCAGAGAAGGAAAGGAGGGGAGAGAGAGTGAGAGATAGGAGAAAGGAAAGGGTGGTAAAGAAAAGCAAGGAAGGACAACGAAGGGAGGAAGAGTGAGTGGGAGGAGCACAGCAGGAGGAAGGAAGACAGTCTGAGTAGAGACCCCAAAAACCGACAGTCTGTGATAGGTATGTGGCCACATAGCAAATAGCACATTTTAGACTCCCCCCGCCACCGACCCCGCCAACCTGGGGAAAGGAACTTGGTGCTTTTCCTACTAATGTGATGAAGATCCCTGCTCAACCCCAGGTGTACCCCACTCCTCCGGAGCCCCCAAAGAGCACCCACCTCGCCCACACGTGATATCAGTTTCTCCCACCCAGCTCGGGTGTGAGGTGACTTCGGTCTTGCAGGATCGTGATGGGATTTTGCAAACCCCAAACGATACATACCGGAGCGATTGCTCAAGTGATTCCTAACATACCACCACCTGCGGTGAACACAGGCCAGCTGTTGAACAGCTGTGCCATTGGCACTCAGTGCCAGAGGTGGAACAGAGCTGTAATTCAGCAAGATAAAAAGGACAGTCCAGGCAATGAGAGAGGCAGCAAAGCCCGGCGAAGCATCAGCCCAGGCGCTTGCTCTAGCTTTTCTTTGTCTTTCTAGTTTTATTATAAATACACTCATATAAAAATAAGTACCACTCCACTTTTGTATAACACTTTATAATTTAAGCATTTCCCATGCATTATCTCATTTGATCCCTTAGCACTTAAAATTGTTTAAAAATTAGCTAACTGTTAAATGTTTTTATAATTTTCCTCACTTAACCCATGTATTTTCCACAAACATTGTCTATCACTTTCTCATAAATGCAGTACATGCAAAAAAAAAAAAATTCTTTTCTCCTTTTTTTTCTCTGTCTTTTCTAAAGCAGGCTTCCCTCCTCTGGCCAGTTCTCGTGACAGTGTAATTACAGGTTTTTGCGACTTTGCTTTCCTGTCTACATCTCCAAGATTGCAATCCTTTGTTCCCTTTTCCGCTTACCTTTGACAAAAGATTTGTTCTTTGTACCTGTGGCTTGACTCGTTCCCTCCTCCTCCCACACTAGCTCAGCCACTGTCACCAAACTCTTTCCGGACCAGAGGACAATTAGATGCACAAAGATAAGGTGTTGACTAATCACCTCCTCCTTATATCCCCTTCCGCAGCTGCCTTTCTGCTCTTCAGTATTACGTCGTCTTGAGTCCAGGTCTTCCGTTTCTAGCTGAGAAGGCTTGGGAAAGTTACCTAACCTCTCTGAGCTTCAGTGCCCTCAGCTGCACAATCAGGATACCAGTAGACCTGCTTCATTAGGTTTACAGTAAGACTTAAACAGATAGTGATGCATAAAGCTGTGGGCCTGGCATGGCATGGGTGCCCGCGAATGTCAGTTTCTAATCTCTCCATCTCCCTCTTACACCTTTTCTAACTAACTAGGAGTGAGGTATTGTGAGCAAAACACTTGGCTGTGGCATCACAAGACCTATGTTTAATTCCAGCTTTTGCCTCGTTGGACTGGGCATTCATTGTAGTCTCATTTAGCACACGCACAAAATGGGGATAGCAAAAATCTTCTGTACTCACCAGTCAACGTGGTTTTAAGGTTCAAATGGAAGGCATGTACAAGTGCCTTCTAAACTAAAAGGTGACACTCCAACACAATTGTCGAGGAGGAGACATTCGCTGGGGTGGTATTGTGTTGTCCTACTTCATTTTTAATTTTCTGTAGCTTCCTAAAGATCTTTAAAGATTTTAACAGTCAACTAAACACATTGTAAAATGTATCATCTTAACCATTTTTAGGTGTGTACAGTTCAGTAGTGTTAAGTATATCCACACTGTCGTGCAAGCAATCTCCAGAACTTTTTCATCTTGAAGACCTGAATTAAGAGGATATTTAAATGTCCTTCTATCCACAACCCCAGCATCTACTGTGCCAGGGCTTGCAGTATTTCCCTTTTGAGATTCCTTCTTAAGCCGTCTGAGGCAAAGGTAGGTCATTGAGCCTCTAGTGGGGCAGTCAGCAGAGGACTGTTTTAAAGTCTTACCTAGGGATGGGCCCGTGGGTTTTCCCTGTGCCACCTGGAACCTGTTTTCTCCTCAGTGAAACTCTCCCTTCCTGATACCTTTGCAATGGTAGAATCATAATTTGGCTTCTAATCTTACCTATTTTGCTTTCTTACTATACAAGCAAGTCGGTAAAACCCTGAGATAGGGGGTTGGCTGGTAAATGGCCCTTGGCTGGCCCTATCCTGAACCTGTCCCTTCCTTAGTCCAGGAGAAAGTGCATCCACCTGGGGGACAAGCCCCTCTCATGGTGGACTCATCCTCCTCTTTGGGGCCTGTGCGTCGTCGGCGCGACCTTGATTCTGCCCAAAAATGTTGGTTGAGATGCCTTGGGTTCTAAGGTTAGTTCTACATGATCCTTTTTAAAGATTTCCTTTATTTTTAGCTTTTGACTTTTTGTTTTGTTTGTTTTAGAGACAGGTGGGCCCAGGCTGGGCTTGAACTCCTGGACCCAAGCAATCCTTCTGCCTCGGCCTCCTGAGTGCTGGGACTGCAAGTTACCCACCTGGCCTACTTCTGACTTCTTTTTGCTTCTTCAAAATCAGCTCCTGGGCTCTTAGAGTAGAAACTTTATTGCCAGACAGTGAAAGCAGGCACTCTGCAGTCTGATGGTCTGAGTTTGGATTCTGGCTCTGTTGGACTTTGGGCAATGTTACTCTCTGAGCCTTGATTTTCTAATCTGTCCAATCTTTCCAATCTTTACATCAATCATCTTTACCATGGAGGATTTTGGTGAGGATCTAGCAGTGGAGAATAACAGACAAGGCATTTCCTCCCAGAAAGCAGATCTGCCAGATGAGTTGACTAGGAATTTTACTTTACTGCCAGGGCAGAAAGTTCTCTCTTTTTGTGATCTGCAGGATTCCATAGGTTCTATGTCCAATGTGCATGTCCCATTTCTCCCTTTGAGTTGGAGTGTTCATTACAGTTATCTGGTTTCTCACTCCCATTTATGTATCAGGGGTATTGGAGCAGATAAGCTGTCTTTTCAACTTACAGACTGCGGTCACTAGAAGCACGTGCGGCCCCAGCAGGGAGCCCTGCAGGATGGCCAGCCATCCTGGACTTTGAACTGGACGACTCTTTGGGTTTTCTTCATTGTTGATGCAGTTGTTAGAGTATGTAATAGGAATGGGAATGCCCATGGATGCCGAGATGCCAGAGGACATTGTGGCAGGTACTATTCAATAGCTTGTCAACATTCATTCTAAATAACCTTCTCTCATGCCTTTTCCCAGTGTGGAGGTGAAAATACAGTTCTGCATCTCCTGGCTTCCTTACTGCTGGGCACGACCATGTCATGCAGCTCTGGCCAGTGAAATGTAAGTGTGAGTCTTTGGAGAGTCTTGGCTTCCTGAATAAAAATATTCTCCTTATGCCTCGTAAGGAGAAAGTCCTTCCCTCTTTTTCCTTTCTTCCTGCTTTGAACATGGATGCGAAGCTAGAAGAACGGCAGCCACCTTGCAACTGAGAAGGCTGCAAGCGAGAAGATGTGAGCCAGCAGCCCAAAACTCGAGGGAGGGAAAGGAAGCGCCTGAGTCCCCAGTGGAAAGACTGAGCCACTGCCCCACCCTGACCTACCAGCTTCTCCACCTCCTGAAATGTGAAGCCCTTGATAGTTTAAGCCATACTTGGACTTTCTCTTATTTTATAGTTGATCACAATCCTAGCTTGTACAAGAGCAGGGATGTCAAAATTAAAAAAGAAAAATTAGTACTTCTCCCCTGAGAATGGGGTCCCTTGAAGCACTTTGGGATGTGGCAGGAGTTGGTTATTTGAAGAGTGAAGAACTTAGGTGATTCTGTGACTAAAACAGAGAGCAATCTGTTCAGGGAGGGGCCATGAGCTTTCCAAGGGGTGGAGAAGTTTGTCTCTCATGCAAGAGTTCATTTGAGGACAAGACGCTCCTTGGAAGATGGTTGATGTGGCCCTTTGTGAGACTAGGGCTGGGACACGAGTGTAGAACAATGGGTCCGTAGAGCAGCACTGGGATGAACCAACTCCCAAATGCACTTCAGGAAAATTCAACAAGACTGGCTTGAGATGTACATAATACTAGCACCCCACATGCTCACTAAGCTGTGACAGCCACACCTGTCTAAGCTCTAGTTATGTATTTTAATAATCATTGCATTTTGAGTGTTTAGGGATGGGGTTGGGTTTGTTTTTCCCAATTATACTTGTTTTTAGGTTCTATTTGAAAAGTGTCAATTGTTTTTCCCTGAACAGATAGGAAAATCCATCCTCCGAGGACAGCCATGGTGCTGCTAATGGCCCTACTAGGCAGAGAAGTAGGCAGAAGTCAGGTTCTCAGCTGGAGCAGAGACGTGGAAACTCCCAGGGTAGGAAGGCTGCAGAGATTCTGTGTCCACCTAACATTTTCACAAGCTGTCGCTCCTCTAACCATTGATTTCCTTCCCAACATCCCTGCATTATTTTAAATTAGCGCAACTTCACCGCAGCAGTTGGTCATTTCACCATTTTTCCATGCTTTGCTACATTTATAGGAAATTGTATGGTCTCAGCCATAAGGTCATAGGACCCAAGAGCATGTCCCTTCTCATAAGCCTGAGGGCACTGCTGTCCCGAGCAGCGGTGTCTGCTGTGATCATTTGCAGAGCTGTCTGTGGAGTGGCTCTCTGCGAGGAGTCTACGTTCTGGACCTCTCCCCCCGCTACGTACCACACTTCGTCTTTCTCTCTGGTCCTCTAGGGTGTCTATAGCTATTGTCTATTTTCTTATCTTTCTCTATCTTCACTCTTCTCCATGACCCTGTTTATGGAGACTTTCCTCATCTGTTCTTTGAGTTTTGCTCTTTCTGCTCCATTTTCTTCGCCTTTATAGGGAAAAAAGTGCTCTGTAGTGATCACTCCTGAGAAAGAGGAGAGCTATTTTGTTATTTAAAGTCCTTGGCTTGGTGCCTCCCTTTGAGCATTTTTTACGCATTTTTAACATGTTCTACTTCTTCATGGCATCTTGAAAGAGGAGAAAGTCTCTTTTCCCCTTAATGATCCTTTTTATAGTTTTAATTTCTTCCTGTTTCAGTAGGAATTTGCATAGTCCCTATTTGATCTTGCCAAGTTTCTAAGATTTTGAGAATTTCATTTTGATCAGGAGAGAATCTTGGTCATTACCCCATTCCGACGGATCACGTGACTTTTGATCACTTCGCTCTGTGCACCTCAGCTTTCCACTTACACACAACCATAAACACACTTCACCTAAAGGCAAAGTGCTAGATAAGATAATTTCTGCATCTTTACTGCTTTAACATCTGTACTCCATGATCAGAAAGAGATGGGTTTTATTTTGTAACAACCTCTAGTTCGTGCATATCCTGTCCTTTTTATTAGCTTACTTCTCTCTTACTTTTCTTTTGGTGAATTTTTGTCAGATTATTGGGATAAAAAATTGTGTAGCACTTTGCAGTTTCAAATAACTTTCATATGCAATACCTAGATTGGTTCCATTGCTCACACAGGTAACTAATGAGCTTTGACTCCTTATTCTTAAAAACTACTACGTAAAGTATGATTGTGCTGTGCCTCCTCTCTGTCACTGTATTTTCTCTCACCACGTTCTATCAGAGACTCATTGAAAAGTTGGCATACATAGCTCTACTTTCTTCTTTTTAATGGCTATGTAATATTCAACTGTAGGATGTACCATTATACATCTAATCATTCTCCTATCAATGAGATAATTAGATTGTTTTCAATTTTTTTGTTACAAATAATATTGCAATGAATGTGCTTGCACATATACAGTGATGCAATTTTTTCTGTAAGTTATTTTCTTAGAGGTGGGATTGCTGGCTTCTCAGATTTGCTCATGCTTAGTTTAATAGCAATGAATCCTAAGTCTTTGCATTCACATGTTACTTTTCATTTTTAACATTTGTCACCCTTCTGCATGATAACTGAATTCCTCTCTCTGCATTTAAAATATGGCATCACCCTAAAATATTTATGTCCTCACTTAGATGCAGAAATTCTACTTTTGGAAATCTATCTTATAGAAATAATTGATAAGTACAAAGATTAGCTGTACCATATTATTAATATAACTATAATATTATGTTATTAGTGACAACATTTCCATGATAATATTGTTAGCATAGTATTACTATGTTTACTAGTAGATTTACTAGTAAACATTACTTGATATTATTACTTGATAATATTATTATTATTACTAAGTACCTATTATGTGCCAGCTATTGTATAAATAAAGTGTTTTCGATACATTATTTCACTTAATTCTAACAATAGATTTGGTGTTGGTACTATTATTAACATTAAACCCACTCCTATGGATTAGAAAAATGAGGACTAAAGAAATTAAATCACTTTCCCAGAGATACACGATCAATATACAGGGAATCTGGGAGCTGAACTGAGACAGTTTGTCACCAGAACCCACAGGGTTTAACCACTACACTAACTCCCTATAGCACAGTATATAAGAAAGAAATGTTGGAAATAGTCTAAATATCCAACAAAAAGGGGATGATTAAATAATTATGATATATTTATACAATAACTATTATATGTAACCATTAAAATTGTGTTGCTCAAATTTATTTATTATTACCTATATGATAAGATATTCCTGAAGTGGTATTGATTATTTAAAAAGACATATTGCAAACACTGTAATGATGATTCCATACACACACATATTAAAGTGAGTCAATCTGGTTCCTTCTATATGCATAGAAAAGTCAGAAAACTGCTGTTTGGAAGATTGTCTTTGGGTTCAAAGAATTGAGAATATTTTTTATTATCTTTTTGGCTTGTTCATTTCTTCTCATTTTTTCTATAATGATATTTTTCTTTTCTGTAATAAGACTAAAACTAGGCTTTTAAAAATAATGAAAAGGAGATCCAATTTGGCCACAGAGGTTTTTCCATTTTTTACATATTTCAGAAAGAGCTTTTCATATTATTGAAATAGTTTTGAATTTCCAAGAAATTTATTTTACCTATTTGATATTTTAGTTTGTTTCAGGTTTCATCTATAGTTACATAAAATAGTCAACCTTTTCCTTTTTGCTTTTTTGGGGGACGCCATGAATACTTGTAAAGTTTTTTATTTTTTTAACTTTTCCCACTTCTCTTTCACTTTTGTTCATTTTTCCGCTCAGCTCACACAGCTTTTAAAAATCCACATTCTTTTTAGGACCTTCTATTTTTGTAGATGTTGAGCTCTGACACACCTTTGGCCTATCACCTGTCTCCTGACCCTGCAGAGTTCCTACGGAACCCTTTTACTCATTTTGTAGGAAGCTAATTTCATCAACTGCACATATTTAACTGGTTCTTACCATTTAAAAGCGCTTTCATTCTCCCATGAGAGGTCGATTTTTTTAAAAAGTGCTTTCACGTGCATAATATTATTTGATTTTCCCAATAGGTCTTTACAGGGAGTAAGGAAAACCTTATTAATCTTATTTTACAAAGGAGAAAACTGAGCTTCATCAAGTTTGCTTTCTTTCACCAAGGCCACACGGCTAGCAAGTGGCGATGCTGAGAGCAAGACCCAGGCCTCCCGATTCCAAGTTCAGCAGTCCTTTCCACCCTCTTATATCACCTCTGAATGGTCACCGAAGGTCACCGGGTAGATAACAACTGTTCCTCAGATCCAAAGATACATACCTTCAGTGGGCGAGCAGATCCTTTTAACCTCCCAGATGGGACCCGGACAGTGAGACCAGTCAAGGCCAGCCTTGTCCCAGACACAGAGCAGGCACAGAGCTGTCCGTGGTCCTGAGATCGGCTGCCCTGCGCCCACGCTGACCGCGATGGCCCTCCCCACGTGGCTTGTTCTTGTCCGTTACTGCATCACTTACTGTTTGAACCTCGCGACTATTCTGTCTTATGTTGCCTCTATTTTTCTTCTTGGTTATTTCAGCAGGTCTCAGGACCAGTGGTGTATATTGGTCCAAAGTTTCACGTATACTCCATAAAAACTTTTTCCTGCATAGTTACCATCTTTGAATCAAAAAGTAAAAACCCAGCTCCTTGATAATGACCTTCTCTATTCACCCTCGGCCTTGAAAAATGAAAATCAACCTACATCCAGCTTTTCTCTTTAGCCTTCTGCACGTTTATGCCACTCCTTCCATGTGTGCCTAGTTTAAGACTTGCTTTACCAATACATTGTTAGCATCTTGTCTCATTCTTTTTTTTTTTTCCCTCTCTTAACTTTGCCTTGTTTTTTTCTTCCCTGCCTCTTGGGTTTTGTGCAACACTTTACTTCTATTGCTACTTTCCTATTTCTGGGGTTTTGGTTCTAGCAATAGTTAACCAACAGGCTTCTTAGTTTTGATTTGTCTTAATTTATCTGGCTCAATGTTTCTCAAAGAATGGCTCAGAGTAAATCCAAATCAAAATCTCCCATGACATGTAGATTTCTGGGTTCCATTTCTGACCAATTCTTTTGCTTTGGCTGGGGCCGTTGTCCATCTGCTTTCCCTTCTTATGGACTTGCTGCTCCCCACTGGACTATGTGGTTTGTGACCACAATACACTCATCTGTCCCCTCATCCTCCTCCATTCCTCCTCAATCTCCTCTTCATCCTCTGCCTCAACCCCACTTTTCCTTTATTTTTCTTCTTGGGAGACTGTTTGAATTGCTCTAGTATTTCCTATAGCTCTACTATGTAGCTTGAATAGTTCTGGTATTGCTATAGTATTTCCTATCCTTTTTTTCCCCCTCATTTCCAGGGCAATGTGTGTTTTCATCTCAGAAAGTGTCATTTATAGGGTAAAGCTAGTTTAGTTCTTACGGTAAAGTTGTGAGCAAAGTGAAATATGTATTATTGTTCTTTTTTCTGTTCATTTTTTTTTACAGATAAGGACACTGAGATCTGGAAAGCTTAGAGTTCAAAGTCATTGACAGAGGTGGTACTAGAAATCTGGTCTGAAGACTTTGTTTATGTAGCAATTTAATTTCACAAATACTTCCTGAGTTTTTACTATATGCAAGGCACTAAATTAGGCACTAGAGATACAGCATGGAGAAAAACTGCCCTCTCTAGTTTCATGAAGCTTCCAGGAGTCATGATAAAGTTAAGAAATGCCCAAATAATACAGCACCAGGAGGTGTGTTCAGCGCTTAAAGCTGTAATACATTTACTCATGAAATAGTATGAGACCCGAGAGGAAGGAGGGAATGTTTGAATGCTGTTAGCCAGAGGGTAGGGAGAGATGCCACTGGGGGTATTGTGCCCGTTGGGTTTGAGATGAGCATTGGAAAATGTGTAAGATTTCCAGTGGAAATACGCTACATGTTTAGAGAATGCCCTGGAATTTCAGGCTCGGGGGTTGGCAGGTTTGAAAAGTAAGTAGGTTTAGGAAGATAAGTCCGGGCCGGAGGTGGGTGAAGTCTAAAACTTTTACCACTACACCATGCTGCCTTCACACATGCACGGGATAGACACAGAATCCCAAGTATCATTTCACAAACGATAGCACAGATTTGGGCACATGAGATGGAGAATTTATCAAAAATAGAGGACAAGACCAGCATGAGAGCCCCTGAGCAAGGTGGTGGCAGCAGTTCAGAGCATCCAGTGAGAAACCAACACTCAAAAGAGTTGCCCTGGAGAGGGCAACCCTTCATCTCAAAGAGAAAGTTGACACATGCCACCCAGTGTCTCCCTACGAGTATCCTGCACCGGAAATACAGAATTTATAGCTTGCATCTTGAGGTCTTTGTTGTATCTTTCACATTGTGGTAGTGGTAAATACAGATTCCTATAAATACCTTAAGTCACTTGGGCAATGAAACAGGGGCGGGGGGTGGAGGAAGGTGATGTATAAATATGAAGCAAAGAGCTGACTTTTCTAACGCATACATTAAGCAGCATGTGGCTAAAAATAGCCACCTGTTCCAGGTCGGATCCCAAATTGGAAAAGCTCTTCACATACTAGATTCAAAACATCTGTCACCTGGTAGCCATAGCAACAGTCATCCCTGAACAAATGTGGAGAGATGTTTTTGGAATGGGGCTAGAAAAGGAAGTGGACATAACAGTCTCTGGCTAAAGGGTGACCCTTTTTGCTCCTCCCTTGGGTTGAAACCTCCATTCCTATGTCCCAGCCTTCTAATTGTCTATAGTCACTGATTCTTGTTTTCTCTGGAGAAGTAGCTTATAGAGTTGGTTAGTGCCTTTCCTATGGGCTGGACAGAAAGAGGAGATGAGAGTAGGGCCAGAGACCACTGGCACTGCAGAAATGGGACAGGAAGCCAGGCTGCTTGAGGGGCCTTGGGAGCTTCTGGCGAAGAGAGTGGTTCAGATCCAATGTTTTCCTTGTCAGCGATCCTCTTAAAATGTATTTGTCACTTCATGTTAAATATTAAATCTGGTGCATCTGTCTTATAGTTTCCATTGGTTTTTATTCTTTATGAACTCCTTGAGGACAGGGGGTCCTCGTCCTAGTTCTCCTCATAGCACTGGGACAGTCCTCCAATCTGTCACAGCATTGCTTGCATGATACAGCAGCAAAGAATTCTCTTAGGGCTAGGAGGCTACCCAAAAGCTGTAGTTGGCCCCTCACCTGCCATCTAGTCACTAACTCTGATAAGTGGCTGAAATGTGGTAAGCAGGACTCTTCAAGGTCCTCCTTGAAGGCAGTTGAAAACTATGAACGAGACCACTCCAAACCATTGTGTACTTAAACTCTCTTAAGTATATGAATAAATGTAAATGACTAAAGATGCTTGGGATGACCTTGGAGATGAGAACAGTTACCTGAGGATGAAAAAAAGTCACAATCTCCTGAGTGTGTTTTCCAGATGTTTGAATAAGAAAGACTTACTGACCACTGGAGAAAGAAGGTTAAAATCAGATCGTTGAGAGAGGGGTCAGCATAGATTTTCTGGAGACAAAGTTAAGAGATCTTCACTAGATGAAATCAGAAAACTCTCTAGGTTCCTTTAGGAAGGGCTCTATGTAAGCGTGTAATTCTAGATCCCAGCTAGTAAGCTTGCTGAGAGCCTCTTTTCCCTGCTATTCTCCCTGTTACCTTCATGCTTACCTGATGAAGAAAATAATATATTAATATTTACTAAGCACCTACACCGGCATGTTCTTCACAGTGCATGAAGTCCCAGGCCCAGCACGCATGGAACCATCCATTCATTCAACAAGTCTGTCCCAAGGGCTATTGTGTGTCACTTGTGCTGGGTCCTACACAGTCCCTGTCCTCATGGACCTTACATTTGGACAAGAACAGGAAATCTTTGCTATTGTCATAATGGTTCTTGATGATGGTAACCATCCCAGCTATGGCACAGGTGGTATGGTTTAGTGCGTAAGTGCATTAACTGTATTTCTCATTTTCCGTATTTGTAATGCTCTGGCTTGTGAGGCCTTGCTGATCCTGGAGAGACTATTCCCCAGGGCTAGCTATTTCCTAGAGACAGCAAATGACTCCTCTGGAGCACATCTTTTATGTGCAAACCAACCAATCCAGAGGCCAGGGCTGCCAGCTGTCTCCTATATGGAGCTCCCACCTCTCACTCTGGACTACTCTGCCCCTCTCATAATCTCCCCAGGGCTAGGGACCAAACAAGTAGTGTCAGTCCCTGCACCCTGAGACTCAAATGAAATTATTTAAACTAGCCAATCCTAAACCTGCCTCGCCTGCTTACCCTATCTGCCCATTCCTTCATGCAAAAACCACAATAAAGCTCTTGTGCACGCTTGCTCTTCTCTCACTCCTTCCAACTCCTGACCAGCCTGGTGCCTCCTTGTGTGGCTCTGCATGGCATGGCATGGCCCTTCCTTCTGGGGACTATAAAAAAGTATCTTTTCAATGGTAGTCATTTCCTGATCTGTTGGCCTAATAGTAGTAATAAGAATACACATGCTTCCCAACTTACAATGTGGTTATGTTCTGATAAACTCATTGTAAGCTGAAAATATCATAATTCAAAAATGCGTTTAATACACCTAATCTACTGAACCTCATAGCTTAGGCTAGCCTATCTTAAACATGCTCAGAACACTTACATCAGCCTATAGGTGGGCAAATCATCTAACACAAAGCCTATTTTACAATAAAGTGTTGAATATCTCATGTAATTTACTATGTAAAAAGAAAATAAAAACTTCAGAGCCACGCCCCCCAACTCCTTTTGCAAAAGAGAAGGTAAAGGCCTTAGGCACCTGTGAAGAACTGGCCCACAGATCGTTCTTTAAGGAAATTGCTTGTTGACCTCCCATAAGCGAGGACATGCAAATTGGACCTATGTCTAACACCTAAAATTAAAGCTTGTTTGGTTCCATGCTAATAATGAATTATAAGTTTACCTTTACAGGTAACAGAAATGGAGACGTAGAATCAGACGTTCTTCCGTCTACCCAGGGACATTGATCCTGCCTTCATGCCTGTTTTCTCTTCTAAGGGCCCCCTGATTTTATATAGAATGTAGATTTCCTGGGCCTCCCAAGAATGTGACCATTTTGCCTCACCGGCCCCCTCCCCCTGGCTCTCCCTTTCTCTGCCTGTACCTTTAACTGTGGAAAGTTCCGACTTCCCCTTCAGCAAAACAGCCACAGGTCTGCCCACGATACATGTTTTTCCAGGGTGCCTCCTCAATTTGGCTCAATAAACTTCTACTGCTTGAGGCTTTTGCCTCAGTCACTTATTTGGGTTAACAAATACTGTCCTAAAAGTGAGAAACGGGATGGTTGTGTGGAGGTACCATTAGTATAGTTTCTACCAAATGAGCATTGCTTTTGCACTACCCTAAAGTTGAACAGTCATTCAGTTGAATCATTGTAAATTGGGGACCACCTGTAATAATAATAATAACTACATTTTAAAACAGTAAGAGGTCAAGCTCTGGAGTCAAATCTTCTGGATTTAAATTCATTTCCACCAGGTACTGGTTATGGAACAAACACATAGCCTTAGTTTCTCATCTCTAAAATAAAACAGCAATTCTAATCCATTGTGCTGTCAGGAGGATTAAATGATACAATCTGTATACAGCATTTAACTCAAAGTAATTCATATGTGAATACTACATATTACAAGGAAATAGAATGTGGGGCCTATGACTTTGAAGTCTATAATCGAATGGAACTTTCTAGAATTTTCAAAGTCTTCGTATTCATTATCTCATTTTGTCATTTGGTCCTCATAGCTCTGTGTAGGTAGGTGGGGTGGGGGGTACCTGTGTTTTACAGACAAGGAAATTGGGACTAAAAGAGTGCTAGCTGTTCAATGGATCCAGTCTCCTGACGACTAGTTCTTTCGACCAGGCTTTTCTACTAGAGGCGGATGTGACTTGGCGATCAGGCAGACCAAGCTTCAGCGCCAGCTCCCCCACTTACCAACCTTGCATAAACTAAGGCTGGAGGTTTCTGAACTTTCATTTTCTCAACTTCTAAAGAGGAAAATAATTTTTCACACATTACCTGAGACTGTTTAAAAAGGGATTTAATCAAAGCTGGTTTGAGTACAGGAAAATAAGCACCCTCACATACTATGAGCACTCCCATTTTCTTACGGGGAAAATCGCAAATGCAGAAAAAGCTCTTGCACAGCGCTGCTCATCACAATACTATCTAAATAATACAACTTGGAGGAACTGATACAAAACACCTCATCTAAGAGTGGTCCCATCTTAGGGGTGCAGTTACCAGGCTGTTTATACAAGACCTTTTTGGTCATTGGGTGGGGGCCGCTCCGAGGGGGTGTCAGTTCCCTGCCACTATCAGCCTGGAGTGCACATGGGCAGAACAGCTTCCCAGACACTCCTCAAACGACTAGACGCAGCTATTGGCAGTCAGACATCCAGGGGAGCACAGTGACACAGTAAGGTCCGGGGGGGCCCTGCTACCCCTCGGTCAAGGGGTCATTTCCCAGCCAGTGGGTCATTAAATGTTAGGCCTCTTTGCCGGGTGGACATATAATATGTTATCCAAACCAGGGCACTTTTAAAATCAAAAGGGGCACTATGAAAAGTTACACTGGGACAACAGGCATATATGGGGACAGGCCCAGGCTTATTGGGATGTAGTCACTCCAGCCCTCTGGAGATCCTTCCCATCAGAGGCTGTAAACTTGCTCCCTCTTGCTTTTATGTGAACAAGTTCTACAGTGGTTTAAACAACTAAGGAGAAGGGTAGCCAGAGTGCTTTGTGGATGGATATATAACAAAGACTATAAAAGATGTAAGAGATTCATTCATTTATTCATTCATTCACTCATTCACCAAACACTAAGTATCTGCTCTGTTCCAGGCACTGCCCTAGGCTGGGGGGCCACAGATGCCTAGGACAGCATTCCTCTTCTCAAGAGACTCTAGTCTAGCAGGAGAGACAGATATGTAAGCCAATTAATTACAATATAGCATATAACTTCAATGAAAACGTTTTCTTAAAGTATTTCCTAAAGCTCATTGATAGCACTTGGGATAGAGAGAGAAAATGGATGTGTGGTAGGGGGTTGTTAGGAAAAGCTTTCTAGGGAAGGTGAAATGTGTGCTTGGAAGGATAAAACCATTTCTCCAAAAACAAGAAGAGGAAAGGTTTCTAGGCAGAGGAAATGGTATGAATATAGGCAAGGATGCACACAATGACTATTTAGTTGAGGACCTACTATGCACCAGCATCGTTCCAGACCAGGGAAATTATGGATGACAAGACTCCTATTTTCAGATACTTGTACAACAAGGGTCGTAGCAGCACTATCAATAGCCAAAAGGCGAAAACAACCCAAATGCCCATCAACTGATGAACGGATAAAGAAAACGTGGCATGTACATACAATGAAATATTATTGACCTGTAAAAAGGAATGCAATTTTGATACATGCTACAACATAGATGAACCTTGAAAACATTATCCTAAAAGAAGTGAGCCAGTCACAAAAGGACAAATACTGTATGATTTCACTTAGAACAGGCAGATTCATAAAGACAGAAAGTATATAGAATAGTGGTTACCAGGGCCCAGGGGAGGGGAGAAAGGGAAGTTATTATTTAATGAGTGCAGAGTTTCTGTTTGCAATGATGACGATGTTCTGGAAACGGATAGTGGTGATGGTTGCGCAACAGTGTGAATGCACTTAATGCCACTGAACTGTACCCTAAAAAATGGTTAAAATGGTAAATTTTATGTCATGTATATTTTACTACAACTGAAAAAACAAGATTCCTGTTTTCACAGAGGCTATATTCTGGTAGAGGAGACAGACAATAAATAAATGAACAGATAACAGACTGGATCACTATGGATTAGGATAAATGCAGTGAAGGGAAAAGACAGAGGGATAAGGTGGGGGGAGTTCTATTGCATGGAAGAGCCGTCCCTCTTCCCCATGTACTTATTCTGTTATTTAATTACATCATTACAAATTTGTGAATATTATGCTGTTCATCCTGCTTCTCAACTCATCCCAGATTTGGCTATTTGGCCCCTTTGGGGTTGGTTTCTCTTCCGTTTTGACGTGCCCCCCCTCGCATTTCTAGTGCTTTTGCACGAGCTGCACCATGGGATGCTTCATGCTCATTTTGTGTGTCCTTGCTCCAGTCTGGCAACAACTATTTCTCCAAGGAGCCCTGATTCCTTTCACTGGAGAATGGTATTTAGAAACCATGGTCTGGGGGCCGCAGTTCTCATTGCTACTGGGGTGTCATTACTTTTAGGCCCTCTCAGTTGACACACCTAAGAAATGTAAGTATTATACACGTACTGTATAAATATATACACACTAACACATGCATCCATACTCATCTATATATCTACCCATCTGTATATATATTAAAAATCACAAATTCACATTAATGCATTCAATTCCAATCTAATACCGTGGGGTTCATTTTAGCCTCCCCCCTTCCTTATTGTAAATCTTTTTCCCAACAGTGAGAAATCTAGCTCTCATTATCTTCAACAAATTTGTATCTGCTCAGATCTATCACACATATGAAATAGCTTCAGAATCGCTGGAATGAACTGGTTAGAGGACAATATCTACATATAGTTCTTTTTGTCTTTAGCCTTATAGTACACAGATGTTGGTTTTCAAATTTATTCAGGTTAGTCATTTTATTCCTCCACCCCCTTCAGTATGGTTATATATTCATTTGTGATGGAGTTAGGTTCATTTACTACTGTGTGTATTCCATTTTGATTCTGTATACATTCTGGTTGGTTTTATTTATATATTTACTCTGAAGGATATGCAAAACATTATCACGGTTTTAAGAATCAGAACTCTACAGAAAGGTCTTCTCAGAGAACTGTCACTCCCCGCTCATCCCCACTACGACTAAGCTATTCCTTCTCCCCAGGGGGAACGGGGAGGCTTAAACTTGTTTGTGTGCTGAGTGCAGAACCCAAAAGAGATGGGGAATGGAAGCTGCAGTTGAGAGGAAGCGGTTAATAGCAGAGACAGTCCCCTGTAAAAAAAGGCAAGACAAGGGCAGATGTGGGCAAATTTATAGGTGAGGATAGACTGAAAGTTGGGGAATTTTGTGTTTGGGGATGTTTCTTTTTTCAGCAAAGGAAGACAAGAGATGTCTATGGAGAACAGAGGTGGGACAGGGAAAGCAGGGTGGAGGCGAGGCTGGCCGAGAAGGCAAGGGCAGGAGGAAGGCAGGCTGCAGGGGCTAGGCAGGGCGCCGTCGGTAGGGGTGTGACCCAAGGAGGCTGGTGAAAGGCCATTCCTGGGGGCACACTGGGTAAGACAGGAACCATTTGGGGGCTGCAGGATGGAAACTGAAAAACAGGCTGGTGGGAGGGATAAAGTGGTGGTTAGAGAGTTGGATATGTTAATTTTAATTTCAAAACCACAGCAGTTAAGAATGATGACAAGACTCATTCATTCAACAGACATGAAGTGTGTACTATGCTCCAGGCATCATTCTTAGCCGGGGATACAGCACTATCTCTTTGGAGCGAATATTCCATTCCATTAATAATACTTTTGATGGAGTCATGCGTGCTGTGTATTGAATTAACTCTTTAATCCCAAAGCATCCAATGATACAGGTTCTACTACTAGCCCATCTGGGGCACAGAGAGGTGATTTAACTTGCTCAAGGTTACACAACTAGTCAACAGCAGAACCAGGATTCCAGTGCAGGCATCTGGCTCCTGAGTGTACGCTTGGAACCACCATGCTTTGGTGAGGCAGTGGACTTGGGTTCTGAAGTGGAGATGGGGAGGTGACATGCTGGGAGACCAGCGGGTTATGAAAGTCAATTATTTGGATGCAGAAGCCACCCGGGTTGGGGCAGGAATCGGGATAAAGAGAAAGGCTCTGAGCCGGGTGCCAGGTGACAGTCGCAAGGTATTCTAATCGCCTGCTCCACCCTCTGCTAACCCTTGAGGATGGGTGGAGTTAATCCTCAGTGGAAGGTGAAGCTCCACCACACACTCTGGGGCCAATGAGACTTGAATTCAGTTGTCCTCAGCCTCAGCTTTGGGGGCCCTCACTCCTGGTGTGGCTCTGACCTGGACTCACTACTTCTGACTCAGGCTGACCCTGTCCCTCTCCAGGCATGGGCTGGGGGTCCTAGGAGCAGTTTCAGGGCTGGCTTACCTGCTGGCCACCATCTGAATCTGTTTGTACTCCTGGGTCCAAGTCTTCCTGCTCCGGCCCATTTTCATAGCATCTCAGTGCTGAACGGGGACTCCCTGAGGCCTGCCTGTAAGAGTGTCACAGAGTGAAAGGGCTTGGATCAGACAGATCTGGAAGGTAGTGTATGAGCCACAGGACACCTGCTCCCTAGTTCTCCTGGGAGCGCCGAGATGAGACCCTGGGAAAGTTACCTTCCACGTCTTGTTTACCTAATGTTGGGGCTGTCACTCCCTGTTGTCCGAGCATTTCTGTGCTGGTTCATACTCTAGTGCTTTGAAGTGATGAGAAAACACTTTCTGCCTGTTTCTGCTGCTGTCTAAACCTGCTTTCCTTGTGCTGTTGTGCTTGCACTGCCTGGGTCTTAGCTTTCACTCACACGGTTCAGCTTGATCTGGGAACCCTCTCCTGACCTTTGAGAGTGTGGGGTGAGCCCACTAGGTGCTTCAGTGTCGGCAGAACTCCTGGTCCTGGCACTAATCACTGTCCATTGTCATCGAGGGGCGGGGACCGTCTTCCCCACCAGGCTAGACGCTCCGCTGTAAGGGAATCCTGGGCTTGTCTCTCTCAGCGATGCTTCCCCAGCCCTCCCTCCCCTACCTGGTGTGCCACAGACGCTCGGTACTCTTTGGTAGATGAATGCACGCATGCAGGGGTGATTCAGTTATGTGTTTTGCTATTTGTGTGTGCATAAGGAGGATCTAGGGTATGAGCTTCTGGAATTCTGAGGAACAGGCAGCAGAATGATGCCAGCCGACAGTTCCCCTTGTCCTAGCTTTGACTTTTCGCCCCAGTTTGGGAAATGGCAAAGTCAGCACCACGTCTGCCCCGGTGCTGCCTCCCGCAGCGCTGAGCATCACCCTGTGGGGTCAGCTCTGGCAGCACAGGCGGCCTCGTGGAGGACACGATGTTGGCTGAGAGCCCGTTCTTTCTCCTGGCCCAGAGAAGTTCTGGACAGCAGTCGGGGGGCTGGGCCTATGCAGCCCCAGCACTGAGAGGGAGAGGCCGTGACAGGCGGGCCCGGGGACGTGCTCGCTCTGCGAGACCTGTAGAGGGGCCTCCAGCTCTCCTCTGGCACCGCCTGTGTGTCTTCCTGCCTCCTCCCAAACAACTCATCCCAGCTGGGCCGTAAAAAAGAACAATATAGCCACATATTTATAGTCTCTGTGAATCACTGGTGACTAATTTTTCCCATTTTGTCACCCCAAATAGTTTTCTCTTTAGCCTCCCAGGGAGGGAACAACACCAGCCAATCATTTAGATGAAAATGTACATTTTTACTAAAAAAAATTCCTTTCCTAACACAGAACAGAACGTTCACACATACAAACTTTTAACTAACAATGACCAGTTTTCTTTCTAAACAAGTGACATTTTTATCTTCACCGAGCTCAAGAGAGTCAAAGGACTTTCCCCAGTGAATCTCTGGGCTAGCAGGACTTTCCAAGGCACTGTGGTCTGTCTTCTTACACTCAGGGAAGATTTAAAAATTAAAAAAAACTCCCAGAGTGAAAGGTATCGCCTTATTTTCCACTGTGTGTGTTGGCTGGATCTCCTTAGCAAAGAAATGGTCTTCCAGTACTTTGGTTACATATCATTATGTTTCATTTAGTCAACCAACTTACAAAAAGGAGGCCCAGCCAGCCAGTTTCCAATGCCCCGGTGCCTGTGACATGTTCTTATTTAATACTAATTCCTCCCCATAAAATTTGGCCTCTTGGATTTTGTTTTTCCATGATCAACATTCTTCATGTCCCCTCCCAAACGGCTCCATCCCTCAGGCCTAACTCAGATAATTTATTGCATCACCTCTGAGGAATTCATTTCTATGGTGTTTCTAGAAAACTCATTCAACTCCTAAATAGAACAATAATGGCAGAGATGATGGGTAGAGGAAGGGTCTGGAGAGGAGATGTGGGGTAAGAGGAGAAAGCGTATGAGGATATTTTTTAACCAGAAAACAAGATTTTCTGCAGTTTGCATTTCTAAATTGCCGAGAAATGAATTGATGAAGCTGTTCAATGCAGCAGTGAATGTTTGGCTTAGAGACAGCCTATGTATGCAAGGAGGTGACAAAAAGTGCTGAGAAGCGGTGGCCAGCTACATGGCGAGGCCCAGGCAGGAGGCGATGGGGGGAAGAGGGTGGCTGCAAGGAATAAGGGTCAGGAGGCCACTGGGCTTCCAAAGAACAGACGGGGTGGGCTCTGGGAAGCCCTGGTCTCCCCCGACCTGGCTAAGGCCCAACCATGGCTCAAGGCTTGTGTCCTACACCTTTCCCCGAGTGACTCCAGCTAGGAAGGGCACCCTCTTCGAACCCCCATCGCAGTGAATGTGTTTGTGCAATAATTTAAGCTGACAATCCACAACAATTAGACACGCAATGACATTTTGCCCTAGAGAGCTCAATCCTGCTACTTTGGGTTTGAGTCACTTTCTTGCTCCCAGAAGCAAATGACTTTTCACCTCTGGATCTCCACCCAAATTATGTTTTGACCATGGAACCAGCAGGCTGCAAGGAGCCAGGTTTTCCTGCCTGCCAACTGAGATTTGCCAGTGCTGATTTTACACATTCTTACTAGTTTTTAAACGAGTATTTTGCTTTAGTTATAAAATTGCAACTGCAGGGCCATAAATTTACAGATCATGTGACTGGCAGTGCATGCTTTAATTTTCTAAGGGTCTCTGTGTAGAGCCAGGTTCCTAACCCTTCATTAACCCCTATCCTTGGTCAACTACTCCACAGGAATTAATTGAGCACTTTCTGTATGCAAAGCCCCATGCTGGATACTATAGAAGGCACAAAAAAGCTCAAACCTCCTCTCAGGATTTGACACAGGAAGGAGTGAGGAAGTGAGTACTGAGAGTTGGCTCCATCAAACCCAGTGCACCTCCTGCTGCTACCTCTCACCTCTCTCACCTCGTTTCCCTGCACCCCGTTGCCCTGTGTGCTCCAACTGTCAGGAAATTCTCAGTCCGCTGCAGGTAACATCCTCTCTCTGGTCATTGGTCAAACCTGCTGTTAACTTGGCCTAAAACCCCAATGTCTCCTTTCCCAGGAAGCCCTCTCTGAGTAACCCTAACCCTAACAGACCTTGTCCCACCAGTGCTCCTGGACCCCCATATGCTTTCTGGGTTACAGTATCTGTCATAGCCCATTGTCATTCCTTGGTTCATTGTCTGCAACTCCTGCAGGCTCTGTGAGAGCAGAGACTGTCTGCCTCATTCATCACTGTACCCCAGCACCGAGCACGGTGCCCGGCTCTCGTAGAGGGGATCCAATAATAATGTGTTGCAGGAAAAAAGTAACACCTTCCCCCAAGGTATGGAGAGAGGCTCTGTAGCAGCTCAGCCTCATAACTTGTCCTGTTTTGGGGAACCCTCTGTTTTTATTTTACACACTTTTATTTCAGGATGGTGACAACACACTTTTCCCTTCCCACCTCATACCTACAGGAGTCCCAGAGAGAGTCCCTTGCTCAAGCCTGGACTGGTCAAGGTGGTGGGGATCTCATAGGCCCCCAGCCAGACATTGTCTCAATTGCTTAGTGACCAACACGCCATGAGAAGTTTTTACAGAATGATTTATAACTCTTCAGACCTGTGGACTGGTCAAGGCCTGATAAATACAGAGATTCCCCTGGCTTCTGCCTCCCCACATTCAGTCCCCTCGTCATTGCTTGGCTAGCATCTTGCTTTAGGCTTGGTGGGGTCAGATGTGCAACTCCTGTCTTCTTTTCCCCAAGCAAGTGGGCAATCACCATTTGGCTGGCAGGACATGGTGACCACAAGCCAGGGGATGTTGGCTCTGGTTGACTCTCATTTCTCTGCCATAGTCACTCAGGGATATCTCGGCCATCCTTGGAATTTATAAATACACACATGCAAACACACGCTTATGAATATTCATTGTGTGTGGCCTGGACAGTAGGGCATGTGACACCAGGGCAGGAATTGAGGTCTCTGAGGTGGAGGCTGGACATAGGCATAGCCAGGAGCCAAAGGCTTGAGCCAAGCTAGTGGGCACAGATGACCCTCACTCCGAGGGGCCAGAGACAGAGCTTGTGGTACAAATCACAGATCCAAGAGAGGGAGGGAGGTGGAAATGGGATCAGGGCAAAAGCAGGTTGGGATCCGGTGAGGGGGCAGCCCTGGGTGGCTGCCTGGAGCACTGAGCCAGGAGGGGTGTGGTCCATGGGTGGGTCAGGCTGGTTTCAGTGGCTACGGGCAAGGAATACAACAACAGGACAAAGTTTGTGCCCTCCGTAAGCTTAAAGCATCACAGGTGGAAGAGGAGGTATGTGCATAAACAGTTATGCTGGGAGAAAGGTAGGGGAGTGGTGCTCTGTTCAGGGGCCTACAAACTGTAGTGGTGGAGGACAGATAATACCGACCTGGGGAGGGTGTAGGAGGAGGCATTTCAGCAGAGCAAAGCTGAGAATGCGAGGCTGTGCCCCCTTGGCTGGAGATTGGGCTGAGAGGGAACCAGGGCCCATTAAACTTGTAGTGCACCAGATTCTGTGCTAGTACTTACTTTTAGTTAAACTTCTATTAAAATAGATTTGCCTGTGGTACTTCTTAGAATTCTTATCATTAGAGTCATGAAGGAATGATTAATCCTATTTTAATTTTTTAATTTTAATTTTTAAAATGTTTTGTAGGGACAGCGTCTTGCTATTGCCCAGGCTGGTCTCGAACCCCTGGCCTCAAGTGATCTTCTAGCCTCAGCTTCCTAAAGTGCTAGGATTATAGGTGCAAGCCATCGTACCCAGCCTACTAACCCTATTTTAGAGATGAAGAAACTGAGACTCAAAGAAATGAAAGAAATTTGCCCCAAAGCCTATCAAGTTGCAATTAGGGGAGAGAGGGAGAGAAGAAAGTTGGGATAAGCCATAAAGAATGTGACCTTGAAGTCCAGTGAAGGATTAATGCTTTGTACTTACCAGCGAGTCCATAGTATTGTCAAAGGCATTTTGAAGAGCCTAGGACCAGCTCTGACCCTTTGACTGACCTTTTCCAGGGTTACTGCTTGTGTATTTTTTTTCCCCTCAGTTAGGCAGAAAAAAAAAGAGTAGTAGGCTTAAAGTAACCAGAGAACAAAGACACCAAATACTGGGCTTTTGAGGCCCAAGCCCTCAATCCAGGTGGGAGATAGGAATGATTAAAAGATGTGATATGTAAAATATTTCCTTTTTTAAGTCCTCCCTGTCCCATGCCCCATCCCAGACCAACACCCTTTAAGCTGGGGAGAGGCAGAGAGGTTAGAGAGTTAGATGCATCTTGAGAGCCCTGGGCCCTGTCTCCCCTCAGGTCCTGGAGTGGGGGGGATAGCCAGGCGGCCACTCTTGGAAGGATGGGGTCCAGGCACAATGAGGACCTGTCCCTCACTTTTCTGGGAAGCTCAGGGAGATGGTGAGTCTCGGGGAGTCCTCTTGGCCACCACAGCATGGCAGCTACAAAGCAGAAGTGGCAGGGTGGCATGTCTAGGCAGAGAAGCCCTGACCCCCTACCCCTGAACACACAGGTTTCCCATGGCTCTTCCAGGGGGTGGAAGTCAGCACAGGGCAATGAGCAGGAGGAGGCCGCAGGCCTGCAAAGGGGCTTTTAGCAGGAACGCGGGCACGAAGCAGAGAGGATGCTGTGGCGTGGGGCACCGGCTGGCAGTTGAACAGGGGTGGCGCCTACACCATCCTGGAGACGGGATGTGTTTGAGGACCAGACAGGAACACGTGGCATCTCAAAAGAGAACTCAGGGCAGATTGCACAGAGACATAGCCTCCTTTCCCTTAGCGATCATTTGATGCAACTCCTTCATTTCGCTAATGAAGAAACTGGGGCCGGGGAGGGACATGACTTGCTCAGGGTCCCAACGCAATTGAGTAATGTTGCTGAGAAAACTTGGTTCTCTAGTTTTTCCCCGTACCAGCTCCTGTGCCTCCTGGTCCCCAGGTGTGCAACCCTCTCCATGGGCTTCTCCATGGCCGAGCCTTGGTCTTGCACCACAGCCAGTGCTCATCGATGGCCCTTTCTTGAGTTCAAGCACAAGCCCAGGCCTCCAGCAGGAAGGCAGCTGCCCAGTCTCCGGGCTGAGTCCGTGATCCAGAGCAGATGGCGCCGAGGACAGGGGGCGGAGGAGTGAGGGACGTGCCTGGGGAGCTGCCCAGCATGTAGACTTATGGGTGACCCCACTACAGAGTGACCTCTCAGCCCTGGAACAAAGCACTTCTCCAACACGCCATGGATCATGGCTTGTGGGGGACGACATGACGCATGCCGAAGATTCTTTCCAAGCCACAATTGCATTGGAGCCATGGCAGCGAGTCTCTGCCTGCTGGGGCCTGAGAGCTCCCCCCAGGCCATGCTGCAAGGAAGGGAAGTCCCAGACCTCACTGAGTGAGACGTGCTGGCTGCCAGGAGACCACCCCAAACATCAGGAATGCAAGGGAGCAAGAGGCTGGGCCTCCATGCCCTAAAGGTCGCCTCTAAATCAATGAGCAACCACACAAGACGAGCAAACCCCAGTGCTGAGCTGACTCTGCCAGCCTCACCTGGGCCAGGAGCATTTGCCCACTGCTCTCATTTCATCCTCACTGGCTAGTAGGCAGGTATTAGCATCTGCTTTTAAGAGACTAGACAAGTGAAGTTTAGAACAGTTAAGTGGCTTGGCCAGAGTTACACAGATTTTAAGGAGAGGCTCTGAGATAAGAACCCAGGCGTGTCTCACTCATTGGACACTGTGGCCTTTCAAGAGGTCTCCTTGTGTGTCTTCCGCTGCAAGGTAGCCCTTGGTCATGCTTCAGAGCCTCCCTGAGTCTCTTTCCCAAGACTCTCTTTCCTAGGAGTCTTTCCCACCAGAATCTGGGGTGTAGGCAGCAGATTATGCATGGCCCAGCCCGCTCCCTTACAGATTAGGGGTTGGGAGTTAGAACACCCAGGCACTTGGTTTTACCACATTCTCTGACCAGCCTCTTCTCTCCCAAGGAGGCTGTTCTCTGGGCAGCAGTTGGGACTGGTTCTCAGGCTCTCTCACATCCCCTTAGGGCTGTGCTAAGTCGTGAGCAAATAGCCCTGTGCTAGAAGCAACACACAGTGCAGGTTGATCACCTATCAGCAGGGCTTGAAGTAATCAAATAAAACCCATAATGAAGTTAATCTCACACGGAGGTCAATGACAAGCACAATCATTATTGAGCTATAGAGAAATTAGACCTAAATGATGAATAGTTCCTGAAAGTGACTATACTATCACTCTTACAGAACTCAGCCAAACTGTGAGTTTTTCTATTCTCACCTGATGGATTCTTTAGTTACAATCTGTTGTCAGGGCTGAAGGTTTTCCTTGGTCGTTATGGATAGTTTTATCCTCCCTCTACTCTCCAACCTACAAACCCACATACACACGGATCCCCCCACGTATTAAGAGATAAAAGTCGTGTTTCTGCTGACCCACAGTAGGGACGCTGCCAACCCCTCCTGTGGTCCAGAAACAAGGTGCTTCCTTGTAAGTTTACGGATGCTTCTAGTTTCTTCTGCACCTACTCCCTCTCACCACACACACCCACAAACAGGCCAAAGCACGCCTTCTCACATGGGAGGAATGCTTGAAACACCTTCTTCTATTCCCCACCCCAAGCTTTGGGTGCTGGGTGGGCTCCAGGTGCAGGAACTTGGACCCCGAGGCTACGGAAAGCTGTTCACAGGGTGCAGGCTGGAAAGACTCCTCCATCCTCTCTCCAGGCACTGCGCCGTGTCTGCTCCTGTTCCCAAAGGGTTAATGCGTTGTGCAGGGACTACAAGAGGCTCAGAGCAGCCAGCACTCAGCATTGGTGGCCTGACTCAGAGAGCAGTGTGTGGTCCTCCTCCTACATCCTGTTGTGAAGGATGCTGCTCCCTGTTTCAGAGGATCCTGCTCTAATCCCAGGCAGGCAGAGGAAGTCAGCAAAGGGAAACAGCCATGGGGTTTATAGAAAAGCTCTGCTCTGGCCTCCTTCCTGTGTGACGGCTTTTCTGGGCCTCCGTCAGCCCCCCAGGAGCAGCGTGTGCTGTGTAGGGCCCTCCTGGCCAATGCCTGAGATCAAAGGAAAGGTAATTTCAGCAGCACTAAAAATAGGCCCCGCGGTTATTTTCGAGCTGTTTTGCTAGCATCGAAGGAGCAAATCTTGGGTTTTGTTCACAGTTCCTGTCAATCCCGCGGCCTCTGTCTGCTTACTCCAAGTCCAGCGGTGTTCAAAGGTTTTTGTCTGTGATACATAAGTCATTTTACGTTCAGACTCCGCACACATACGGAGGTGCACGCACACGCACACGATCTGAAAAGTGCGATGAAACGGCACTTACCTTTACTATACACTGTGCTCTGCTTTCTATTCTATTCTATTTCATGTTTTAAAACCCCTGGTTATGACCCACTAAGGAAATTGAATAACCCACTGGTGAGTGGCACTGACAGTTTGAAAACCTTAATCAATATAGCCTTCCTTTTTTCTTTTCCTTCACGCTGTCATTACTGAGTTTAGGTGGCCTGGAGCACGCCACCTAAACTCTTTAGAGCGTTTGTGTTTTTCATCCATAGGAAGAGGGTCAGTCAATAGTCTCTTTGACTCCCAGACTTGTGTGGTTCTGCCTCTTTCTTCCTCTTTCTTTTGAAAAAGAATCACCTGTGGCATTTCCTGGGCCATCCCAAATTGGTACTCAAAGTGTCAAACACAGAATGAAGGGGAGGTCGTCATCTTTCCTCTGCTTGTCGGGCTGTGGCATTGTGGTAAAAAAACGAGCTTTGGAGGGAACATACAAAGTGCCAGCTCCCCACAGATTAGCTGTGTGACTTCTTTAACTTCTTGGTGCCTCAGTTTCCTTACCTGTGTATGAGGGTGATACTATCTCATAGGGTTGTTGTGGGGATAAATATGACAATAGTAGTGGAATCTTTACCACAGTGTTTGGCATCCAACAAATGCTCAAATTGTAGTGGCTGTTGTTATTGCTGTAATTATTTAAGCCAAAAGAAAAGTCATTCAAAGATTTATCTGGTTTGAAGGTCCTTGGTGATCAAAATACTCATATAGTTGCCAACTCTTCCCTGCAAAAAGCCACCTTTGCCAAGGATGAAAATCACCAGTGCCTCTTAAGGGCCAGACCTTGGATCAGCCATCGCTATCCGGCTGGCCCACCGCAGTGGGAGTTATCTGCATCTCTTCGATATCCTTTGATGTTTTCCACCTGTACCACCTCTGTGAGGCAGCACGTGGCACATTTTACAGATGCGCACTCTGACATTTGTGCTTCTCCAGCACGATACCTTCCTCCTCTCCCTTCCATTCTCTCATCCTGGCTGCCGAGGTAGGAAAATTTACAATCCCCAACTTTCCTTTCTCCTCTCCCCTTCCCTTCCTTTTTACTAGGGGAGGAGGCCACCTTCCCTCTCCGATTTACTAAACTTCTCTTCTGAGTAACTTTATCAACACCATCTCCTTCATTCAGAGTTTTACTGTTTGCATTTTGACCTGATTCTCCTTCGTGCTCACGAGAACCCTGTGGTTTGGTAGGGTAAATAAGATGCTCACTTTACAGATTAATGACTCGCCCAAGGTCATTCAGCTAGCAGAGGCCGCGCTCAGGTCTTCTCCAGTCGGAGTCAATGGTTTGCCCTGTGCACCTGTTTATTTTTAATACGATAGTCTTGAGGAGAGCCCTTGACCTGGGGAGGGGCTAGTGGTAGCAATTATATCAGTAACCAGGTGGGAGGGGGCAACCACAGGTGATCTGACCTCACTCACAGGTGGTAATTTTTGTTGTGGTCCATTACCAAAAATTACTTACAATGAGCATAATTTTTTTTGACTCATTCTGACCTTTATCATTTCTAATCATTGCATTTTCTCATGTACCTATTTTTGACTTTTTCCATTACCAAAATATATGCTCCATCTGGGCAAGGACCGTGTTTGCTTAGTCATCATTGTGTCCCCAACATTGAGCACAGTATCTGGCACAATGAAGATTTGTTGCTTGAAAAATATTTGTTGAATACATGACTAAAGGTGCCACCTTGGAGAGACTGGGCTGGGAACCTCTATATTTTTGCAGCTTATTTCATATCTGTGTTCTTTGACCTGGATGACATTAATGCCATGTCATACACACAAGGTGAATGGGAAAATTAAGGCAATTATGTGGGTAATTCAAGCAGAGTGGACCACCTACTCCAACCTCAATTATCTGATTATTTTAGGTGGAAGTAGTTTCAAACCTGAGCAACTGGAATAATTACCCAGTTTTTCCATTTCACTTTATTCTTGCAGCTCTAGCTGCAGACAGATGTAGAAATGCTTCCCTATTAAGAACGTGAGACCTACAGCACACAGCACCCAGGAATGCACTGCGTGTGTCAACACACACACATACACATGCACAAGAATGTGAGCGAGAACATGAGTGTCAGACAGGAGCAGGAGAGGGCTCAGAGGAGGCCCACCTTCCACCAAGGGAAACCGTCCCTGCCTGGCTGCTTGCAGCATCTCGTGTCCTCCCCACAGTGCACACTGTTGGAGCCAAGGAAATCGCCACTTGACCTTGGCAGACCGCTTGACCTTGGCTAGTTGAACCCTCATGGGCTGACAGACACAGCTCTAAGGGAGATATGTTCTTCAATTTTGGATTTAAAAAAAAGAACAGAAAAAATTCAAGCCGAAGCCAAGAGCTTTGGCTTTGTCATGTCAATAGTATTTAAAGATGTTATTTGGCTGGAGCTGCAAGTTCTGCAAATGAAAAACAACTTGGCCCTCTCTTCTCTCTCCGCCGGTTCAGCCCTACCCGGGCTTTCCACTGGAGCCTCACCTCCTCCTGCAGTCTAAAGGCGCCTTGTCCTGGGGAAACTGCATGTCCATCTGTCCATCTAGTACTAACCTAGCCCAGAGCCTGTTTCCCTTTGTGCTGCTTGCTTCTGAGGGATTTGGGGTCTCAGTTACCCACTAGTCTCCCAAGAAACATGGCTTTGGGGTGGGGACAGAGTGGCCTCCTCTCCTTTTGGGGAAGGAGACATGGAGGCCCAAAGAAGGAAAGAAAAGGAAGAGAAGGGGACATAACACCTACTGAGTGTCTGCCATGTACTAAGTAGCACTGGCTAGTTGCTTTGCGTGGTGTATTTGAAGTTCACACAGCCTGTGATGCAGGTAGTAATATCCCCATTTTACAGATGAGAAACTCGGAACCCAGTGCGGTTAAGTGATTTACCTAAGGTCACATGTTTAGTAAGTGGCCAGATCTTTTGGATTCCAAAACTCATGTCCTTTCAACCGTGTGAAGGAAAGTGATTGATTTCGAGTCAGTGAGTCATCTGAGGTGTACAGCAAGATGTCTTCAGCCTTCATTCCTTCCTGCCCCTGAGCTTTCTTTGATGATGGTCCCTCAGCCCTCTGTCAACATGGGTGCCATCTCTCAGGCCTGGCTCTTCTCTTTCCTCCTTTGCGATGCTTCCCTCAATTCCCCGAGCCAGAACTGATCACATCCTCTGCGTCCCTCTGGAGTGTTTGTTAGTTAACACCTGTGTGGACGTATTTGTCAGAATCTGACTTGGGTCCTTACTGGGGTGTGTGGGTGGCATGCACTGAGGTGGGGGCATCTGACCCAGCCTGGCACCAGCTCAAGAAGGTACAGGGTGCCGACAAGGAGTGGGGCTTCCAGGGCAAAGGACGGTCTCCTCCACTTCAAGACTCACCAGGACACTTAAACCCAGAGGCTGCAAACCCTGCCCTCGCCTGGACTTTGTAAGCTGAGGCCTGCTCACATCACACTCAGATTCTAGAAGCCTCCTTCATCCTGTTGGGAAATTGGCAGTGCAGGAAGCATTGGGGCGGAGGGGCGTGGAGCGGGAAGTGAGCACCGAGCTCCCCCAGCGCAGGGTGTGGGTCTGCTTTGGAAGTGGTCGTGCAGTGGATGAATAAATAACTTCAGGTTCCATGTTGCCATCTCAGATCCACCCTGCTCAGCCTGGGTGAGAGAGCCATGGGAAGAGGAGCCTGTAACTATCACTCCCGACTCCCTCTGGCTTTTGCCCAGGCATGGGGGTGGGGCTCGGGACCTGGCTGGTCTTCCAGGACCTTCCCGGGCTGAGCCCAGCCTTTTTGCCCACTCCAAGGTGTGTCTAGGGGTGTAGTAAAGCTAAGGCCCTAACACCCCTGCCTCCTGGGCACCTGAGGGTGGTTCCATGTCCTCCTCTTTCTGTTGCATTTTCCTTGGCATGGCGCTCAAGCTTGTTAGAGGGATACGGCAGAGAGACCAGGCCAGAGTGTGCGCCTCGGTCTCAGTCCTTCTCTCAATCCTGCGCAGTCCTAACAGCAGCAGCAAAGATGTGCCCACGCCTGGAGCGCGAGTCCATGGCATTCCTCAAATGTCAGCTTGTTCTGATTTGAACCCAGCAAACGAAATGTGTGTGATTGTGCCTATGTGTGAGTGTGTCTATGTGTGTGTCTGTAGCAGTGATTTCTCTGGCTCAGGGTATCTAGAGACACTAGATTATACTTGGACAGAGCTTGGAGTTCCCTTCATTTTATAAAAAGGGGAACAGTTTATTTTAATTCATGGAAGGTGGCATCTCCACCTGACACACGGGACATCAAAATTACATGCGCAGCAGACCCCACAGGCACGACCACCGCACGATCGCATGACCACTTCCAAAGCAGACCCACACCCTGCGCTGGGGGAGCTCGGTGCTCACTTCCCGCTCCACGCCCCTCCGCCCCAATGCTTCCTGCACTGCCAATTTCCCAACAGGATGAAGGAGGCTTCTAGAATCTGAGTGTGATGTGAGCAGGCCTCAGCTTACAAAGTCCAGGGGTCCCTGCTCGTCTGTTCTCAGCCCCTCTGCCCACAAGCCCCTCTCCCGCCATCCCCACCTTCTCCTCACCTCCCCTCACAGCCTTACAGAAACACACAAACGAGACACCCTTGAGGATGCAGAGATCCTTTCATTGTCTGGAGTCCCCACCTGGCCCTGCCTTTCCCAGCAGCCGCACACTCTACCCCACCACTTTTGTTTCCTTTATACTTTTTCTCATATAGCTTTGCCACACCCTTGTGAGAGTGGTATTATTATCCCCACTTTACAGGCAAGAAGACTGAGGCTCAGAGAAGTCAAGTGACTTCTTCACAGCACTCAGCCGGGACCTAGCAGGAGTAGGATTGGACCCTCACCTTTCCTGACCCCGAGTGTGTGCTCTGACCCAGCAGGCTGGAGGCCACTCTGAGGGGATGCACGGTGTCCCATGATGCCCCAGGCTCCTCTGGGCCTCTGAGCTGCCTGGCAGGATGCCCAAGCCTGCTTCTCTCCCCTGCCCTCTGTCTACACTCCTGAAGCACTCAGCCTGAGCTGATAGCCATGGCAGGTGCTTGGAGATGGTTCTGACACCACAGGAGCCAGCGGAGGGGCCAGCCGGTGGGTGTGTGCAGAATGCAGAGCCCCCGCTCCAGCCCCCACCCGTGGAAGGGCTCCTCCTGCGCCAGGACCACCGGCTTCCACATAACAAGTGGCCCCAGAGCCCTGGCTCCCAGCTGTCAGCACCAGTGATCCTACCCAGGAGCTAAGCCCTGGCACTTCCCAGGCCTGCAAGAGGCCAAAAATTCCCTTCCAGAGAAACACTTTGTCTGTGTCTGAGCCCAGGGCCTTGTTCCCTGGCCAGCGTCTTCATAGTTGAGATTCCTGTAACTATGAAGGGTTGGCACCGTGAGCACCAGTCCTCGCGGCTGAGTTCCATGAGAAAGGTGGTGCCTTTTCCATTACATACCAGGCCCTCGAGTCCTTTTGGCCATTAAAGGACAGAACTCCAAAAATGTCTGGTATCCTCTCATCCAACCCAAGTACTCCAGGTACCTCCTGCAAAGGAGCAGTTGGATTTCCATCCCGAGCAAGTGGCTGGGTGGGGTCAAAACCTGGGGACAAGGGTTCAGAGCTGGAGGGAGAGAAAATAAGGGAATGTTGGCAGCAAATGTATGTAGCAGGAGCTGGGGAACTGCCCCCACAAGATGCTGGGGCGTCTGCCACCTACACATACAGGGGGTCACGTCCTAAACAGGGCTACTCTCTAAACTCAGCACACGAGGAGAGACCGTGTGAGGTCAGACTCACTCTCGACTCTTCCTTCAGAAGGTGCCGTGTTGGAGACTCTGACAAACTGCCTCTCATGACATCTGACCAGCTGGTGTTCCCGTCAGCGCGGGAACAGATGCTGAGATTTTGGGTGCACATGCAATGAAGCGACTGTCTTACATTTGGGGACTGTGGATCTTTAAGCACGAGACTCGTGCTCACACACGTGGGAGCCGGGCCGACTCCCAGGGCACACACTCGCTAAGTGGAACAGAGGCCCCGTTGCCCACACACGGGCACCTGCGCTGGTGGTCACGTGGCGTGACCCCACAGTGCCTACGCGCAGCATCTCCGTGCCTGGCGGTGTCGCGCTGGGCAAACAGCGCAAGGGAGCCGACAGGCTGCCTGGTGGATGGGAACCCTGAGCACATAGGCCACCAGCGGTCTTTTTTCAGAAAGTTTCTCCTTTTGAAGTGCTCCCTGTTGCTGTCTCCCGCTGCCCTGCATCCGAGGCAGCCGGGGCGGGGCCACGCTCCGGTAGGAAGCAATGCGGTTTCTCCACACAGTCATATATTAGAGTCTCTCCCCCTTCCTGCACTGACAGTTATCACGTGATAAGGGGTAATTAATCCTACAACCTGGAGGCAGACGTCCTCTCTCTGTTGAGGAAAGAGGGATAAATATGTGAACCTCTGATGTGACTGTCCCTGACCAAACACCTGGGCATGGGTAAGGGCGGCCAGAAGGCAGGGGCGCTTTAGACGGGAGAGTAGGGGGCAGAAGAGCTGACGAGGCCTGGGGTGCTCCCTGCTGGGAGAGTGCAGGGCAGCCCCGGCACTGAGGCAGCTGTCCTTGAAAACAGAAAAGACAAGGGCACTGGATCGTGCCTAGGTTGCAATAATTTGAAAATCTTTTTCCAAATGACTGATTTTCCTTTCATGTCTATTTGAAAGCATAGGGAACTAACTGGTGTTCTGCAAATATTTATACCAGCATTTAAAAATTCATTACTTTTTATGACAAAAGCAGTGCAATGATTGATATGAAAAAGCTAAATGTCAAAGTGATAGATAACCAGGAAAGTGAAAGTCCCCCATAATTCCACTGCGCTGGAGACAAACACTAGTACCAGTCCGGAATATTTATACTAGGATTTTAGCCAGTCATTTATTGATGTAGTAAAGATGTATGCTGGAGGGAAGCACGGGTTTTAACTTGCCTTTCTGCTGTCCATAGCTGGACAGCACCTTTCCAGGGCTCTTTAAAACAAAGCTCCTCGTCTACCTGGCTGTCCACCTGGCGGCAGCTACCTGCATTTCCTGGTAGGATGCAGTCACCTAGCCCCGGGCTGCCCTGCCAGTTCAGGAGCAGCTGCCTCATCCTGTGCTCTCCTTTCCCTCCTGTCTGCTGTCACTTCTCACCTGTGATTGGTGTGGCCTCTGCGATGAGGACGAACACGGGTCCGGGCATATTACGGTATAATAAGAAAGACACATTTGGTCTCTGCTCCCAGTTTCTGGTACAGAGCTCCTAAAACCCTTACAGGTAAGGATGCTAGGAGAATCTTTCCTTCTCGTGCTTGGTCTTTGGTCCTAGTTTCTGACACAGAGCTCCTAAATCCCTGAGAATTTCCTAGGGGACAGGAGCACGTTTTGTTCTAATGAGGTGACTCTTGGTGGGCTCCTCGATAGCTGGATAGCCTCAGAAAGGGAGCTGGTTGCCAGGGAAACCACCCATGTGAAGTCTGGGATTTTTCAGCCCCACCTGCTAACCTCCGTAGGGGGTGGGGAAGGGCTGAAGCTTTGGCTGATCACCAGTGGGCAACAATTTAATCAATCACGCCTACATAATGACACCTCCATAAACACCCAGAAGGACTGGGTTTGGAGAACTTCTAGACAGCTGAACAGGTGGAGGTCCTGGAGGGAGGCACACCCTGGGAGGGCATGGACGCTCCACACCCTTTCCCCACGTATCTCTTCATCGTATCCTTTGCAATGTCCTTTATAACAGCGGTCCCCAACTTTTTGGCACCAGGGACAATGTTCACGGAAGACAATTTTTCCACGGACTGGCGGGAGGGGAGGGATGGTTTGGGGATGATTCAAGTGCATTACATTTATCTGTGCACTTTATTTCTATTATTATTACATTGAAATAATTATACAACTCACCATAGGTAGGGGATCTCTGCTTTATAATAAACTAGTAAACGTAAATGACGTTTCCCTGAGTTCTGTGAGCTGCTCTAGCAAATGAGTGGACCCCAAAAATGGGATCATGGGCACCCCAACTTATAGCCGGTCGGTCGAAAGTACAGGCCACATCCTGGGGCCCATGAATGGCATCTGAAGTGGAAGGCAGTCTTGTGGGACTGAGCCTTAACCTGCGGGATCTGACGCTATCTCCAGGTAGATGGTGTGAGAATTGAGTCAGACCATGGGACACCCAGCCGGCGTCTGCTGGAGAACTGCTTGCTTGGCATGTGGGAAAACAACCCCCATGCATCTGGTGTCAGAAGTGTCGTGTTGAGTGTTGTGTGAGAGTAGGAAACACACTTTGGTCTTTCCTGTCTCACACAGCTCCCTTCCCAGGCAGGCAACACCCCCAGGGCTCAAGTCCTGCCCCATCCTCACGGCTCACGGATGGTCAGATTCTCAAGGCCATCTTTGCCCACATGCTTCTTTGCTGTCGTATAGCACAGAGAGGGCTGAATTTGGGAGGGGAAGGGTAGGGAGAACACATGTTTCTTGCATGCTGATACCATCCAAAAAGTTTAAATACACTGAAGTCTTTTACCACGAGGCTAAATGACTCGCTCAAGGTTACACAGCTAGTAAGCAGGAGAGGCGGTTCTGAAACCCATTCTTGCTGGTATTAGTAGAAAATTAGAAGACCTTGCTGCTCCAGGCTGCACACCCTTGGAGAAGCTGCCTCACCTCTCTGGGCTCAATGTCCCCATAAGGCAAGGAGGATGGTTCTCAATCTCGGCCGTGCTTTGGAATCACCTGAGAAGCCTCAACAAACTGCTACCTGGCTCCACCTGGAGCTCAGATCTCACCAGCCCAGGATGTGGTGTGAGCACCTCACCTTCTATGATTCTGTTCTATGCTGTGTGTCCCAGGGGCCCAAACATGGGTGGACAGAGCTGACTGACCCTCCTGGGAGTACGGATGTTGCTAATCCCCACTTTACTTTTTCTCTCTAGGTCTTGTTACCCAGACTAAAAAGTTCTCCTGCCCAAAAGGGTGTTAGAGTCCAAAATCTGTGGGTTCATATCTCAGTTCCCTCACTCAGTGACCTCAGGCAGATTGCTTAACCTCTCTGTGCTTCTGTGTCCTAACCTATAAAACGAGGATAAAAATAGTGTTTTCACGGAACTGTTGGAAGAATGAAAAGAGATAATATGTGCAAAGGACCAAACACAGTGCCCAGCACTAGGTAGGGAGATTTCTCGGTCTCTTTTCCCACTTCCTCTAAAGGAGCCCTCTCCAGGCACGGTGGCTCAGTAGGATGATGTCCATTCCCTCTGTTTCTATAAGGTCTGGGTTCAAAGGATCACATGGAAAAGTCCTTGATGTCCAAATAAAGCAAAACCAGGGGACGGACCCGAGGGAAGACAGGCAGAAGCACCCAGGGCAGATGAACCCATTTGGGGGGCTGATTAGGGTGTTGCCTCTGTGACCTCACTCATTCTCACCAGAGCAACTCCTGAGATGCCCGGATGCATGGCTGGCTTTGCAACAAGGAAATAGACCTGCCCTGCCCAACAACTGCCCGACTGCCAGCAGAAGTTGGAGGAGCTGCCTCTTAGAGACGCAGACAAGCCCTTAGTCTCTGAGAGCCTCCGCCAGGTGGCAGGTACCTACTCCATCCCTGTTGCCTTCCCGATGGATTAGAAAGGCTCTCCTGAACACCCCCTCCCCCCCACGCCAATGTCTGTTTTTTTCCCCAAGGGCTGGATTGTGACTTACTGTTTTTTGTGATGCAGTGGTGAGCTTCCCAAGGCTCAGGCAGGGGGAGACCGGGGACCCCTTCTTCAGGTCTCAACCTTAGCAAAACCTCTGAGCTCAGCTGTGCCTGGTGTGGGCCTCCTGGTGTGCTGGGAGGATCTCCACCTGCAGGGAGGGAGGGCTCCCGAGCACGGAACCACACACACCTGAGCTCCCTCTTTGCTTTGCCACTGGTTGACTCTGTGGTCGTGGGCCAGTGGTTCTGTCTCTGGAGGAGCTCACATACAAGTCAACCGTTTCACTCCATCTGCCTTTGGTCAGACTTGATCACGGAGCATGGTTAATTCCTCACAGCTGGGAAAAGTGCTGAGGCTACGGGGCAGGATCTGAGTCACGGTTCTGGGCCTCCCAGCCCCATCTCTTGGAAAGAACCATGCACAGGACCTGGACGCCTGACGTGCCGTCCTGGCACAGCCAGCAGCTGACTTCCACCTTGGACCAATCGATGACCTCCCTGGACCTCGTTTACACAGCTGGTCTAGAGGGCAGTTGGTCTACATCGGGCTTTCTCAAAAGTGAATCATTTAGTACACTAATTTTGCAAGCTGCTTCTCAAAAAAAAAAAAAAAAAAAGGAGAAGTCTCAAAGGTCACATAAGTTTGAGGATTACTGTAAACTTCAACCCCAATTAGCACATTATGACCTACACATTAGCTTATCAAAGGCTCCGAGAATTCCAGTAACAAAGAAGCCAGCCTGGCTTTGTTTTGCTCACTTTTTCCTAAACTCATTTGACCGTGAACCGTTTTTCCCTTTAAATTCCTATTAACATCCTGGAACACCAGGGATGGAAGAAAAACAGGTGAGCAATGATGGCCTAATCTGGAGTTGGGCTTCTCAAACTTGCAAGTGCAATCAAAATGCGAGGGCATCTGGTGAAATGCGGATTCTAATCCAGCAGCTGTGCGCTGGGGCCTGAGAGTCTGGGTGTCTAACAAGCTCCTACGTGATGCCCATTACGCTGGTCTAGGGACCACACATCAGTTACAGAGGGCTGATTCCTACCGCTTCCCCCCCAACCCCGCTTCAGTATTGGAAGCAGTGTAGAAATGGTGACACAGGGACTCTGAAACCATAGTGACCTGGGTTAGGCACTGACCCCACCACTTACCAGCAGTGCGACCTTGGGCAAGTCACTTGACCTCCCTGGGCATTAGTCTTCTCATCTGTAAAGTTTAGGCATTAATCATATGGGCATCACAGGATTCTATGAGGATTAAATAAGGCTGTGCAAATAGGTATTACAAGACCTAGCCCATGATGGGAGCGAAATATACACTGGTCATCACCACTGATAAGATACAGTTCTGGCTCTCCGACCTGTAGGCTGACACCACCTCTCTGCCGGCCCCACCTTTCCTTGCATTGCTCACTGCTGCCCCAGACCCTTTCCTCCCCTGCCACCTCTGCTTATGTGACTTTACATGACCCCTTTTCTCTAGCACACTCTAATAACCTCACTTGCTTTCATGGGATTGGAGGGGCTGAGGGTTCAGTTTCTCCTGGGATGATTATAGACAAACTGCGCTCACAGCCCACTAGTTATAGCATGATCCACTCGGCCAAAAGCTGGCTTAACACAGGTTCCCCCGACTCTATCCAAAGGGGGTCCTCCCTGATGGGTGAGGCATTGGCATTAGCGTTACGCCCGTTACATTATCCTGGGCACTGGCCCTGCCGACTGTCGTCGAATTCGTGTTAGTCACACGCAGCTACTGTGAGAGTCTAACTCGCGTCGTGTTCCCTTTGTGTTCCTCAGTAGATGTTTCTGCAACTGAATTGTATTAAAACCTTTATATAAATATGTTCACATGGTAAAAAACAATCCTTTGTGAGCCAGCGAGGCCTATATTTGGGCTCAATTAAACTCCCTGCTTAATTGCAATCATATCTAAACAATGGCTTAGGACACACCACTCTGGCTGCCTCCGATCTGGCCTGATTTCGGAAGCTACGAGGGAAGAGGGAAGGAGGATCGTTGTTCATCCGTCACCTCCAGGTGTTTGGTTCCTGATACGTATCATCTCATCTAAGCCTCTCAGCAACCCTGTATGAGAAGTATTCACATTCTTATTTCTCAGACTCAGAGAGGGTAAGGGATTTGCGCAAATACACACAGTAAGCAGGGCGGCTGGGATGAGAGCGCAGGGTGATTTGACTATTCTCACTATAGGCTTTGTCTGTTCCCAACCCTCATGGCAGGAGATGACTGCCCTCAACTCCCAAGTTGTACCTGTTATTAGAACACCTGGAGAGAAAATAAGTCCTCTCTCAACTTGACCCCTGTTTTGGGTCAAGTTCTGCATCTGGACCAATCAAATATGTCCATAGAGACAGAGCCACACTGTGCAAGCACCGCAGCTTCAGCTCGCACCATGAGGGTGGGAATGGGGCTGAAGGAGAGAGAGTCAGTCCACACCGAGAACAGGGCGCTGGGCAGGTCCCCTGTCACTGCCAGTCTATGACATACCCCTTGTGAGGGGCAGTAACTGGTAAGAAAGACTTTAAAAGGGATTAATTCAATGAGAATGAAAACTTCATCTGGAGCAGACCCAGGCGCCGTGCTGGCTACCCTCTGACCCTGGTGCAGGTCGGCACAGCCAGCTACCCTCCCTGAAGTGAGTGGCCTTTATCTTCCCTGGTGGCCTCATCCTTGGAGGGTCCCAGGGATGGAAACCAATCATATTCCTGGTCCGCACCTCTGGCCTAGGCTGAAGTCATTGCTCCGTCCGGTCGCACAGCCTGGTGCACGGTGGGTGTGTCGGGCTGACTACACAGCCGTACACATCTGGGAGGTTCTGGACCCCTGAATTCCTGCCACACTGTGTCACAGGCTTCATTTCTGTGCCCTTCCATTTGTCCAGTGATGGAAGGGGAGTGAGAGATGACCCATGTCACGGGCCTATGTGAGAGACCATCAAAACCAAGACTTCTGGAATCAACATGGAGTTGCAGGGTAAGATGAGATGAAGTGCAAGTCGTTTGTCAGCCATTCCTCCAGACTCCCAAAAAATGACTTTGGGGAGCCTCCCTGATCCCCTCGCCAACACATTGTCCAGATGTGGACCATTCAAAGCTGACAGCTACCGACTCGACAATCATCCTCTACACCGTGCAAATGTGCGCACACTTAATCAATAACGCAGGGGCCCTCTCTCCTCCACACTGGGGGAGCTCAGTGTCTTTTTCTTGTCACCTCTGCTGATTTTTAAGGACTGTCACCTCTTGGAATGATGGAAAGGAAATGCTTGTCCCAGCTGGGCCAGGGACAGTCCTGTTGGACAAAAATGTCCATCTCCAAGTCCGTTGTGTTTATCTCTTGGCCGGAACGATAGCTTTTAGATGGGAGAGGAGTGCTCTGCTGCAAACGAAAAAGGAGAGGGAGCTTCGTGCCTTTTCAGCACTTCTGTGACTGCAGAGCTAACATGACTTAAAAAACTGACCTCTTTTTAAACTTTTTAGACTTTGTTTTTGGGAATGCCTCATTGAACAAGGCAACTGGAGTCTTTTATTATTTTATAATCAATACCATTATGATGATTCTTCCTCTAAGTATAGTGGCTGGTGTTTACTGAGCACCTACTCTGTGCTAGGCACTGTGTTTTACATGCTTTATCTCATTCACACCTTGTGACTGTGCGAGGAAGGTATGTTTACTATCCCCATTTCACAGATGGGGGTGCTGAGGCTCAGAGAGGTTGAGTCCCCTTCCCCTGCTGGAGGTGGCACCATGGCAAGCAGATAGTGCTGGGTTTTGAGCTCAGACAGCTGGATTCCGGGCCTACCCTTTAGCCATGACCTTCCTTCTTCCTCCTTGGAATTGGGAGTATGCTCATTTCTATGAGCCTGTCCGGTAACAGGTCCTGAGAAAGTACCCCCAAAGACCCCAGGCTTTTGGTTTATAACCTTTACCCACTCCATGCTAGCAACCTGTGTTCACTTGCTTCAGAATACTAGGAGGACTATGTAGGGTCAAGATGCCATGTTCTTCCCCACCACAGTGAGCGGGGTAGGGGGGCGGGTGGCCGGGAGTGAGGTAGACACAGACAGAAGCCTGTTTCCAGGATGGGATGGCCAAGCTCCTGTGCTCACATACCCTTTAATGTTCTCTAGCAAGCTCCACTGTTTTGGGAAGGACATGGCTCATTCTCTCCTCATCCGGAAGAGTCTGGGATGCCGCAAGGAGAGAAGAGTGAGAAGTAGGAAAGACAGCAGAAAGGTGTTCCACACACAGGGCTTCTTGCTTTCTGCTGCTCGTGCTTCTGCAGCTACCTTGATCTTGGGCCTGTAATCCTTCCCTTTACTTGTCTCTGGAACCTTCCTCTCTACCACTTTTTAAGCCACAAAGCCACAAAGCCAAAAAGCCAGAATTTTAAAGTAAACCCAGACCAAGTGTGGTGGGTTGAGTCATGTCCTCCAAAAAGATATGTTCAAGTCCTAACTCTTGGTACCTATGAATATGACCTTATTTGGAAATAAGGTCTTTGCAGATGTAATTAAGTTAAGGATCTCACACATGGGCCCTAAATCCAATGACTGGTGTCTTTATAAAAAAAAAAAAAGGGAGAGGAAGACTTGAGACACGGAGACACACAGGGGAAGGCAATGTGTTGACGGAGACAGAAACTGGAGTCCGGCCACCACTAGCCAAGGGACGCCAGGAGCCACTGGAAGCTGGGAGAGGCAAGGAGGGATTCTTCTCCAGTACATTTGGAGGGAGCACGGCCCCATGGTCACCTTTATTTTGGACTTCTCATCTCCAGAACTGTGACAGCGTAAATTTCTGTTGTTTTTAAGCCATCCAATTTGTAGTAATTTGTCATGGCAGCTCTAGGAAACTCACATACTTTCTGTCATCAGCCGGGATGCTGGGAGGGGTCTGCAGAGCAGAGCTGCCTTCTGTGACACCAAAGTGCCAGTTGGGTGTGTGAGGTTGGCCAAGGTGCCAACCTTAGCCCACACTCAGCTACCTGGCTATGTGTACTTGTCTGGCTTCTGCACCTTCGAGGACAGGGACTGTGTGGCCTGGCTGGAAACCGATGCTGGTACCGGCTGACCACAGTCAGAACTGCTCCAGAAAACAGTGGTCCGTTTGGTGGTGGGAAGCAACTCTATCTCACCCGCTCTCCCTCATCTCCCACGCCAGGCACAGCCTGTGCCCAGGCGGGATGCAAGAGGGTCGGACGAAAGAGGGTTAAATTGCTCCATAGGAAAGAGTAACAGAAAATTGTGAATGGTCCTCGGAAGCTCAAAAGGAAAGAGGAATGATGGTGTTTCCTCTTGAGGGTGGCAGAGACTGGAAGAGGGAGAAGAGGAGAGAGAGGGGACAGTGTACTGTGCACACTGGGCAGCCAAGGAGGGCCCTGAGCTGGACTGGCCAAGGACATGCAGGACAGTGGTGTAAGCTGCTCCGTCTCCTGTGCTCCACCGTCAGCCCCCCACCCTTACTAAAGGGTAAACACGGGTTACCCCAGTGGTCTGTGTCAGTGCTTCTTTGGGGGAACACAAAGAAGGAGGCGCACCATGTGTGGGGTGAAGCCATATGCAGAGCCGGTGGCAGCTGCAGGGGATGAACCTATGAGGGTGTTGATCACACATTCACTGGAAACAAGAAATTAATCTAGGAGAAATATAACTGCAGAATTCCCAGGGGTTAGACGGGGAGGATAAAGGAAGGATTGAAATTCTGACCGCAAGTGGGAGGAGCGAGCTAGGCAGTTGAGCTGCACGTTACAGGAAAAGGTGAGCTCAGCAGCTGCAGGACTTTGGGACAACCAGGAGGCAGCTCTCGGGCACCCACGTTTGATTAAGCCCCTGGTTCCCTGCAGGGTCAGCGTGGTGTGTTGCATTAAGCAGATTCTCAATAAATCTCTAAAAATAATTATGTCTCACAGGGGCCCTATAGAACCAAAATGCCATGTGTTATCATGCATGGGAGGTGGATCCCAGGCTACGAACCGAATCACACGATGCACAGGGAGCTTAGAGGGGCCTTCTCTGAAAAGCCCCTTCTAGCTCAATGCATTTCATTTCTTTCTCTCCCCCAGGCGTTTACTCCTGAATAAAGTCTCCCCAGTGACTGATCTCAGTCCATAAACTTTTTTCCAGATGACTGC
>NW_012149618.1:5742593-5816768 GCF_000956105.1 Propithecus coquereli | reverse complement strand
ATTTAGTACACTAATTTTGCAAGCTGCTTCTCAAAAAAAAAAAAAAAAAAAGGAGAAGTCTCAAAGGTCACATAAGTTTGAGGATTACTGTAAACTTCAACCCCAATTAGCACATTATGACCTACACATTAGCTTATCAAAGGCTCCGAGAATTCCAGTAACAAAGAAGCCAGCCTGGCTTTGTTTTGCTCACTTTTTCCTAAACTCATTTGACCGTGAACCGTTTTTCCCTTTAAATTCCTATTAACATCCTGGAACACCAGGGATGGAAGAAAAACAGGTGAGCAATGATGGCCTAATCTGGAGTTGGGCTTCTCAAACTTGCAAGTGCAATCAAAATGCGAGGGCATCTGGTGAAATGCGGATTCTAATCCAGCAGCTGTGCGCTGGGGCCTGAGAGTCTGGGTGTCTAACAAGCTCCTACATGATGCCCATTACGCTGGTCTAGGGACCACACATCAGTTACAGAGGGCTGATTCCTACCGCTTCCCCCCCAACCCCGCTTCAGTATTGGAAGCAGTGTAGAAATGGTGACACAGGGACTCTGAAACCATAGTGACCTGGGTTAGGCACTGACCCCACCACTTACCAGCAGTGCGACCTTGGGCAAGTCACTTGACCTCCCTGGGCATTAGTCTTCTCATCTGTAAAGTTTAGGCATTAATCATATGGGCATCACAGGATTCTATGAGGATTAAATAAGGCTGTGCAAATAGGTATTACAAGACCTAGCCCATGATGGGAGCGAAATATACACTGGTCATCACCACTGATAAGATACAGTTCTGGCTCTCCGACCTGTAGGCTGACACCACCTCTCTGCCGGCCCCACCTTTCCTTGCATTGCTCACTGCTGCCCCAGACCCTTTCCTCCCCTGCCACCTCTGCTTATGTGACTTTACATGACCCCTTTTCTCTAGCACACTCTAATAACCTCACTTGCTTTCATGGGATTGGAGGGGCTGAGGGTTCAGTTTCTCCTGTGATGATCATAGACAGACTGCGCTCACAGCCCACTAGTTATAGCATGATCCACTCGGCCAGAAGCTGGGTTAACACAGGTTCCCCCGACTCTATCCAAAGGGGGTCCTCCCTGATGGGTGAGGCATTGGCATTAGCGTTACGCCCGTTACATTATCCTGGGCACTGGCCCTGCCGACTGTCGTCGAATTCGTGTTAGTCACACGCAGCTACTGTGAGAGTCTAACTTGCGTCGTGTTCCCTTTGTGTTCCTCAGTAGATGTTTCTGCAAATGAATTGTATTAAAACCTTTATATAAATATGTTCACATGGTAAAAAACAATCCTTTGTGAGCCAGCGAGGCCTATATTTGGGCTCAATTAAACTCCCTGCTTAATTGCAATCATATCTAAACAATGGCTTAGGACACACCACTCTGGCTGCCTCTGATCTGGCCTGATTTCGGAAGCTACGAGGGAAGAGGGAAGGAGGATCGTTGTTCATCCGTCACCTCCAGGTGTTTGGTTCCTGATTCGTATCATCTCATCTAAGCCTCTCAGCAACCCTGTATGAGAAGTATTCACATTCTTATTTCTCAGACTCAGAGAGGGTAAGGGATTTGCGCAAATACACACAGTAAGCAGGGCGGCTGGGATGAGAGCGCAGGGTGATTTGACTATTCTCACTATAGGCTTTGTCTGTTCCCAACCCTCATGGCAGGAGATGACTGCCCTCAACTCCCAAGTTGTACCTGTTATTAGAACACCTGGAGAGAAAATAAGTCCTCTCTCAACTTGACCCCTGTTTTGGGTCAAGTTCTGCATCTGGACCAATCAAATATGTCCATAGAGACAGAGCCACACTGTGCAAGCACCGCAGCTTCAGCTCGCACCATGAGGGTGGGAATGGGGCTGAAGGAGAGAGAGTCAGTCCACACCGAGAACAGGGCGCTGGGCAGGTCCCCTGTCACTGCCAGTCTAGGACATACCCCTTGTGAGGGGCAGTAACTGGTAAGAAAGACTTTAAAAGGGATTAATTCAATGAGAATGAAAACTTCATCTGGAGCAGACCCAGGCGCCGTGCTGGCTACCCTCTGACCCTGGTGCAGGTCGGCACAGCCAGCTACCCTCCCTGAAGTGAGTGGCCTTTATCTTCCCTGGTGGCCTCATCCTTGGAGGGTCCCAGGGATGGAAACCAATCACATTCCTGGTCCGCACCTCTGGCCTAGGCTGAAGTCATTGCTCCGTCCGGTCGCACAGCCTGGTGCACGGTGGGTGTGTCGGGCTGACTACACAGCCGTACACATCTGGGAGGTTCTGGACCCCTGAATTCCTGCCACACTGTGTCACAGGCTTCATTTCTGTGCCCTTCCATTTGTCCAGTGATGGAAGGGGAGTGAGAGATGACCCATGTCACGGGCCTATGTGAGAGACCATCAAAACCAAGACTTCTGGAATCAACATGGAGTTGCAGGGTAAGATGAGATGAAGTGCAAGTCGTTTGTCAGCCATTCCTCCAGACTCCCAAAAAATGACTTTGGGGAGCCTCCCTGATCCCCTCGCCAACACATTGTCCAGATGTGGACCATTCAAAGCTGACAGCTACCGACTCGACAATCATCCTCTACACCGTGCAAATGTGCGCACACTTAATCAATAACGCAGGGGCCCTCTCTCCTCCACACTGGGGGAGCTCAGTGTCTTTTTCTTGTCACCTCTGCTGATTTTTAAGGACTGTCACCTCTTGGAATGATGGAAAGGAAATGCTTGTCCCAGCTGGGCCAGGGACAGTCCTGTTGGACAAAAATGTCCATCTCCAAGTCCGTTGTGTTTATCTCTTGGCCGGAACGATAGCTTTTAGATGGGAGAGGAGTGCTCTGCTGCAAACGAAAAAGGAGAGGGAGCTTCGTGCCTTTTCAGCACTTCTGTGACTGCAGAGCTAACATGACTTAAAAAACTGACCTCTTTTTAAACTTTTTAGACTTTGTTTTTGGGAATGCCTCATTGAACAAGGCAACTGGAGTCTTTTATTATTTTATAATCAATACCATTATGATGATTCTTCCTCTAAGTATAGTGGCTGGTGTTTACTGAGCACCTACTCTGTGCTAGGCACTGTGTTTTACATGCTTTATCTCATTCACACCTTGTGACTGTGCGAGGAAGGTATGTTTACTATCCCCATTTCACAGATGGGGGTGCTGAGGCTCAGAGAGGTTGAGTCCCCTTCCCCTGCTGGAGGTGGCACCATGGCAAGCAGATAGTGCTGGGTTTTGAGCTCAGACAGCTGGATTCCGGGCCTACCCTTTAGCCATGACCTTCCTTCTTCCTCCTTGGAATTGGGAGTATGCTCATTTCTATGAGCCTGTCCGGTAACAGGTCCTGAGAAAGTACCCCCAAAGACCCCAGGCTTTTGGTTTATAACCTTTACCCACTCCATGCTAGCAACCTGTGTTCACTTGCTTCAGAATACTAGGAGGACTATGTAGGGTCAAGATGCCATGTTCTTCCCCACCACAGTGAGCGGGGTAGGGGGGCGAGTGGCCGGGAGTGAGGTAGACACAGACAGAAGCCTGTTTCCAGGATGGGATGGCCAAGCTCCTGTGCTCACATACACTTTAATGTTCTCTAGCGAGCTCCACTGTTTTGGGAAGGACATGGCTCATTCTCTCCTCATCCAGAAGAGTCTGGGATGCCGCAAGGAGAGAAGAGTGAGAAGTAGGAAAGACAGCAGAAAGGTGTTCCACACACAGGGCTTCTTGCTTTCTGCTGCTCGTGCTTCTGCAGCTACCTTGATCTTGGGCCTGTAATCCTTCCCTTTACTTGTCTCTGGAACCTTCCTCTCTACCACTTTTTAAGCCACAAAGCCAAAAAGCCAGAATTTTAAAGTAAACCCAGACCAAGTGTGGTGGGTTGAGTCATGTCCTCCAAAAAGATATGTTCAAGTCCTAACTCTTGGTACCTATGAATATGACCTTATTTGGAAATAAGGTCTTTGCAGATGTAATTAAGTTAAGGATCTCACACATGGGCCCTAAATCCAATGACTGGTGTCTTTATAAAAAAAAAAAAAGGGAGAGGAAGACTTGAGACACGGAGACACACAGGGGAAGGCAATGTGTTGACGGAGACAGAAACTGGAGTCCGGCCACCACTAGCCAAGGGACGCCAGGAGCCACTGGAAGCTGGGAGAGGCAAGGAGGGATTCTTCTCCAGTACATTTGGAGGGAGCACGGCCCCATGGTCACCTTTATTTTGGACTTCTCATCTCCAGAACTGTGACAGCGTAAATTTCTGTTGTTTTTAAGCCATCCAATTTGTAGTAATTTGTCATGGCAGCTCTAGGAAACTCACATACTTTCTGTCATCAGCCGGGATGCTGGGAGGGGTCTGCAGAGCAGAGCTGCCTTCTGTGACACCAAAGTGCCAGTTGGGTGTGTGAGGTTGGCCAAGGTGCCAACCTTAGCCCACACTCAGCTACCTGGCTATGTGTACTTGTCTGGCTTCTGCACCTTCGAGGACAGGGACTGTGTGGCCTGGCTGGAAACCGATGCTGGTACCGGCTGACCACAGTCAGAACTGCTCCAGAAAACAGTGGTCCGTTTGGTGGTGGGAAGCAACTCTATCTCACCCGCTCTCCCTCATCTCCCACGCCAGGCACAGCCTGTGCCCAGGCGGGATGCAAGAGGGTCGGACGAAAGAGGGTTAAATTGCTCCATAGGAAAGAGTAACAGAAAATTGTGAATGGTCCTCGGAAGCTCAAAAGGAAAGAGGAATGATGGTGTTTCCTCTTGAGGGTGGCAGAGACTGGAAGAGGGAGAAGAGGAGAGAGAGGGGACAGTGTACTGTGCACACTGGGCAGCCAAGGAGGGCCCTGAGCTGGACTGGCCAAGGACATGCAGGACAGTGGTGTAAGCTGCTCCGTCTCCTGTGCTCCACCGTCAGCCCCCCACCCTTACTAAAGGGTAAACACGGGTTACCCCAGTGGTCTGTGTCAGTGCTTCTTTGGGGGAACACAAAGAAGGAGGCGCACCATGTGTGGGGTGAAGCCATATGCAGAGCCGGTGGCAGCTGCAGGGGATGAACCTATGAGGGTGTTGATCACACATTCACTGGAAACAAGAAATTAATCTAGGAGAAATATAACTGCAGAATTCCCAGGGGTTAGACGGGGAGGATAAAGGAAGGATTGAAATTCTGACCGCAAGTGGGAGGAGCGAGCTAGGCAGTTGAGCTGCACGTTACAGGAAAAGGTGAGCTCAGCAGCTGCAGGACTTTGGGACAACCAGGAGGCAGCTCTCGGGCACCCACGTTTGATTAAGCCCCTGGTTCCCTGCAGGGTCAGCGTGGTGTGTTGCATTAAGCAGATTCTCAATAAATCTCTAAAAATAATTATGTCTCACAGGGGCCCTATAGAACCAAAATGGCATGTGTTATCATGCATGGGAGGTGGATCCCAGGCTACGAACCGAATCACACGATGCACAGGGAGCTTAGAGGGGCCTTCTCTGAAAAGCCCCTTGTAGCTCAATGCATTTCATTTCTTTCTCTCCCCCAGGCGTTTACTCCTGAATAAAGTCTCCCCAGTGACTGATCTCAGTCCATAAACTTTTTTCCAGATGACTGCGCCCTACAATCTATACCTCTCATCGATTCAAGCTGTCTTTTATTTTTCCTCTATTCCTTTAAAGCAAATTCTATTACTTTTCATATCCTGGCCTTTGAGACCCTATCTCTCTGTCTCCGTCTCTCTCTTTCACAGAGTTGTGCAACTATCACCACTAATTCCAGACATTGTCATCACTCCAAAAGGAAATCCTGTACCCATTAGCAGTCATTCCCCATTTCCCCTCCCCCCAGGCCCCTGGCAGCCACTAATCTACTTTCTGTCTCTGTGGATTTGCCTACTCTGGACGTTTCACATAAATGCAATCACACAGTATGTAGCCTTCCGTGTCTGGCTTCTTTCACGAAACATACTGTTTCCAAGGTTCATTCATGTTGTAGCCTGCGTCTAACTTTCATTCTCTTCTGTTGAATCGTATTCCGCTGCATGGATAGACCACTGCTGTTTATCCTCCCACCAGTGGGTGGGCATTCAGGTGGTTTTCACTTTTTGGTTATTATGGGTAATGCTGCTACACACACTCCTGTCCAAGTTTTCATGTGATTGTATACCTTCAAAGTTTCTCTTGGGTAGACACCCAGAAGTACAATTGCTGGGTCACATGGTAATTCCATGAGAAACCGTCAAATTGGTTTTCGAGGTGGTGGCAGCGTTTCACATTCCCACCAGCGATGTTCGAGGTTCTGATTTTCTCACGTGTTCACCAACACTTGTTTTTGTCTGTCTTTTCCATGTTAGCTCCCAGTCTTTTCTGCAACTTGCTTTTCCCTTTTTACTCCTTCCCTCTGGCCTGTTGAAGAGAGAATTGTCACACTAGCCTGGGTGAAAATTTTCCACCTGAAATACACGCCAACACGCGTAAGCCCCACGTTTGCATTACAGCCATACCTGCTTGCTCCAGCCAGGCGCAAATTCACACCCACCGCAGAAAGCAGTTTCTCCCAACCTCGGTGGAAAAGAGAATAATATGGCAAATGCTCCTTTTGATTCCCAGACAAGCTTCAGGGAGGGTATGTATGTGTTCCTTGTTCTTTTGAGAAATATGCGATTTAAGAAGGACACTCACAGTTGACACAATACTAACTAGTCCCAGAGGAATTATGCCCATGCAGTAATGTGTCACCATCCTGCTACTAGTAACGAAACATGTTCTGTTTGTGGCATTTCATTTGCCTTCTCAAAGAAACCCACGGGGCAACTCCTGCAACTCTGCATCTTCTCGATGAGGATGTGGAATTCCAGGTGGTTGAGTGACTTGCCTAAGGTCACTTCGCTGATAAATGGTGGAGCCCGACCTGCAACTCAGGCCAGGCTGTGTCCCCATCTCACCGCTGACTGTTCCCATGGGGCAAGGCACAGAGGGCCGGGGTCTTTCCGACTCATCGCTGACTTGTTGGGGACTTCAATGGGGCCCTTCCTTTCCCTACATCCTGCACGTTCCCTGCCGGTAAACCAGACACCCACGGCCTCAGCCCTTCATCAGCCTGACTTGGGCTTCCAGGGCCTGCCCAGGCCATGTGGGGCTGGTTTGGCAAACACCAGGCTCTAGATTTTGCTTTAGCTGTTTTCTTTTCCACTCCATTGTTTCCATGGGATGTCTGCCTTCCCAAAATAACACCAGGGCATTTCAGGTAAACACCACATCCGACCAAAATCCCCGTTCAGCTGCAAGTGCAAGGGGCTCCGGTTGGCCATTGTTTACCTCCCTTCCTCTGATCAGACGGGATGGACGGGTGGGAGTGTGGGACAGCTTCCCAGGGGAGCCTCAACGGAGAGGGAAGCGGAGGAGGTGAGGAGGGGCTCGGCCCAGCTCTCTCGGCGGCCGGCCAGCTGACCCTGCAGTCCTCTGCCCCAGCGCTGGAGAGGCTATGCCCCCGGCCGTCTCGCTGCCCTGGGAGGCCTGGAAGGCAGAATTGGGCAGGGTCTGGTGGTCTACTTCGTTTTTATCAGAGAAAGAAAAAAACAACGTGGACCCAAATTCTCCTCTGATTTCTGGAGGCAGCAGGGTCTAACGAAGAAGCACAACTTTGGGTTAAACCAGAGTTGGGCTGAGTCCTGGCTCCTCCTGCTTCCCACCTGCAAGTCACAGCAGCTCGTTTACCCCCCGAGCCTCCTTTTGCTCATCAGTGAAATGGGGAGAACAGTGCCCACCACAAGCAATACAGACTGATGCATGCAGAGCCCCTAACAGGGCCTGGCCCATGGAAGGTTCTCAACAGATATACATTAGCTTCCAATCTACTTCTTAGAGTGCAGAAGAAAAAGTTGCTTATTTCTTCTTTGTTTTCTGATGTCATTATTAGCCAAGTGTTGAGAAGTTACCAGAATCCAGTTTAGAGAACTGCAAAAAGCACAGTTTCAGCAGACAGGCAGGGCCAGTGGTCTTCAACCTTGCTTGTTTGTATATGTTCCCCTAACATAATTTTGTAAAACTATCCACTCCCCACCTGTAGCACATTTTAAAAATGAAGTCTAAAAAAACTCTTTGTTTAAATAACTACAAAGACTGTGATTTCTGTGATTTTAAATATCGACATTGTAAATATTGATATTTAAAACTGTTTCATCACACTTTTAAATTTATCCAATGGAACATAACATCTATGATTTAACATAATTCTATAATCCATTAAAAAGTGTATGAAAAAGCTCATTGGCATTCAGAAATTTTACATCTTTCCTTTAATCTTCTGGAACTTGTATTACTATTCCTGCTTTCTTCACAGATTTTTATCCTGATGTATTATTTTTTTATGCTTCCAAGTATTTACTGATCACATTAAAGACACAGAAAAAGCCATTTTCAGTATTCGTACTGTTTCTCTTTACTCTCGTAGGACTCTCCCTCGAGAGTGTGCATTCTCTGAGGAAAGTAGGGAGAGGGAAGAACAAAGCCATTAAATGAAAATGGTTATTATTCCCACCACGCAGCAGAGGAATGGAATCACCGGAGGAGTCCTTCCCTCTGCCGGGTCCCCTTTCCTTTGTAAAACGGGGAAAGCTCTGGCGTGTGAGTTCAGTCTTATTCTCAGGTAACCCGTTTTAGGGAGGACGCCTCTGCAAGTTGAGGATCTGGACTTGGTTTCCCGGTTACTATTTTTGCCCGACTACCCTCTGGAATGGGATGCATATCCCAGTTAGAGCACAGCTGAGTTCAAATTTGAAACCCAGCTTTGCCACTAGGGTCACCAGGGTCAGGTAACCCTTGGCAAGTTTCCAGACCTGTGAGTTTCCACAGAGGATCATTATTAGAGAAAAATTAGGTTATAAAATATCCTACAAAGACTAACTTCTCAATAAAAACCATGAATTCTCAGGGGACACATTTTTCACTATTTAGTATGTATGGAATCAGGATGTGTATTATTATCAGGGTGTACATCTGATGTGGCAAGGTCCCCCCCAAATCTGTTATTCCATTGCAATTGACAGCCGCTTGGAATTAAAGATACAGGGTAGTTTGCATCCTTCCAGCCTGTCCTCAGCCTGCTTTCTTTCGGGGTGCCAGGCTTTACCTAATAACATTCTGCACTGGCTTTGTGGCTTTGGGAGCCAAAGTCTACAGCAAACAGGGTATGACACATCTTGGATCCTTTTCCTAGGTTGTAACTATGGCTCAGAGCTCATCAGCATTTCAGTAGCATTAGACGATTTTCTCTGGATCCATCACCCTAACTGTGAGAGCAGTGAATTTCATCCGATGTTTGCTTTTCCCTCTCCAGCTTTGTAAAAATTCCTTGCAATTTTCCTTGATCTGTAAGACAGTTCATTGTCTGGAAGAGCTACTGTTGTCCTCAGGTTAGAGGACTTCACTGTGTATTTCTTCTTTTCACTTAAAAGAAAAAAATTAAGTCAGCTAAAATGAGATCTTAGCACTGATCCCTGTGAGAAACAACTGAGTCACCTCCGACAAAGCTGTTATTCCTGCTTTTGTTCCTGAACTTTGAGGAGATCCCTACCCAGCGTGAAACATCCTTCCTGATCACACAGTAGGTATGCAGTATATGTCGTTGAATAAATAAAATGAATGAATCCCATGGAAATTCAGTTTTAAAAAATGTTTGTTACGGAAGATTTCAAACACGTGCAGAAGTAAACAGTGGCGTGAGTGTCCATACAGCCATCACTCCAGGGCCGGTCACAGCCAGTTCATGACCAGTTTTGTCTCGTTTACACCCCACTCCCCTCCATATACTTCTTTTCTCCCACCCAGGACATTTTGAAGCAACTCCCTATATCATATAATTTTAACTGCAAGCATCTCAGTGTATATTTCTAAAACATAAGGCTCTTTTTAAATACCTTAAACACAATATCTTATGACACCTTAACAGTTTAACAATTCCTTAGTATATTCAATTGGTGTTCGAATTGTCTCATTCTTGTTTTATGGTGTGGGAATTCATTTTTAAATATTGTTTTTGGTGGGGAAATTTGTCAAAAAGACTGTCAAAATATTTTTATCAGTGTTTTTTAAGCCTTAGTGTGCAAAGGATTCACCTGGGGAGCTTGTTATAATAAAACGAGGATTCCTAAACCCCACCCAGGTCTAGAAAGTGCCCGAAGTTCCCATATTTGAGCAGCATCTCCATTGAATTTGTGGTACCCAGTGGCCCCACACTCAGAAATACTGATCCACATCTATTAAAACTCCCATCCTTTCCTTTGTCTCGTGTTTAACTCCCTGGCCTTACCTCTTGCTGGGCCCCACCGTGCATTATGATCCAGCTGTGCTGAATTCATTTGGGTTGTTTGGGTGTGCATGCTCTCTTCATCTGGCCTTTGTGCAGGCTTTTGCTTCTGCCTGGAGCACATCCAGACTCCACCGCAGCCCCTCACCCTCTCTTCACTTAACTGGCTCCTAGACATCTCTTGGATCCTAGTTTAGCATTCCTTCCTCCCTGCTTCCTCCCCTAGCCTTCAATTCCAGGCCAGATGTCCCTCCTACCTGCTACATCCTTTCCTGTCATGACAGCCATCAAACTGCTGTGTCACTGCATCATAGTTACTGGTCGTGCTCTCCTACCAGACTGTCAGCTCAGGTCCCTGAGAGTGGAGACCTCATCATCTCTTTGCTCCAGTAGTCCCAGCACTTGGCACCTGTTGGGCACACAGCCAGGATTCAGCAAGTTGTCACTCAAACTGACGCTGAGTTCCATTGAAAGTTTACTTCAACCACACAAACTGGGGACAGTTTTGCTAGCAGAAAATACCCGAGTTTTATTTGTGTACAGTATGAAAATCTCAAGCATTGTCATTATATGAAAAATATTATCAAACTGACTATAAACACCTATTTCCAGGGTGTTTTCTATGACATTTGTTTGCCACATGTTCATTATTTTCTTTTCTGTCAGCACTTGCTGATAGATACATGGCAGTCATTCTCAAAAATATTAAGAACAAAGAAATTTCTATCCACTTGCTTAGTTTTTTCCTTTTATTGAGAAAAGATAGTCTTTCTCCATATTTATGTTCAGCTCAAGGGACTCCAACCACGTTTGAGGGGCAGTCTTGTCTTCTTTCTCTACATTGCCATTCACTCACAAGGCAAATACAATCTACTTCTGCACTGTCCAGCAGGTTGGCCACTAGCCACATGTGGTTATCGAGCATTTGAAATGTGGCTAGTACAAATTGAGATGTGCTGTAAATGTGAAATACACATTGGAGTTTAAGGACTTAATATGAACAAATGCAAAATACCTCATTAAAAATGGTCATGTTGATTTCGTGTTGAAATAATAATACCTTGAATATATTAAATTAAAGAAAATATTATTAAAATTAATTTCACCAGTTTCTTTTTGCTTTTTTAATGTGGCTACTAGAAAATTTGGAACTACATATGTGGCTTGCATTATGTGTCTATGGGACACGTTGATTCATGTGGCTACTTAACCTCTCTGTTGCAGTTTCCCCATCTGTAAAATGGGGATATCGATGTGTCTTCCTTATAGGATCATTATCAGGATAAAATGAGTTAATATCTGTCAGGCACTTAGAACAATGCCTGGCATACAAGAAGTGCTTTTAAAACCTTTGTGAAATAAATAAATCGTCTTTGTATAGGCCCAGGTCACCTACAAAAATGAACTTAAGGCAAAGCTCAAGGGGTAGCATTTCATTGGATGGTATAATCGCAGGGGAGCAGGACTGAAGGGAAGAGGGAAGTGAAACAGGAAAGGAGGGAAGAAAAGACAAGGTGGTGTATTGTGGAGCTGGCCACAGCTCTCCATGAAAATGTGCGGCTGGTTGTTTTCTCGTGCGAGCCTTGCAGAGAGGCCGTGTGGAACCGCTGCATCTTGGCAGAGTTGTTGAGGGGAGGCCCATGATTTTTTTCCAGTTCTTTCCCATCTCCTGCTCATACTGGCTAAAGTTTGACCCTTGTGTGTTAAGTTTTTTGCACTTTCTGGTTATGTTACTGGGGCCTTCTGGAAAGCTGCGAAGAAAGTCAGAGATGCCAAGGAGTCCAAGTGGGATGGACACGGGCTCTGGAACTACTGTGGCCTCTGACATGGCAGGTGTCATGGAATAATAATACCTTGAATATATTAAATTAAAGAAAATATTATTAAAATTAATTTCACCAGTTTCTTTTTGCTTTTTTAATGTGGATACTAGAAAATTTGGAACTACATATGTGGCTTGCATTATGTGTCTATGGGACAACATTGATTCATGTGGCTACTTAACCTCTCTGTTGCAGTTTCCCCATCTGTAAAATGGGGATATCGATGTGTCTTCCTTATAGGATCATTATCAGGATAAAATGAATTACTGTCTGTCAGGCACTGGAAGTCTTGATGACTCCTGACCCTCATCCATGAAGGTCAGCTGGTAATGCGCAGTGTGAGGCCACAGCAGGGTCAGAAAGGCTTTACAACTGCATAAAGGTCATCAGATATGGTTGGGACTAGCTGGGAATTGGGATCAGGACAGGTGGCCCCGCCCAGGGGCAGATGGGGCCAGGTGGAACTGGGGAGGGAAGGGCATCACCTGGACCCTGCCATCCTGATTCACACTTGCTGCAGGGCTTCTCCCCTTGGACATCTCACAACATCTCAGTGTCAACATGTCTGAAACCAAACTCTTGGTTTCCATCTCCAAGTCTAACTCCTGACTCAGTCCCTCCATTTCCTGTCTTCTCCAGCTCAGCAAATCCACCCACACGCTCAAGCCAGAAGCCTGGGTGCCACAGTGGAGGTCTCGCTCCTCCTCAGCCCACAGGCATCCACCAGCAAGTCTGGTCGATTCCACCTCCAAACCGCATTACAAAGTCATCCACCTTTCTCCTCCCCACCACATGGCCCAGCCGCAAGTGTCTCTCCTGCGGCTACTGCAGTCTCTTTCAAGGAGGTCTTCCCGTTTCCTATCTTTCCTCTCCCCAATTCTTCCTTCATACAGTAGCCACAGTAATGGTTTAAAGTATAAATCAAGTCCTGTCTCTTGGCTGTTTTAAACTCTTGCAATGGCTTTCAGAATAAACCCCAAAGTTCTTACTGTGCCCTACAAGGCCCTCCATGACCTACTCCTGTCTTCTCCCCGTCACCTTGAGCCCCTCCCCTCCCTGCCCTGCTAGCCAGCCCCTGACATGCAACACGTGCCTTATTGTCCCAGGCCAAGGATTGGCAGAATACTGCCTGCTTCTGTTTTGTGAATAAAGTTTTATTGGAACACAGGCAGATTTATGGGCCATGAAGCCTAACATATTTACCATCTGGCCCTTTGCAGAAAGTTTGCTGACCCCTGTTTTGGGGCCTTTGACCTTGCCTCAGTCTCTCTCCCCAGCTTGTAGCCCAGCTGGTTCTGAGACTTTCGACTTGCAGTTTACATGTTACCTCTTGAGGTAGATCTTCCTTGAGGACATTGCTTTAGTAGAAGCCCCTTCCCCTCTCCCAAGATATCCTTTTTCTCCATCACACCACTCTGCTCCTTACCTTTCCAGCACTTTCTTGATTTGAGATCACATGTTTATTTATTACTTTAGCTGTTTACTGTCCGTTTCCTCCCCTTAGAACTCTAAGCTCCACGAGGGCAAGGACCATGGCTGTTTTGTTCAGTATTGTACTCCCAGCGCCTCCAAGTGCCTTCTTCTGTCAATGAACCACTGGAATTTCTGCATCCGCTTGAGACTTGACCACTTTGGAGGGGAACCCCCCCTCCTAACCCCTCCTGTAGTCTGTACACTTATCCAGCAATTCTGCTGTGGCTGAGAACTGTTTGGGGTTGGATGATGCTTCCAGAGAAGAACTGAGTGTGTAGTCTGAGCCATGGGGTTGGATCTCCTAGCAATTTGCAGCCACCTGGGGAACTATGACCCCACTTCACTGTGCTTAACAGCTCTGCAATTCCCTCACTATTCCACATGTGCCAGAAAATAAAGAATGAACACAGGGTTGCGTGCATTTACGTTTCCATTAAAATGCAAGTTACCGCAAGTTACTTTGTCTGGGGAGCACCTCTCCGGAGGGCTGCCTGCTCTGCCTGGAGGAGGTCCCTCAGTAGCAGTTGCAGCTGCTTCTTCTGCAGCCACCAGGGGGCTGTGCCACCTTCCTGGGTCTGGGTTCCTTCCTAAGTCCCCCAGAGCACAGTTGGACAGCACCCTTGGAGCTGGGACACCAGGCGAGCGGTAACAGCTCAGGGGTTAGAGGACCCGGGCTTGGTGTCCCTCCGTGGGGAAGAGGCCAAAAGGACACATCAAGACGTCAAACTGACATCCAGAGCCAAGCCCCGCTGCCTTCACATGTACACAGGCAGTCTATGAGGTGAGGGGAAGAGCAGGAAGTGGCTTATAGAGAGCCACTCCCTCTGCTTTACAGATGAGAAAACTGCCATCTAGAGAAGGGACCTACTGGGTAAAATTAGAATTGACGAGGCCGAATCTTCTAGACTTTCCTAAGCTTCTAGGGTGTCCTTCTGGGCAATATCTGGAATGGCTGGACACAGGTAGGATTTCTCTAGAAATTTGTCATGAATGAGGCTTGGAGGAGCACTGACTGGATCAACCTCAGATGGACCCAGCTTGAATCCTGACTCCCCAGTAGTTGCAAGGCCATGGTGAAGGCCCAAAATCTCTTTGAGCCTCAGTTTCACAATCACAAATTGAGATGAGTCCCTGCATTGCTGGGCAGCTTTGACGATTCAGTGAGGTAACACCTGAGTGAGCCTAGCAAGTCCCAGTCACGTAGTAGATACGTGGGCATTTAGTCCATATGAGTTGGGTTTTGAGCAGCCAAGTTGGCAGAGGAGGGGCAGAGGCAGATCATGTATCCACAGGGTGCGATGGTTTCTATAGTGATTACAAATAAGTTCATTGCAGGAAGAATCCGCAACAAAGGCCCTTTTCCCATCCCCTCAATCCTGACCTCCCAGAATGCCAACAGGACTAGTGATTCTGGGCCACTTTTAGGAAACAAAATGAACAAGCAGTCAGTTCCTACCGCACAGAGCTCCATGTTCAGTTGCTACAAGGATGATGGTCTCTCCTCCCGTGTCATCTGAGGAATCAGGGTTTGTTCTCATAACATCGTACGTTCTGGGAAACAGGTTTCAGTATTTCCTGACCTTGCTCTGTGGCTACATCCTTAAGAAAGGCATTCCATTCTCCCTAGGCCATTTCGTAACTATCCAGTGGAACAGCGCTATTGTTGTGATATTTTTATTTTCCTAGAATTCATAAACAAGTATGTCTAATCAAAGTGTTGCTATTACCGTGATGGATGACTGGCTGGCCAGCCCAGTGGCTTGGAGTATAGTGATGGATGCCAAGGTTGTGGGTTTGGTCCCACATAAGAGGTTATTTCCCCCTCTTCCTTGGCCAGCTATAGGTGTAGTAGGCCAAGCAACCATGTGAGAGCAGGGCAAGAGAAGCCCGTGTAAATCCATTGGCCCCTCTGGGAGAACAGCTCGAATGCACAGGCCATTGATAGTGGGTTAAGTCCCCTGTGCCATCATTTGCCTTAATTTAGGGCATTTGTTCAGAGTCCCTTGAGATCTCAGAGCATCTGCTTCCCTCACACCTGGGTTGTCTGATTGTGCTCTGAGAAATTCTGAACATTCAGCAGAGCCTGTGCTGGGGGAGAGGGACCCGAGTGGGTGGGGCGCCAAGCTGCCCACCACCCTCCCTTCAGGGAAGTTCCACTCTTAGCTATTTGCATATTGAATGTCTCTGTAAAATTACATTTGAACTAAAATTTCTGTAGCTAAAATCCAGTTTGCAAACTGGTACATTAGAGACTTAAACTGACGACTCCCAGGCTCTGTCTTAGGGTCCCCAAGTGTCCTCTTGCCCCGACACTCCTCCTGATAACCATTCAAGGAGATATGATTAGCCCCATTTCACTGACAGGAAAACCAAGGCTCAGAGAAAGGAAGGCAGGATGCTGGGACTGAAACCAGGCCTGCTTGTCTGGAAGCATCGCCTCCAGACCCTGCAAAATCATGTCACAGGGTGGTGCTAATAACATGGGGTTTTGAGCTGTAGATCTGGGTCCAAGTTGGGCTCCTGCCTCTTCCTACTGGAAAGATCCCTGACTGAGCACTTTATGTCATCTGAGCCTCACTTTCCTCCCCCACAAAGATGGATGTGTTGATAACACCAGTGAGTGGGTGCACACATTACATGGAATGCTAGTGTGCTATTTGTGTGGCGTCTGGGAGGGGGCTCAGACTGCCTCCTTTGGAACCCCTCAACCCTTGGGCTGAGCTGGCACCACAGCCAACAGAATCTCTGATTCCAAATGACCGCAGTCTCGGGGTTGTTGAACTACAAGGGTGAAGCTTCCCCAGGGGGCAGGAACCCTTCCTTGCTCTCAGTCTGGGGCTACAGTGCCGCTCTCAGGATCAAAGCGTGTGCTCTGCTCTCTAGGGGGTGAGATACATCCCTCCACCCTGCAGCCTCTCTAACTAGCTCAGGACCTTAGGGCAATACCTTTTTTGGGTTCTTATCAGGGCTTCCTGATAAAGTAATTAATGGGTTTCTCTTCTCCACTGAGCATCCTCCTGCCCCAGAGGGCTGTGCTCGGAAGGAAGGTGCTAATTAGTTCCTGTGTGATTATCTGGTGAAAGCAACTGTGCCAAGTCTCTGCAAATCTGTATGGAGCCCTCATCCTCCCCTAAGTGAGACTGCAGCTCTTTGCCTATTTATTCCTTTTGCTTGGTGCCAGCTCTGCCCACAAAGTTCAGACAGCCTCTCTCTCTCTCTCACCACCAGCATCTGCAGGTGGCTCCCTGGGACCCAGGGCCCTGCCTTGAACCCTTGAGCCAATCACCTGGGAGCGCTCAGGGAGGTTCCTGGAAGCATGAGGGCTCCAAAGCAAGTCCAGACTTCCTGGGCCTGCCTCCGTGAGAAGAACCAGGGCAGCAGAGCGTTGTGGAAAGAGCCCTCAGCTGGGGCCAGAGAGCTGACTCCAGACTGAGTCCTGCCACCAACTGAGCTGTGTGACCTTGAGTAAATGGTGCTTTCTCTCCAAGTCTCAGTTTCCATAGCTATTCACGAAAAATGGAAGGGGGGTTGATGTACAATCAGGGATGGAAAATGTATGCTTTTACCAGCTAGGATGAATTGGTCACAACTTTGCACTGTGTTGAGAGCAGTGAAGCCACGTCTAGTCTCAGTGGGAAGACTAAAGTGGTGGACCGTGACGTCTGTCACGGTTGGTGTAGGTGCAGGGCTTCCCACCAGTGGCACTGTTGACATTGGGTAAGGGCCATCCTCACGGCTCTTAACTGTGCTATGCCTTCTGGGATGCTTAGCATCTTCAGACAACATTCACCGAATGGCAAATGAATACTTCACACGTTTCCAAACATCCCCTGGGGGTAGGGGCTATACCACCCTGGTTGAGAGCCACAGGTGGGAAGATGGCAATAAGAGTCAGGATTCTTTCGGCTGCAAGTGACAAAGACCAAACTTAAATTAGCTCAGCTAAAATGGTGATCTAACCGTTTATGTAATAGAGAAGCTATGGGAGAGACTTGGGCTGTCTTTCTCCATCCAGTGGAGATAATATGTCGTCCCTTCCCAACGCAATCTGTAGCAAGGTAAGTTTTTCTATGTGTTCTGCCTCCCCAAACCCTTTCTATGTGGGGGAAATAACAAAAGAGATGAGAGGCGAGGACTTCCAAGGGCCTATGGAAGCTGAGTGGGGGATAGATGGCTCCTTTCCTCACCCCGACAGCTGGAACATTAGCAGGGACTTAAGTACGGCCAACCGCGGGTGCCTGCCTGGGACTTGGAGTCTAGAGAGGCCACACAAAGGCTCGCCAGTCTGTCAGAGTTACTCGTGGCAGTGGAGTTGAAGCTGAGAGTTGTGGGGTGGGTTAGTGTCCAGGGGTGATGGGGTCCCATAGAGCAGCCGCAGATCCAGTGGTGGCAATGGCCGTGGCAGCGTCCCACGCTGACTTCCTGGGATGGGGACTTGACTGGGCCTTGGCCTCCCTTGGTTCCTGCACGTGCCTTGTTCTTCAGCCTTCTGTTGGGCCTGTGAGTGACCCACTACCTTGCCGATAAATTATTTTCCTAATCGAGTTAACCAGACTGTTTCTGTTGCTTGCGACCCAAAGGCTCACTAACACAGCGGGAGTGGGATGTCTTGGCAGGATGGAAAACCACACAGCAAGTGACATGCTCCAAGGTCTCAGGGGGTTTGTGAGAGGTAGTTTGGAGTCAAAAGCCAATGGGACCCAAAGGCCACCAAGGCAATTTTCCTTGAAGGTGGCTGTGCCAGGGGTCTTATTGAAGACTGGGGATTCCTTCCTACAGGGCAGGTCACTTGTGTGTAAGCTTGGCTTTTTGAGGTGAGTTCCTGACCCCTCTCTCATGACCTGCCTCTAGGCTAAGCTCAGGTCCCAGCGGGACGGGTCTGTGCTGTACTCACCACCCATCACGCCCTTTTCTTTACCACAGAGGGTTAAAGGGATAGGTGGCTGCACACTCACACTCATTGCCAGTTCGAGAAAACAAATGGAGCAAGTGCCTGATCTTGAGAAAATAATCATACCAGTGCCTGGGTCTTTCCCTCTTCCCTGATTACTTAAGACACAGCCAAAGAAAGGTGGGGGCTCTCACTATGGAGTCTGTGGGTGGGGAGAGTCCTCTCTACAGTGGAGTTATTACAATAACCTCCCCCTTTCCCCCACAGCACGAAATGACAAAAGGTAAAACTCTAAATGGGGACAGGGTCTAGAAACTGCAGTAGGAACAATAACAGCATTCTCCATTGGACCTGCAAAGAGAGGAGACCAGGATATGAAACGGGCTGTTTTTCTTTTGAGGTCCTCTGCTACCTAGCTTGACCTTAGCCAAGGCTCTTCTCTGAGTGAGCCTAGTTCATCGTCCCCCACTCCCACCTCACCTCTTAAGTGCCTAGAGGGTCAAAGCCAGGAGGGAGGTGATGGGGGTTGAGACCATGAACTCTGCATTCTGGAGCCAGACTGCCTGGGTCCAAATTCCAGCTCTGTCACAGGCTGAGTATATTTAGGCATGTTATTAAGTTTCTGTGCCTCAATTTCCTCCCCTGGAATCATAAAAAGGATGATGCCTACCTTAAAAGACTGCTGTGAAGATTAAATGAGGTATAAATATACTGTGCTCAGAATGGGACCTGGCACAGATGATGATCCCTATCAATGTCAGCATCTTAGCTCCCCTGTGCAGTACCTGAACCATAACTGGTTCTCCTGACCTGTTCAATAATTCAGGGAATTCCTGAATGGTATCAGGAATTAAGAAAGAGCAAAGTTGTCACAGTCTTGTGAGACACAAGACACAAAGTCAATGTTTGCTTATTAAAATCGTAGGGATAGACTACTGGACGGCACCTATTGCTGAAGTCTGTCACCTCGGGAACGTTCTGACAGGCCATGGGGACACGCATGCACACATGCACACATACATACATGTACACTCACAGACACGGATGCCACCTCGGGCAGCCCAGCTACGGGCACTGACCACCCTTCTCACATCCCCAGTGACTGACAAGCGGCCACCTCCAACCTATCGTCCCAGGAATCGGACTCTGCCAGTGACCTTTCTTAGCCTACCAACCCTTTACATACTCAGAGGCCAAGACCAAGGCTCTGGAAGAGGGAAAATGGGCACTTGGTATAAACCAGCGCTCTCCAACTCCTCCCCCGCAGAAACCCTCTTGTTTTTTCTTCTCAACCCTCCTAACTCGGAATCCAGAAACTCCAGAGCTGTTGACTCCCTTGCGTGTCTGGGAGCACAGAGCCATGCCCTTGCTCCCGTCTCTGTCCTAGGGCCAGAATAAGACCTTCAGTGATGGTGACGGAAATAATACTAATATTCATAATAACAGCAAATGCTTAGAAAGCACTTACCATATGCCTAATACTATTCTATGTGCTTTTTGTACATTAACTCTTTTTAATCCTCTTAATGATTTTATGAAGTAAATACTATAATCATCATCCCATTTTATACATGAGGAAGCTGAAACATAGAGCAGTGGTAACTTGGCCAAGGTCACACAGCCAACGTCGAGGCAGCCAGCCTGGCTCCAGAGGCTGGACTCCTAAGCACCACAGGGACTTCACGACAGGCACTGAAAGGTTTATGGCACCCCTGCCTCAAAGCATGTAGTTCAAAATAAAGCCAGAAATAAATCATAAAAGCATGTGAGAAAGTGCAGCAGAATTCTAATCATGTCTCCTGATGACGAATTGAATGCTTAAACAAAACCAAAATCTTAAATGTTCTAGGTGATGGATGTCCTACATGCCCTGATTTGACCATTACACAATTTATGCATGTATCAAAATATCACATATGCCCATATAAATATGTACGAATATTATGTATTAATTAAAAAAATTAAAATTAAGAAAAAAGAAAAAAATAGAAATCTTTCCAAACATGTATTTCCCATTATGTTTCCCCTTCCTGGCCAGTACCCTTAAGCATGGATCGCTCAGCCCAGCAGATAATCCAAGTATTGCTGTCTCTCCTCTGTCCAGACCGGCCTCTGCCTGAAAGTGCAAGGTTGGCCAAGCCTGGGAGTGGTCGTTGCCCCGTGGGAGGCACGTAAAGTGCTTGCTTCTTGGCTGCAGTGGGAGTAGCTTTGGTCCCAAGTTGTAAATGGCAGCTGCAAAGGGTGGGCCTGTGCCCTTCACTCAGCCGTGGAGGACACCCGGTGTCAAATGAGAGTGTCCCTTGGGAAATGGAGGAGGCGTGTGTGTGTGTGCGCGCGCGCGCGTGTGTGTGTGCGCGCGCGTGTGTGTGTGTGTGTGTGTGTGTGTGTTGGGGGTGGCCCGCTGACTCTTCCAGTCACCGAGGCAATTTCTGGTCTCCTTTTCACTCTTGAGACTTAGGCTGTAGTTTGTTCTTGGCCAATAGCTATCATCAAGAGAATGTTTAAAAAAAAAAACACTTTTCATTTTAATTCCCATAACACAAACAGAACCGCAGCCTCTAACTTACTGTCTTTCCTTCATCCAACATGCAACAAGGACTTACTAATCCTTTCCTGTTCAAGGGCCTGTGCTAGGTTAACAAATAAATGCGCTTTATTTTCTCATTTCTACCCTCTTCTCCTGTTTCCCACCACACTATAGGGCAAGGACAGTATTTTTTCCCTTTCTGAATCTCCCCTCCCACAACCTGACAATAGCCCCACTGCCCAGCCCAGTGCCTTGCATTTCACGGACTCCCCAAAGGTGTTTGATGATGAAGGACGGGAAGGAAGAGAACCTGAAAAGGTACCTAATCCAGTGGTCTTAAAGGGGAATACCATCCTCTCACAGTGTTTTGAAAAACTGTGGGGCACTGCTGTTTGCCGGTGGGTGGGGGCCACAGAAGCTACGTGTCCTGTAATGCATGGGAAGGTCCTGTGCAATGAAGAATTGTTCTCTGTCCCACCTGTCTTTCCAATGTTTTTCTGGACATCCGTGTATTGGAAACTCTGGTGGTAGTTTTCTGAGCCTGAAACCTCTAACTCCATGTTACATGTAACCCCAAAGTATTTCTGCATGGTTTTAATATATATCAAACATTCCAGGAATACAACTGCTGTCCTTTATTGCAATCAGAACTTTACTAATCAGAACTTTACTAAGAGTCGTTCACTGCTTCGGCAAATCACATCACTAATGAGAACCCCACTCCTGTGCTAGAGTCACCGAGGAAATAACACTTGATATCAATCTGCATATGTAGCTGTGGGTTTCATGGTAATTCTGTATAGAGATCCAAACATCTCTGCTTGTGTCTTTTAGTGTAATGGTGGGTGGGTATTTACATATTGAACGCATAATTGAATATATATATATATATATACACACACACACATTTCTTTCATTTTATTTCTCCTTTTATATTATTACTAAGGCATTAAATTGAATCTTAAAAATTATATATGTAAGTAATTTATATTTTTAGGAATTTCATTTCAGGATAACAGGGGATATTACAAAGTATTTATTATGAAAGGAAGGCATGGGATTGGATGAGGTTAAAAACCCCGGAGCTAGTTCATCCCTTTAGCTTTGGTCTCAGCTGTCTCCAATGGATATAAAGATATCTACATTTTAAAGCTTTCAAGATTAGGAGATTTTACCACCTCCCACAGCAATCCATTTATTAAATTATTAATGTTGTGAGTCCTTGTGATGTGAATGGATCATCTGTTCAGTCTCCAGCAGAAACGGTGGTGTGCTTGAGACCGTGTTAAATCCCAGTCCCTTCTAGAACGATGCTTCCTGCCTTGGAAAGGCCCTTGGGGCGTGGGAAGGGTGGGCGGTGGGAATCTAGCACCAGCAGCCAGAGCGGAGGAGGACAGGGCTGCGGACAATAGGGGCCTGGGGCCAAGGTCCTGTGTGGCCACCAATCTGTGAATGGCCCTGGGCGTGTGCACAAAGGAGGCGTCTGGGCTGGGTCCATCTAGTGCTGGCAATCTGAGACTCTGTGACTGGTTCTTTGGCTTTGCAGTGTGGCTCATGGTAGGCACAGGCGTTAAAGAACAAGCGCTTTCAAGGCAGAGAGTCTGGACTCCAAATCTCGGCTCTTCCATTTAATAACTGGGCGACCTTCAGCAAGTAACTCAACTTCTTTAAGGCTCAGTGTCCTTGCCTGCAGTATGAGGATCAAAAAAGCACCCACTCCTAGTGCGTTTATGTACATTGAACAAGACAAAGGAGGCAGCGCTCCTGGCACCTTATAAACACGCATTGTTACTGTGACCATCCCCACCACCAGGCACTCCTGGCTTACTTGGCCAAGGTGTGTTTGTTTTCATGACTGTTGCGTGCAGGCATCATAGGTGCTTGGACTGACCCTGTACCCCTAGTCTGATGTCTCTGGTCTATATAGCCAGCCAGCCCTGAACGAGGCCACAGAGATCCTCATGCTTCTGGGAGGGTGGAATGGTTGGGAGGCTGTGCCCCCCTCCCCCCACCAGGTGGGCTCAGAGAGTGGCAGAGATGAAGGGCCAGGCCAAATCCCAAGGCTGTGACACTCAGGAAGCAGCCGGATCCAGCAGATGTGTAGACTAAGTTAGCTTTGCTCCACGTAGAGGCTTTTGTGTCTCAGTAGCCTCATCCGCGCAATGGGCCTGATGCTGTCTTGCCTGAAGACAGGGGCCTGGGCAGCGCCCCTGTGTGCACCCGTCTCACTCTCAGGACCTCATTTCTGAGGCTGTGACTCAACACTTCTTCACAGCTGAGAGGTGCTAATTGGTTCACATGCTGTTTTCCAAGATGGGAGCTGGGAAGGGCTAGCTCTTCTGGCACAGGCCATTCCTGAGAATTCCCTGGGGTTCTAGGCGATGCTGGGGCAGGACATGGTGTGGAGGGTAAAGAAGAGAGAAGTGGTGGGAAATGAGAGCAAGGAGTGGAAATTATAAAGCCACTGGCTACCAAAGTCCCTCAAGCTGATGACAGCAGACAACTTTGGGGAATGGAAGTTCTAGGGGTTTTTTCCCACCCATCTGTGAACAAGTGTGTGTGTCTGTCCCTAATCGGATTATAGGACAAGTCCTGGTGGTTCCATCTTCCCAGGATCATAAAGGGTAAATACAAAGACATAGTTACCTTCAACCAAGTGAGGCTGAGACGGGGTCCTCAGGAGTCCCCAAATCCGCATAAACAGTAACGTCTGGGCCTCGCACTGCCATTTGTTCTGGGACTTCTTCCCTGACAGGGACCAACAGAGGTTAAAGGTAAGGCAGCACCTAGAAGACCTGATAGACAAAAAGTGTGTGTGTGTGTATTTGTGTGTATGTGTGTGCGTGTGTGTGCATGCACGCCTCTGTGTGTGTGTGTGTGTGTGTGTGTGTGTGTGTGTGTGTGTGTGTTGGGAGAGGCTTGCAGAGCAAGTAGGGATCCAGGGCACGTTTTATCTGGCAAGCTAGGGCTTTCCCAAGAATAAACACACCCGGCCATGGGCTGGCCAGGCCGCTCCCTGGGAGCAGAGCGCTGAGGCACACTCGTCTTTATTAATAGCCCAAGCATCCCAGGACCCTTTTTCCAAAGCCATTTCCATTTGTGTTTCCAGTGGGGTTTTGTTTTTGGTTCCCATGAGTTATTTTCTGCCCTCTGCCCTCTGTCCTCTGCCCTCTGCCCTTCTGTGGTGGGTCAGCTGTGGAGTTGAGCAAGGGGCCCGACTGGTGGCACGGCAGTCCTCAAGAAGAGAGAAGGGCCCTAGGAGTGGGCGAGGCCTCCCGTAGAAAGCCTCCATCTTGCACGTGGTGGGACCTCCGGGGTATTGCTGCAGAGAACTGGGGCTGGTGGGAGCATACTGGGCATTTAGGGAGCATCTAATTGGAGAAGTGGGGGAGGAGCTTCCGAGCACTGCCAAGGCCTGATGCTCACCCCCAAGGGAAGGGACGAATGTGTTCCCTCTGTGCACAAGGAAGGCGCTCCCAGAAGGCTGCAGCCCAGATTTCCCCAAATAGGCTGCTGAGGCTGTGAGTGCAGACTCAGCTCTGCCCATGTCTATCTTCCTTCTAGCCGGGAGCCAAGGTTCGCCACACAGACAAGAGACTCCATTGCACTGGTTCATTCACAGCATCACTACCAAACACCTTACCAATTTTAGTAGAATGTTGTTAAGAAACTGAGAGCATCTTGTGGCTTAATAGTCGCATTATTTGATGATGATCGTGATATCCATCAAGCTTGTTCCTCACTACTCCTCAGGAATGTTGGGCAGATACCCATGTTTATCAAGCACTTTCCCAGAAGCAAAAGGTGTGCAGCGGACTGCAGGACCTCCAGGGGAAGAGGTCTCCAGGGAGTTGGGAATGAGGCTTGACCGTCTAGGACAAAAGCCAGCCCGAGGTCTGCAAATTTGGGAGTGGTTGATTCACTACAAATAGAAGCTTGAAGTTGTGAAGGTGGATGAGATCGTTAAGAAAGAAAGTATTGGAAGTGCAAATGTGACTAAGGATTAAACCCTGGGGTGGATCACATTAAGGAGTGAAGAAAGGAGGGGCATCGGGCTTAATTTGACTTTGTAGCTCTTACTAGCCCAGTGCCTAGAATGTGCTCAGTAGACAGTGCCGAAAGAGAAAAAAAAAAAAAAATAGAAGGAAGGAAAGAAGGAAGGAAGGAAACAGAAACCATTAGAATAACAAGGGAACTAATATTGATATTTATCAAGCACCCACACTGTGCCATGCACCGTAAATACATTACCACACTTAGTTCACACAACAGCTCTGTAAACATGAACATGACTGTTCCCACATTATGGATGAAGGTCCAGAAGTTCAGAGGTCAGATCTGACCCCAGCCTGTTCCACTCCCCTTACATTTTACCATATTCCCTTTAGGAGGAAAACCAAGTACAGTGTCTCAGAGTGCACGGGTAGAGGAAGTTGGTAGCTCAAAGAGGAAGCAACAGCAAACCAAAGTTTGTTCAAGATTGGGTGTGACCTGACCATTTTTTAGACAAAGGGGCTGGAACTCCCAGATAGGGAGAAATTAAAGTTTCTGGGTGGGGTGGGGAGTGGCATTTAAGAGAATGTATTGCTCAGTCCTACTTCATGGCACCTCCAATTTAATTCTCCATTTTAAATATTTATTGTCTGCTCTTTTAAAAAAAATTGTATTTATTTATTTATTTTTAAGACAATATCTCACTCCGTTGCCCAGGCGAGAGTGCAGTGGTGTCACCGTAACTCACTGCAACCTCAAACTCATGGGCTCAAGCAATGCTCTTTCCTCAGCCTCCCAGGTAGCTGGGACTATAGGTGTATGCTACTGTGCCAGGCTAATTTTTCTATTTTTTGTAGAGACAGGATCTTCCTATGTAGCTCAGGCTTGTCTTGAACTACTGGCCTCAAGTGATACTCCTGTCTCAGCCTCCTAAAGGGCTAGGATTACAGGTGGGAGCCATTGTGCCTGGCCTAGTGTCTACTCTTTATTGAGAAAGGCCGGGGATGGCATTTCAGGCAGGGGGAATCAATGCATGACATGTGTATCAGTTAAGATTCTGTTTAGCAGGGAGAAGCAGAAAACTCTAACCCAGTGGCTTAAACAAGTAAGGGGCTTATCTTTCTCCTATAACAGGAAGACCAGAGGGAAAGAACCCAGGGTTGATGTGGCAGCTGAATGAAGCCATTAGAAACCTAACTCTTTGTATTCTCTTGCTCTGACATCCTTAGATCAAAGTTTTTGTCCTCTTCATCACAAGATGGTTGCTGTACCTCCAAACATCATGTCAGCATTCCAGGAAGGGAGAAGAGGAAAATGATGGACAAAGCTTTGCCCATTTATTCTGGTGGGAATCCTTCTCCAGGACTTCTGCCTACTTCAAACCAACCAGAATGACATCATCTGGTACCTTACCTGTAAGGGTGGGAAGTTGAGTATTCCTCTTTTTACCTTCTGTGGTAGAGGCAAGACAGAAGGGGATTGGAGTAGGTGTTGGTCAAGCCAAACTGTGGACTCCGTGTGTTTAGGAAATATAAGAGCGGTCCCGAGTGCTCAGAAGATTCGAGAAGTGACTGGAGATGGGGCTAGTGGCTGGGAGGTGAACTGTTAGTGCTCTTTTGTCTCTAGGTTTGGCTAAAACTGCTTCTCAGAGGCCAGGCCCTGGTAGCTACAGAAAGGCTATCAGTTCTTCAACTGTGACCCTGGGTCAGATCAGTGGCAAACAGTGTATCTTTCTGGAAAGGTCTACTTTTAATCCTCAGGAGAATCTCGTGGCTAAGCATGCTGTCTTGCTTTTCCATCATACCCCTTCTCCCTCCATCCGTCTGTCCATCCATCCATCCATTCATGCATCCACCATGTATCCATCCAGCCGGCATCTACTGTCTCGGTGCCAGACAATTACATTATCTACCGCTAGGCCTGTGTATCCTCTCTCTGGCTCTGTTTTCCTCAGGCTAGGCTGAGACCTTTTTCAAACGTGGGAGCCTAAGGATGAAGAGTTATCTAAGACAGTTGCTATTTCAGTCCAGAACTTGAAGCTAAAAATGTTCGAATGGAAAAAAAAAAGTTTAAAAATATAGTTGTGTATTTTTCTAAAACCCCATTAAGCTGTCAAGGGCCCTCACTGTGTGCTTCCTTTCCCATCGTTGCTAATCGGCAAGGTATGTGTGTGCCCTAAACAGGCCTCCTCCTCCTCCTCCTCCTCCTTCTCCTCCTCTCCCAACTCCTTCTGCTGCCGGTGCTCAAGCTGCTCCCCAGCCTTGGGAACCTGGGAGCCTCCCCTCCCCGCTCCTTTCCTGGCGGTGGAAAGCAGCCCGGCTCCTCCACAGATGCTTCCTGGTGGTGCATTTAGACTGCCGGAGTTCAAATCCCAGCTGCATCACTTACTGGATGGGTGATAACTTTGAGTGCTTTATGTGTCTGGGTCTCTTTAGCTTCTTCGTGTATAAAATGGGGATTGCTAACATCACCTACATCTTAAACACAACCTGCTGTGAGACGAGAGGAACAGAACGTGGAATGCATTAAGAACAGTGCTTGCGTTCATGCTGTCCATTATTACTGCCACTGTTACTAGCATTGCTGGGTCTCACTGCTTTCCGTTCCTTCCCCAAATTTAGAGAGTCTTAGCATGGAAGAACTAGAAGACAGACCTCAAGATCTTCTTATCCAATCACGTATTTTAAGATGAGAAAATGAACTAGAAGAGACTTTAGCTGAAGCTGCGCAGTTAGTTGGTGGCAGAGCCAGAACATGGCGCCAATGCCCTTTCTGCAGGAACACAGCTTGGGCCACCTGCCTCCTCTCCTCTCAGCTCACCAAATGCTCACACAAAAGTATTTAATATTTGCATTGTTTACAAACATGTCCCTTCATGCTGCCCCATCGTCAGGTCCCGTCTTGCCTTGCTGATGCCCAGAGAACAGATAATGTACGTGCAACTCACTTTGCTCAGTGCCCATCCCAGCAGCCATTGCAGACTTTCTCCCAAGCTTTTCCTTGTGGAAAGCCTGAGGAAGAGCTGCCTGGGGAGAGATTCCAATGGGGTGGGTGAGAAGGGCGGTCAAGAAAAGTGGGGTTGGGCTCTCCACACAGATTCAGGGCAATATATTGGAACCATCCCACTTCCTCAAATTCTCCTTTGGCTAAATGGGAGATGGCTTCAAAGAAAGATTTATAAGAAGCAATTGAAAGGTAAGTCAGAATATAGAGAGCCCTTTCCAGCCCTGGGATCATATGCTTCTGATATTTGCACAAATACACAGCATCATTTCCAACCAGTAGGTGAGAAGTTGGGGACCCAGGTTCTGGGGGTATTATGTGTATTCCTACATATCAATCTGGGGTGCAAATGTTCCCAGACATTTCACTAGCTCATTGTCTCTGGCCCCTTCACCGGTCAGCTGCTTAAAAATGAAGGTGACTGGTTCTTGGGTGCTTAGTGGGCTACTTGTGCTACAAGGGATCCCAAGATGGAAGCGTCACGATCCCGGCTTTTGAGAAGCCTGCAGTGTACTTGGGGAGATGAGCTATAAACAGGTGCACAGTGAAATGACGTCAGAGGTAAATAATGGTTCAGGACATCCCAGTATAGCACAGGGGACCACAGGAACTACAGCCTCAGGCTACTGTGGGAAGGACACCAGGTGGGAAGACAGGAGGCAATGGCTCTGCTCCCGGGACCACCAACATCGTGCTGTGACCTCTCTGAGGCTTGATGTCCCAATCTGTGAAGTGAGGGGGTGGGCTGGCCCCTGCCTCCCCGTGCTCACCTCTCTGGGCCCCCACGCTCCCCCTTGTGTGAACAGGGCAGGTCTGGATGCCCACTCCCCAGGTGTTCCTCCGCCCTCCTGTTCTGTGCTCTCTGAATAACTGCTCCGCATGTTCCCGGCTGGCGCAGGGGTCCGTGTGGAAGACCAGCCACGAGATTGGCAGCAGAACACACGGTGGGCAGCCTGTCATCGTGCCTCACCCTCCGCTCGCTGGACGCATTCACGGTGGGGATGGAGAAGGGAAAGGAGGGAGTGGGGGCAACTGAAGTGCCTGAGCGCCGCGGGGTCTGACGAGTGAGTGCGCAGCCTGGGCGCCCCGTTCACTGGATAAAACGTGCAGAGAGCAGGAACAAAAGCACTTTTCTTTTGGGGAAATCACTTTCAAAAAAACACTCTGAGCTTAAAAACAACTATCATCTTTCCTCATTTATTTTACACGAAACAAGGGTGCAGAAAAATTCTAGCAGTTCCCCGTGGGCCACGGCCTAAAGGGCATCTGCGTGCGGCAGCAGCAGTGGCCGACTCTTCAGCGCAGCTTCCGTGGGGCTGGTCTTCCGGGGTGCCTGACCGCCTCCCTTGTTAATGCCTTATTCCCTCATTAAGTGCTGGGACCCCACCAAGCCAACCTCCCTTTGGCTCTTCTTGCTCTAGCCGGCTCCAGAAAATGTACTATTGAAAGAAAAGGGAAGTCCCATTTCTCAGTTAGGCAGTTTAGGCTGCAAGGCCCAGAGTACCCTGCAGGTAATGGCTTAAGGCGTACAGGCATTTACTGCCACACTTAAGAAGTCTGGAAGCAGGCCGTGGTTATGACTGTTGAATGGCCCAGTGATTTCACAGGGCCTGGGCTTTTTCTGTCCTTCCTCTGCCATCCTTATGGGTCACAAGATGGCAGCTGCAGTTCCAAGCACCAAATCCTCACACAAGAGACCATGATGCCAGCCCCAGGCCAATCGCTGGCAAAGCAACTGCTTTGTTGATGTGGACAATGCATTCTCAATGACGGTGATATCACCCTCAAGGGGGTAAAAATTGCTCTTGGGGTAAAGAATGTCTTACTGTGTTTATGTATAAAGTACGTAAAGAGACCTACAGCATGTCTGTGGCATTAAAATTTCGTGGCAGGAAGCAATTAGGAAAAGAATGTCTACAAAGTCTCCTTCAGCGAAGGGACTGACTTAGACCAATCGTGATTCATTGCTGGTGCCTGGGGACATTTCTTTTGGCCAGGACGGCTGGGGAATGATGGCCAAACAGGCATCAGCAACGTCTGCCACATCCTGCCTGGAAAGAAACGTGCTTTGTGGAGTGAAAGTGTGGTGGGTTTGTGTGTGGGTGTGAGACATTGAGGGCATGCTTGATTAAAGTGTGTCATCGCCCATCTGCTTTCAAAGACGAGTAGGGCTGGCCAACTGCGAGGTTGAACTAGGGCTTGCAAGATGAGGGCCAGGGCTGAATTTCTGGGGACAAAAATGCAAATTTACGAGGGACCATGGGAGACAGAATGGAGACATTGGAAGGAGATTTTTGTGAAGTTGGTTATGTGGCGAATGACTGTGTTAAATGACTCAAAACATTTCCAACCCCCTGTGCAGGGCTCCAACAAGATGAAGTCTGTGGCTCTAGGTCATCAGCGTCTACTCCAGTGAACCCAGACATCCTGCTCAGTGAGAAGCTTGAGGGGACCAGTCTTCTCAGCAGACGGCTAACTCCAGCCAACGCGAGGAATTTGGGGGCATGGGGGGGTGGCCAGATTTATTCTAGTCCTGCATCTACCTCGTATCCCCTCCTTTTCCCTCTGATGGTTCAGTCCTCCTCTTCCCTTTGCTGGACCACGGCGCTTCCAACATCATGCCTGCTGCACTCGCCCAACATTCACACCCTGGGACCAGCTTTGGGTCCAGCTGAGCGTTCCTTACGGGTGGTGGGGTAAGCAAAGGAAGACGTACCGGTGACCTGGCGTCCTCGTGGAATTTCCCACGGTTCTGCACCCACCACTATTTTCACACCCGTGTCTCGTAAACTTTAAATGCTTCCTACACGTTTGCTTTTTTGCCTTCTCTGGTCTCCTGGGAGGTAGGGACAGGCAGTGCCACACATATCGCAGGACCCTGATTCCAGAGGGAGGACAAAGGGATGAGGATCTCTTCTGGGACTGGAGACCTGGAGGACTCACAGGTTGGTGTTCCTTGAGAGGTGTGGGTTCCAAGGGTCTTCACTTCTTGACTTTGTCCCGGCAGCCCACGCTAGTGACTCCTCTGGCTAACTTCACTGAAACCCAGAAGCAGGCATCTCCAGGGGATGGCACGCAGGTGATGTTCCCTGTCTTCATGTGTTTCTACAGAGCAGTGGTTCTCAGGCCTGGCTGTGCGTTTAAATCACCTGGGGAGCTTTTCGGTTCCTATTGCTGCCCAGGTAGCAGCCCAAACCAATTAAGTCAGAATCTCTGGGGGTGGGACCCAGGCTTCAGGATTTTTTGAAACTCCTGGGTGACTGTGATGTGCCACCAGCATAAAGAAACCAGCATGTGTGTGTATGAGCATGTGTGTATTTTTCTTACAGTGAGTGCGCACTTTATTTTTAAAATCTTAAAAGAAAATAAAACAATTCTCATCTTGAAAAGATTAACCCTATTTTTGTTCAATTCTTTAAAAAATAGCCTTCTTACGTAAAAAATGTAAAAATTTTACTCTAAGGCAATACATTAACTGTAATGAGAAAGTTGACATTTTTGGTGCTGAGCGTAATGAGAAATCAGGTGAGAAATTATAACAAAGTAAAGTCATAATTTCAATTAAATATAATTTATATTTCATTTATTTAAGTGAGATAACTATGTTTTCATGGCATTTTTAGAAGGAGAAAAATATGGAAAAGAAATTCGACATGAGTAGCAAATCAATCAAACATATAGTTTCTGGTGGGCGCCAGCATAGCCTCTCGCCACGTCCTGATCTTTAAATAGTTTTTTTATTTCTGTTCCAACCCGTGTGATGGTTGTTTCTGGTGGCAGTTGAGATTATTGTAACTGCATGTTTTATACTAGATGTGGTTTGTAAAAGTAGTGGTTGCTCGGCCTGAGGTCATTCAGAGAAGAAAATAGAAGAGCAACGGGTGAGGAAACAAGAATGAAAATAGGTCTCCATGGCATCCTGGTTGTGTGTATCCTGCCCTGCTCCTTGGCCATGGGCCCGTCCGTGGAAGCAGATGCTGAGAACAAGTAACTTGGAAAAGTTAACCAAGGGCTCCCCTCCCCCACCCCACCGACTGAACGCAGACGTGGAAATGGCCTTCTTGGTTGTGACCAAGAGGCTGAGGCCATGAGGCTCGGACCTCCAGCAGAGCTGGCTGGCAAAGTCCTGAGCCTTTGGCTCCTCAGAGCAGCAGGGGGGTGAGATATAGGCGAGGGGTACAAGCAAGCTTTCCAATAATATTGGTTTTTGGCTAGATTCAGAACAGCTATGTGTTGGTGACCCACGTGACTGTCATATGTAGGTGTTTATTTCTCTAAATCTTGCCTTTTAATGTTATTGTGAACAGCTATATTAATAAAGAACTTACCTAAAAAAATGTTTTTTAAGAATAACAAAGTGGAAAATAGTACCTTGCTATATCAAGACTCTGCTCAGACCCAGTGTTCCTGTATCACATGCAAAGTAGCCCAACCACTATGTGCTGCAATCTCAAACATAATTATATGTTTGAGATTAGTGACCTAATTTCATAGTCCTAATTAGTGACCTAATTTCATAGTCCTTGTCTCCTTAATAATAATAGCACCCCTCACATTCGTGTGAGATGGCAAAGATCTTTGTTGTCAAAGCTTTGACATGTTTATTGATCCATATTTCTCTCCTTTATAATTATTCTCTTGTATTTCCTCAGGAATGTCTTTCTTTAGTCGATCATAAGGCCCTCAAGGGAAGGAACCATGTTTCTCCCCAAGAAATCTCTAATATGTTGATAACACATTACTGGTGCCTAATGAGTGCGTGGAAACCAGCCAATGAGATCACTCGCTCACAGCGCTTGGCTGCTGCATTTGCAGCACTGACTGTCAAAATGACTAGAGTCAAGATTGTCGTCAGAGTCAGAAAGACCTTGAGGGAGCATCTGGGATCTGATCTAGCCCAGTACCCTAGTTTTATAGAAACTGAGATGCAGGCAGGCCAAACAACTTGCTAGTAAATATGCGTTAAAGTGGAACAATCCAAATAAATGTGACTCCAGACTGCTGTCACCTGCTCCACCTTCCCCTGGAGGGGCAGAGCCTGGCAGCACAGTTAATAGGCTGGATTATTAAACTCCATCTCCATGGAAAAAAGATGTCTGCATATTACACATTGATTCCTCTGTAACAAATTAGGACACTTAGAAACAAAAAGGAGTGTGAAGCTGTCATAATTTTACTTTTTAAAAAAATCGGACTAGCCAGCTTAACTATCAGGATGATGTCCTGCAGTGTGGGCCGTTTTGATGGGGAGAAAATGAAGACACTTTGATACCAGCCACCCTCTCACGTGGTGCAAACTGCATTCCTGGGGGTACCTGATACTTGGCTCACCAGGGGCTTCCAGGAACCCACTGAAGGCCAGCAAGTCCACACGGCTCGGCCCAGTGACCACCACTGGCACATGCCACTTCCCTGGGTGACAGTCACACTTCTCCTTTGGCCCCTTGTTCTTGTTACATAAATCCTGTTCACAGGGACCTTGATGTCCTTCCTAGAGGACACTGAGCAGCATTTTGGATCCAGGCTCCTAAAAGAAGCAACTGTCTCTGTTTGGGGTGCCCTGTGACGCCTAATGCCCCCTGTGGAGCTCCTTGGCAGCGGGACCCCACGCGCCTCCCACTCCTTCTCTTTCTCCTGCTGCCTTTGCCACTGCAGCTGTCACTTTTTGTCTGCTTATTCTTTCTGCTCTCCTGCGACTGACTTAATTGTCCCCTGAGGTCCTTGCTCTGTGGCCCACCCATCTTTGCCCTGCCTCACCCTGGCCAGCTCCCCAAAGCTCATGCTCACAGGCTCCTGCATCCCCACGGACTCCTCTTCAAAGCCCACTCTGCAGCAAGCAAGCAAGACTGCAAGCAAGATATACCTCTTTTCCTTTTTAAACCAATTTTATTGTGATAGAACACACATTTTTAAAAAATGCATCCATTTTAAGCATTCAGTTTTCACTTTGATGAGTTTTGACAAATGTATATACACCCATGCAAAGACCACCCCATCAAGAAGTAGAGCATTTCCATCACCCCAAATAGTCCCTTCTCCACCACTCCAGGGAACTGATCTGCTTTCTCTCATTATCAATTGGTTTTACCTGTACTAGAATTTCGTACAAATGGAATCACACAGTACGTTCTCTTCTGCATCTGGCTTCTTTTTCTCAGCACGTTTTTGAGATTAATCCACATTGTTGCATGCAGCAGTAGTTTGTTCCTTTTTATTGATGAATAGTATTTCATTGTATGGATATGCCACAGATTTTTATCTATTCACCTATTGATGGACATTTGGTGGGTTTTTTTCCTAGTTCGGAGCTATTACAAATAAAGCTGTGATAAATGTCTTTGTGTGGACATAGGTTTTCGTTTCTCCTGTGTAAACAGCAAGGACTGGAATTCCTGAGTCATATGGTAAGAGTATGTTGAACTTTATTTTTTTAAAAAAACCCACAACTCCAAACTTTTCCAAACTGAGTGTACCATTTCACACTCCATCATCAATATTTGAGAGTTCCAATTGCTTGACATTCTTGCCAACACTTGGCATTGTCAGTCTTTTCAATTTTAGCCGTTATAGTGGGGTGTAGTGGTATTTCACTGTGGTTCTAATTTGCATGTCCATAATGATTAATGATGCTGAACATTTCTCATGAGCTTATTTGGCCATTCATATATCAAGGAAATATTCTTAACTTCTTTGAATCTCAGTTTCCTTGTCTGCTGTGGGGATTAATCTTCTTAACCCTCCTTCAAAGGGTGATAAGTAGCAGATATGAAAATATTTCCAAGACTCTGAAGATCAATGTATTGTTAGAAGATTCTGTTTCCCCAAAGAGAGGAGTTCCTTACATCAGGCAACAGGCCCTAGGAGTGCTCACAAGATTGATTTTTCTCACACGTCACTTTGTCATCCTCTCCAGTGCAGGAAAAGTGACTGGGTCTCTTTTCTTATTTTGTGACATCTAAGCCCCTCATTCTGTCTAAAGCCCTCTGATATCAGCCTTGCCCCCCCATGTTGGCCAAGCCTCATCAATTGCAGTGTATCCTCTAAGTCGGTTCTCCTTGGCAGCCGAGTATCTGTCCTCTACATCCCTCTCCCGGCGTCCCTGCTACCATTTCCCTCTCTACAGAACCCTCCTTGTTTTTCTCCTGCAAGCCCCATGGCATTGCCTTTGTCAAAGCTCCCTTTTGAACTCACCGCCTCGAGGAACTGTCTCATGGGCCCAATTTAGTCCACTCCTTATAACCCTTCCGCACTTAACTAGTTGGGCTGGAACACAAGGACTTTCTCCCGTTCCTGGTTCAAGTTCTCGTCTCCTGAGGCCTGCTGCTTGGTCTGTTTGTGACCACACTGCTGGCTGCCTGGCCCACAGCCATCCCCATGGTGCTTACTTTCCCAGCCTCCTCTGCAGCTAGGTGTGGCCACATGACCGGGTTCTGGCCAATAAGACTGCAGGGGGGGTGCCTCAGGAGGCTTCTGGGAGCTTCTCCTTGCATACCCCTTCCCCCAGTGGCTCTTCTTGGGGTTCTTAATTCCCTCCCACCCCCATCCCTGCATGACGATTCCATTGAACACATCTGGCAAATCGTCTCTTGAAAGCAGAATTTTGATCAGCTTGCATCCCTGCTCTGAAATGTTCAGCAACTCCCCATCAGATGCTGGAGAAAGCCTAAAAGCCTGTAGGCTGTCGTGTAATGCCCTTCAGGATCCAGTTCTAATGTATCTTTCTTGTTTTCTGCCTGGTGAAGAGGAGTTACAGCTTGCCAAGCAAGTCAAAAGATGGGGCCGGGAAAACACCAAAGAAGGCCACAGACCCAAGGCCACTTCTTAGCCTAGCACAGTCCTTGTCAAATGGAAGGTGTTCATGAAACATTCTTCCCTACTCAGAGTCGGCCCTTGCTTGGGAGGGCTGCCACTGTGTCTTGGGCAGCCACTGTCTGCTGGGGCAGTCCCTGCCCACCTGCCTTCACATAGTCCCTCACCTTGTCTGGCGTAGGAGAGGGGGAAGACTGACCTTCCCTGACCTGTTACCTGTCCAAGGCCCTTAGGAGCAGGTGCATGGCATGGCTCACTGTCATCATTGTTATTGATTCTGGAAGGCCAAGGCCCCAGATGACCTCCTCCCAGGAGCCATGGAGTTGGAAATGCCCCATTTGCAGAATCAAAAAAGGGAAGAGATGCTTGTTGCCTGCATCATCCTCTAACGCAGGGATACATATGGCAGCATAGACAGGAGATGGGCAAGGTTGCCTCAATCCTCAAATAAAGAAGACCAGGTACATTCCAGAAATGACAGTGGCAAGGGAGAGGAAAGTGGGGATGATGAGGGAAACAGACATGCAACATCCCTGCGCCTAAGCCTCTCACTGCGCTGTGTGCCATTCTTCAGGTCACCGAACTTAGCTTGCCCTTCGCTCTGCTTCCTCAAAATGGTCATAAAAGCAGCTGATATTTATCGAGCACTTCAGATACTTGATCCCATTTAATCCTCACGTGGCCCCACGAAGCGAAGACTGTCATTACTCGCATGTTTCAGTTCCTTGCCCTAGGTTTATGGCTGGTGAATGGCAGAGCTGAGGACAGAAATCTAGAGGTCCTGTCCCATAGGCCCTGCTGACCTTCATTCATTCCTTTACCAAACATTTCCTGAGTCAGGGATTTTGCCACAGTTCTGAAGGTAAATAATACATAGACCCTGCCCTCAAGGAACTCACAAGCTAGAGAAAAACACCTGCATAAGCAAATATTCATACTGAATCACAATGAGGACTATAACAGGAGCTCGAACAAGTTACTTGTGCTGTCCTTGATGTATATAACATGTATATAACCAACTCTTAGAGTTTGCCCTTCTTTGTCCAATCCCAGTCTCTTTCCACAATCTTTTGTCATCCTCCAAGATGCTGATGTATGTTGGTGACCTCCTCTGATACCTCCTCCATGTTTTGTCTTGTCTTCTGGACGTGACTGCCCCCAGCCCCATGCAGCATGGGAGCATCGGCCGCACAGCATCCTGCCTGCTCGGTCCGCGTGGGGGAGGGGAAGGCCCTGGGACAAGCCTCCCAGCTCTGCCTCTGGCCAACAGCCAGTCCTCAGACAAGTCAGTTAATGTTAGGGGGCCTCATTTCCTGTTTTTTGTAAAAGGGATTAGATGCTCTTTGTGGTCCCTTTAACTTTAGGTGTTTTATAGATGGAGCCCAAATCTCCAGCATGGTTCAGGGCAGAAGGGGAAGGGGTGAGGGGCGTCCTTACCCAGGACTTTGCAGAAAGCCCACCTTTTTCCTCCTCCCCTGTCCTGCTTTCCTGTCCTGACCGCGGCACTGCTTCCTAGCAGGTCCCTCACTAGGTACATCCTAGTTCCACCCTGGGTCACAACCCATGAACTTTTGACCTTGAATGGTTTCCAAGGTCTACTTTACCCACATCTGTGGTCCAAATGACATGAGTCACCTGTGGAAGCAGGGACATTTAGGATTCCTAGCACCTGGCCCAGGCTCAGATCCACTTGAGTGAGCTGGCTGCTTCCATGAGATGGGGCCAAGACTTCCCTCCCTGTCAACAGATGATCACAGACCACAGGAGGGAGGCTTGCTGGCTGCCACCAGACCCATACTTGTCCTTTGTCCTAGGCCCAGGGTTTATTATTTAAGAGTAGCACCCCAGAAATGAGTACTGTGAGCACTGTCTCTGTAGGAAGGTGTTCCAGGTGTGTTTGTGGCTCAGGTGGTTCTTTTTTCTCCCTTCCTACCCCAGATCAGCCATAGCTAGGACACTGGTGCCCATGCTAATGCCACTAGCTCAATACCTTCTCCTGATGTAATCTTAGGATACTGAGACGTGCAGGGCAGAAGTGATATATCTCAGGTAATTTAGCTAACAATGACCCTGGCCCAAATAAGTTGCTCATGCCTTTAGACACCTAAGCCAGCACACAAACCCTCATCACTGATTCGCAGTCTTGGCTCGCTCCCCAGCCAGCTCTAGATCATCCAGATGAGACAACACCTGCCAGCCCTGCCATAATGGGGCTCCATAGTAGAGGAGGACCTTGAGCTGGAATCTTGGTGTGAGATGACTTGTTCTGCTCTGGAAGGTGGCGTGGCATCATAAATGTTTCCCAGCCTGAGCCCTTTGCTCGGCTTGCTGTGTTCCTGCCATTTGCTTTAGGTCTGTTCTTATAAATGCCTTTTCTCTCACTGGAAGGAGAATAGAGGTGAGGGTGCAGCTGTCTCCTGAATATCCAGGCTCCTTCATCAGTCTCAGTGGACAACCATCTTCCCAGAACATCTGCCATACAGAAGCACCCTCCTGGAGAAGGAGCCAGTGCTGACTTTTGTGTGATTCTTAAGCATTTACTGAGCATCTGCCAAGTGAAGCAAATATGAACCTCTAGAGAACCCTCCCCCCAGCAGCATAAAAATAATTTCCTTCAATAAATATTTATAAGGCACTTACCATGGGCAGAGATTGTGGCTGTGAACAAGAGACAAGTCCTTGCCCTCTTAGAGTTCCATTCTAGCAGAATGTGAAAATGTGATAAGGGTATAAAAATAGGTAAATATGAAAAGAATAAGTTCCCTGTCCTTAAGGGGTTATAATCTATTAATAGTAGAGAAAATAGAACATGGTGATTGTATTAGCCAGGATTCTCTAGAAAAACAGAACCAATATATACACATATGTTTGTGCATATGTATATACATGCATATAAAAGATTTCCGTGGGATTTGGCTCATGCAGTTACAGAGGCTGAGAAGTCCCACCACCTGCCATCTGCAGGCTGGAGAACGAGGAGAACTGGTGGTGTAATTCTGTCTGAGTCCAAAGGCCTGAGAACCAGGAGCTCTGAGGTCTAGGGGCAGGAGAAGAGGGATGTCCCCGCCCAAGGAGAGAGAGAAAATTCACCCTTCCTCCATCTTTGTGTTCTGTCCAGGCCCTCAGCAGGTTGGATGATGCCTATCCACATTGGTGAGGGTGATCTACTTTACTCAGTCTACTGATTCAAATATTAATCTCTTCTGGAAACACCCTCAGAGACACACACATAATAATGTTTTGCCAGCTCTCTGGGGATCCCTTAGCCCAGTCAGGTTGGCATGTAAAATTAATCATCACAGTATCATCAATCAGCAATATTTTATCTAAAAGCCCCAGTGCATATCTAGCCGGCAGTCTTTTGCTGCTGAGAACAATGGCCACTGGTTGCATCATGTGTGCTGACAGGGTGCGTGGTGGAGAGCGCTCTGGTACTCTGGGTCTGGAGTCAGGCCACCTAGATGTGCTTGCAGACTTCCCCGCGTGCTGGCTGTGAAGCAAGCGAATCCCTTAACTTTTCTGGGCTTCAGGCTTTTCATCTGCAAAAGGGTTTGCCTTGTTTCCCCCCTGCACTGGGTTGTTGTGAGGACAGATATGTTAATATACATGAAAGCAGTTGGCTAGCCATAAATAGCACCAACATGTAGTTATGATTCTTGAGACAAAAGGTCAGGATTTTAAAACTAAATTTTTCCAAGTGTGAGGCTAGCTGCCTTTGGATTCCCAGAGACTGAAGAGTTCATTGTCACAGTGGCAAGAGAGGACACGCAAGTGTATCCATGTTAAGATATTGGGGCGACTTTCCCACCATGACCTTCAACCAGACCAGTGTCAATTTTAAGTGGAATTTGCCATTGCCTACACAAGGGTGATTTCCAAACTTGTTACTGACATTTGAAATCTATAACGAGAATGTTATCACGTTAGCTAATGCTAGATGAGGTGGTCCCCTATTGCATGAAAATGCCCCACCTTGGTGCGAATGAATATTCTTGGGCACAAGTTGTAAAAAGATGATTCGTTTGTTCAGCAGCATCTGCTCAGCAGTAGGTTCTGGGAAGACAAGGTGGTCAAGATGGACATGGCCTCTGTGTCTTCAGAGCTACTGTCCCGTGGAGACCCAAGACCTTGGGCCGACACTCCAATAGCAGGAGCGAGTGCCATGATACAGGGTGGTCAGGGGGACACGGACACACCAAGAGAAGCATCTCGCCCAGACTTGGGAAATGCTCCAGGGAAGAAGCTCTGTTCAAGTTGGTAGGGGAGGGTGAGCTGGAGTCAGCTGCGAAGGGTGGGGTGGGGGCAGGACAGAGAAAACAGCGTGTGCAGAGGTGCTGAGGCGAGAGCGTGGGCAGGAGCTGAAAGAAGCCTGGCGCCTGCAGGGTGGAGGACAGGGCCGCTGTGTCCAGGGGAGAGCTGCGGTGCAGCCTGAAGAATCCCCTGTACCATGGTAAACCGTTTGAGCTTCCTCCTTAGGGGAGATGACCCCATGTCCAGCTCGCCAGGGACGGTCACAGTTTATGCCTGTTGCCTGAGCGTAATGATGCATAGCACCATCTCCTCGCACTCTTCAGAGCTGCTGGGGTGGATGATAACGGGCATGGTCACCTCTCCCCAGGGTGGCGGGAAGGAAGGCAGTGGCAGAGGCAGTGGCAGAGGCAGTGACAGGGAGGGGATGGGGAGAGGACTCCAGCTCTTCCACAGCATGGGCACAGAGGGACAGTCTCAAAACATTCATGGGATCACTTCTCCCTTGAAGATAACCATTCCTTAAAAGCCGAAAGAAGATTGAGGTCTTGTGCAGCCTTACAGATTCTCTGTCACTGCCAGCTGCCCTGCCAGTCACATGAAGAAGTTTGAAGATGGAACAGTTTGCCTCTGAAGATTCCAGGTCAGCCAGGAAGTACCCAGAGCCAGGAGAAGCCAGGAGGCCAGAGCAGCACCTCCTTCCGGAGACGAGGAGGAGGCAGGCAGGACCTTCCTCCCACCCAGGCTGGAGAAGGACGGGCAGCTAAAATCACCTAACCTAGCTAGGTGCCACCCAAACCCCTTCTTCCAACTGTCATGGGATTGGGGGCAGGTACCCAGGGGGCGCTCAGGCCTGTTCTCCTGCTCCCCACCCTGGAAACTGGCCAGGGTGCCATTGCCCTCAGAACCCAGGGCCTCAGGAGCCCGGCTGCCCCACCCTGCGTGGCAGAGGAGGCCTGTTATCACGGCTAATGAGAGTTACTCACAGCTTAAGTGCTGTTTGCAGACTAGAGTTGGCATTTCTGCTCTGGCTCTGCCTCTCCCACGGTAATTAACTCATTCACTGTCATCAAGGGGGTGATGCAATTATGACACAGCGAGCCTGGCTCCCCGGCCTCCCATCCCAGGAGCCCCTGAGCTCTCTGAATCAGGAGAGGCTGGCCTGTGTAAGACAGAGTGCTCCCAGGCCCAGCATGGTCATCAGCTCTGCTTAAGGCCTGAACTTCATCCCTTCTGTAGTCCCAGAGGCCAGGCTGGGGAGGGGGGAGTCATCTCCGAGGGTGAACACTGGGATCTGGAGAAACCCACTTAGCAACTGACCACTGTGTGCCTGGCAGAGGCCTGGGATTAGCCAGGGAGGCTCCCTGAACTTCAGTTTCCTCATCAGGAGACAGGCCCAACAAAAGCTGTTACAGCAGTGAACGTGAGCATGCTGTGTAAAGCGTGCTGCAGCCCTCCTTGAACACACATGCAAACAGAGGCCCAAGCCATTAAGGGGCCTGCCAGGACCACCAGCAGGCAAGGGGAGCCTGGGTCAGGGTCCAGTGTGCTGAGTCCAGCCAGACTTGTTCAGCAAGGAGATGCCCCTGGCTTGTTGGTGCCCTCCTGACAGCAGACCCAGCGAGTCTCCACTCCCTCTGCCTTGCTTTCCAAGGTGGAGCCCCAGGAGCTCTGGGGGGCCAAGAGGGTGGGAAACTTCAGAAGGCACCCCTGAGGGATGCTTGGCCTGGGAATCCCTGGTGCTGTGGCGCATCACCTGGCCCAGGAGCCTTGGAGGCCCAAGGACGTTAAATCTGAGTGGCTGTGGGGTTCCAGCTGGTCCCCAGCTTTGTTTTATCATGTGCCCTTACAACTGCTTCCCATGTCCACGAGAAAGCTGGGAGAGCTGTTCTGTAAAAGTTCTTCCATACCAGGCCCTCGATATTCCAACCTGGAATCTCAAGGAAGAACAGTGGAGGAAGCAGCCTTCAGTCAGAATTCACTTACCAGTTTGGTGATGTGGCCCCAACTATACCCAGGGGTCCTCTGAGGGCAAGCCTGCAGTTGCATGCACCTCTGAATCCCCAAAGCTCTTAACACAGAGCCTCAATTGAACCGTGGCTCAATTATGCTCATATTATTAATCACAGACTGTGTTTGCATTGCTACTAATTTCTTTCCACATCTTGTCAATGTAATTTCTAAACATGTTAGCATTCCTGTAATGATATGCAAGTGCTATTCGATTCTCAAAATTTTTTATTTGACATTATTTTATTCATTACACACGTCAGTGCATAATCCACATACTTACTGTTAATAGCTACACTGGATTCCAGGGTCCCAACGTACCATGCTTTGTTTAAGCATTCCCTGATTGCTGGGCATTGGGGTTGCTGCCAATGTTTGAACACCATAAATAGTGGCAGCTGTGTCACTTGGCTTTTCTCCCCTTCACCTGGATGTGCAGAGGTGGGGTGGGGTGGGAGAGGGAGCCTCTTCTCTCCTGTATTCCCAGAAAGGCCTAGTCTTCATGCTGCTCCCTGGGCTGGGGGTAACAGAAGCCACTGCCTGCTGCTTCTGCCATAGACTGGCCAGTATCTTGAGCTGTCATTTGGAGACTCCTTATCTGGCCTGTGGTACCCCAGGCATGAGAGAAGGGCACTCAGCTGGCGGAAGCCTGTGGCTCTTAACTCGGCAGGGCTTCCACATGGAGCTGTTTGCCTTGGAGCTGCCTTTTGGGTACGATGTCTCCGTCGGGCCATCTCAGCAGGCTCTGATGGGAGACCCGGTAACATCACTTATGTTCCTGGCAGGTCATTTCAAGGTAACACTGGGAATCACCGAAATTCTGAGATGAAAGGTGATCTTTCTGTTTGACTATCCAATCTTTCCGTTTTATAGCTGAGCAAATCAGAGGCCAGAGAGGGGAAACGACTTTCCTAGGACCACTCAGCTGCTGTTGGCAGAGCAGGGCCAGGGCCAGGAGGATGTCCCCTACCCAGGCCAGGCTTTGGCATCATTAGCCTTCCCACTGGATCGGAATACTCACCATGGTTAAGATACCAATTCTCCATGAATTCATCTATAGACTTAACACAATCCCAGTCCAAGTCACAGCAGGATTCTTTGTATTAATAGATATAGATAAGTGGATTCTAACACTTATATGGGAGGGTAAAGCCAAAGCAATTTTGAAAAAGAAGAACAAAGTGGGAGACTTACACTACCCGATGCTGTAAAGCTACAGTAATCAAGACAGTGTGGTATTGATGAAAGGAAGGACAGAATAAAGAGTCCAGAAATAGATGCACACAGATATGGTCAATTGACTTTTGACAAAGACACACAGGCAATTCAATGGAGAAAGGACAGTCTCTTCAATAAATGGTGTTGGAACAACTACACATCCTATACAAAAACAGTAAAGCTTGACCTATGCCTCACACCTTATACAAAAGTGAACTAAAACCAGATCATAGACCTAAATGTAAAATGTGTAACTATAAAACTCTTAGAAGAAAACATAGGAGAAAATCTTTGTAACCTTGAGTTAGGCAAAGAGTTCTTAGATCTGACAACCAAAGGATGTTCCGTAAAAGAAAACAATCAATAAATTGGATTTCATCAAAATTAAACACTTTTACTCTTGTGAAAGACACCTCATATAGAATGGAAAGAAAAGCCACAGATTGGGGGAAAATATTTGCAGATCACATATCCAACAATAGACACATATCCAGAATATAAAAAGAACTCTTAAAACTCAAGAACAGAAACAAACAAGTTTTTTAGCTAGACAAGATTTGAAAAGACACTTCGCCAAATAAGATAGATGACAAACAAGTACATGAAACGACGCTGGACATTATTAATTATTAAGGAAATGCAGATTAAAACCAGAATCAGATGCATCACATACCTACTAGGGTGGCTAAAAATACTGACCGTACCAAATGCTGGGAAGGACGTGAAGCAACAGGAACTCCCGTACATGGATAGTGCGAATATAAAACGGTACAGCCATTCTGGAAAACAGTTTGGCTGTTTTTTATAAAGTTAAATATATTTACCACGTAATACAGTGATCCCATTCCTAAGTATTTATACTAGAGAAGTGAAAACTTATGTTCACACAAAAACCTGTACACCAACGTGTATAGCAGCATTATTCATAATCCCCGAAATCTGGAAACAACCCAAATGTTCCCCATCCGATGAGTGGATAAACAGACTGTGAGATCCACACGATGGGATACTGCCGTGCAACAAAGAGGAGCACACTATCGATGCAACTTAAATGAATCTCAAACGCATGATGCTAAGTTAAAAAAGCCAGTCTCAAAAGATTCTACGCTACACAATCCCATTTGTATGGCATTCTGGAAAAGGCAAAATTACAGGGACCAAAAATAGATCAGCGGTTGCCAGGGGTTTGGGGTGAAGGGAGGGTCTGCATGCAAAGGCGCGGCGGGAGGAAATTCTTCGTGGTGTTGGAACTGTTCTTTATCTTGTTAGTGGTGGTGGTTATAAGAATCTGTGCATGTGTTAAAGCTCAGAGGACTGTACATCCCAAAAATTGACTTCTACTTTATGTAAGTTAAAAACACAAAAAGCTGACAAAGTACTTTTGTATAATTAACTTATCTGAGTCTCCTAACTACCCATTAGTGAATGCACTGGGCACTTTGAAGAAGAAGTAGGTTGTTCATTTGTTTATTAATTTAAGAACTATTTATAGGCTCTCTCACTACAGGCACTGTTCCCTTGACCTGGGAGCACCCCCACTGCAGCAGGTAATTCTGAGTATTGAGCGCAACTGTCTGTGAGCTGGTAACTTTCCAACTCAACCCCCCTGCCCTGGGCAAAGCCATCCCAGGACTAGGCTGGGGGCTGGGCTGAGGCCAGTCCTGGGGCCCTTGAATGCTGACCCAAGCAGCAGGGAGCCTGGCAACAGGGATCTGGTATGCAGACTGCCCAGGCCACCCACTGTAGGGGCAGCATTTGGCCTAATCTTTCCAACAGACAAGGGACCCTCTTGACATGGCTCAAGTTCTCCTGCTGAGTTTCAGGACACTTCTATGGTGAGTTCTCTTCTTTCTCTAGTGATTAGAATCAACCCAAATGTGGAGTAAGGAGGGGTAATGGGTGGGCAAGGGGGGAGTGAACACGCGAGAGAGGGGAGTGTGTAGGCAACAATAATTTAGGCCAGGTACCGCCCTAGTCACGGTACACAAGAAACTCTAAATCCTCACAACTGTCTTATTAAACAGGTGTTTCTCCCCTATAGCCTAGTGCCATAATGGAGTCCTAGGAAAGAACTGAACTGGCTTCTACTTCAAGTCTTTGAGGTGGACTCCGGAGCCTGTGCCCTTCCCCACCCCATCCTGCCTCCAGGCTGTGTGAGCCACAGGCCTGGGATTCGTGGGCAGGCAGCCAAACTTCCCCCTGAAGAAGGGTCCTGGCCTCACCCAGGGGCTCCAGCTCCCAGACTACAGGATGGAGTGGAGACAGGACGTCCAGAGGGGCAGAGCCTCATCTAGTCTGGGCTCCGACTTACGTGGCTTCGGGCAAAGAGCTCGTTCCTTCCCTGCCTCAGTTTCCAGGAACACAAGTGGGGTGAAATGTAAGTCCCCCTCCTACACTCTCATGATGTGATACGCAATGATCCAAATATCTGCTAAAAGTTGCAAGATGTTCCTGATAAATATCATTCTGAGTTGGCCTTCAGGACACCTGACAGCTCTTCAGCACGCGTTTCGGAGGCCCTGACCTTCCTGCACGCAGACCCAAATTTGACTGAGTCATCAGGTCAGGGTCACAGAAGGGAGCTGCCACGGGGAAGTCCCACTGAAGGGAGGACCAAGGCCAGGGGTGTGGCGGGCAAAAGGGAAGGGCCTGGGTGCAAAGACTCCACCAGGCCCCGCAGGGTGGGCTGGGGGCTCCCAGAGGCAGGGAGGGTGCTCCTGTTTCCCCAGTCTGTGAAGCCTCTGGCTGAGCTCATGACACCGCAGCGTCTTCTGAGGCCCGGAGGAAACGCGCCTGGCCTCTTGGGCGAAGGGCTCCTTCCTAGAAAAGAGAGGGGTTTGGGGTGAAGACAATCTCAGGGGCAGTGTCTCAGGCATCTACTCTCCTAAGGGAGTCAGAGAACAGGTGACAGTGAATGTCAGGGGGTAGAGAATGTGGCAATAAGTGTTGACTGTGAAGAGCGATGGAGCCTGGTGACCAGAAGCCTGAGACTGGCAGGGGAAGTGATGTCTGGAAGGGGACATGGGGGCCCTTCTGGGGTCTGGTGTTCTGGAGCAGTTCTTCACAGTCTGAGTTGACCCCCAAAAGCCAGCTCAAGGCACTAAGGGGCTGGAGAACTCATCATATTGTTACGGCAGGGCTGACCGAGAATAGACCGAGAGACACACACAGAGATTTTGGCAATATAGGTTTCACATGCCGGCCGGCAAGGCTCAGAGGGGAATTTGCTCTCCCCAAATTCTGAGCACCAGACAAAGAGCATTGCAGTCTTTTATACACTCTGCTTAAGGAGGAGGGGCTCGGCTACAACAGGGTTAACTTTAGTGAAGCAGGGTCCTAAGCTATTTTTACAGCCTGGTACACTAACTGCTACAGGTGATTTATGAGGGGAAAGGTCACAGGGCAGGAGAGGAGGAGGGGGACGGTCACAACAGGGTTAACTTTAGTGAGGCAGAGACCTAAGCTACTTTCACAGCCTGGTACACTAATTGCTATAGGTGATTTATGAGGGCAAGGTCGCAGGTGAGGAGGGGCCCAGGTAAGGATCGCAAGGAAAAAAAAGCCCAGTAGTGGAATTTCCAAGAATTCCATTTTACTGGAATTTTCCAATCTTCCAATTCAATATGGTCCCCGGGTCAGGAGCTGGGTGTGAGGTGAGAGCTTGGTCGTGGGAGCCCGGGGAATATCTTTGGTGCTTGCCCTAAAGCAGAACGTCACAGAGCACCTCCGATAAATCTGCCTTGGGTCCGAGCCCTGAGCCAGTGCGCAGGGGCCAGGACTGCTGTCCCAGCCTGCAGGGGTCTAGAGGCCCTGTTGGGGACCTGGACTGAGGGAGGGTGTCAGGGAGCTGGGACGACAGGACACAGCCAGCTGAGAGGAAGGCCATGTGTTAGGGACAGCGGGGAGCGAGCGTGACTTTGGGGTCAGACGTTACTAGCCGTATGGCCTGTGCAAGGGCCCCCACTTCCCTCCCCGTGTCTGGGTTTCCTGTCTGTAGAATGGGGATGAGAAACCAAACTTGAAAGGTTCTTGTGAGACTTAAATGACAATAACACACAAAGTGGCTAACGCAGAGTGGGAGAGGGGAGGAAAGGGGGTCTCGTTGGTTCCGTCGTCACCTGCTAAGGAGGAGAAGGAGTGGTGTAGCCCAGTGGTTCTCAAACTCAGCTGAGCCTGTCAGTCAACTAGGGGGCTCCTCAAACCGATTTGCTGCCACCCACTCCTGGAATTCCTGAGTCTGCAGCTCTGGGGCAGATCCTGACATCATTTCTAATAAGTTTCCAGATGCTGTTGCTGGCCTGGGGACCACACCTGGAGAACCCCCAGTGTCAATCCTGATAGTGTGGGTTCTTGAATCACACACTTACAAGTGGTGGAAAAATCTGGTTCTACCACTTTCTAGCTCTGGGACCTTGAACCATTTACTCAACTTCATTGCATCTTAGTTCTTCCCCTATAAAATGAAAGTCATTGTACCCTAGAGTTGTTGTAGGGTGCTATAAAGATTGAATGAGTTAATAAATGTGTAAAGGGCTTAGAAGAGTATCTAATAAAATGTAAACTCTCAAAAATGTTAGCTCATAGTATGCGCCAGGCCCTTTTAAAATACATTATCTTAGTTGTCAAAAGACCGTCAGAGGTTCATACGACTGGCTCCGTTTTACAGATGCGGAAATGTAAGCTCAGAAAGATGAGACATCCCATGCAACTAGTAAGAACGCGAGCTAGCATCTAAACCCAGGCATTCCAGCTCCATGCGCAGGGCCAGCACAAATCAGCTCTTACTGCTCCTTCTCTTCCCCTTTCTTTAAACTTTAGGCCTGAGAATGGACAATGGGCCCCTAAGGCTGGACGAAGACTTGGGCTGCTGAGAGTGGACAGGGCCCAGGGCCCAGAGGAGGCTGTGGAGGATGCTCGCCTGGGAACCTGTGAGCCAGGATGCACAGAGTGGGCACTTGCGTGTGTTCAGAGGGCAGATATGCAGGTGACTCAACGTTTTGCCCACACATTCCCTCTCTCTCTTGGCTGCCTTAGCTGATTGAAGTCATCAGCAAATGATGTGGCAGGTGCAAACGAGTCACCCGCTGATGGCTAACACAGTTCAGAAGGACACCCCTACTCCTGGCCTAATATGGACAGAAACTCCAGCTGCTGCACTGCAGCCGCAGCAAACACTCCGACCCTTGGAGGATGCATCGGAGCAGCCCTCTCAGCCGCACGGGCCATGGTGTTCCACAGCAGGAAGGCTCTTGGCAGCCGGCCCCTCCGTGGTAGGTGGGGGGTCTGTGTCGCCCCAGCCCTAATTGCAGTCAGCTGCCCTGCTCTAAATGCTTGTGAACAAGGGCGAGGCTGTGTGCGTGGCCATCCCAACTCCTCACAGCTGCCAGAGAGAAAACTCTGACCCATATTTGGCATTCGATGGGTTTGTAAATTGATGTATTTGCAGCCTGAATTCCAGACTCTTCTGTCCCCGTGTGTCCCTTACACTGTCTGGGTTCACCATGTCCAAACCTCCTTTTGATAGCCTCTTCCCTCAAAGTTTGCTCTTTCTCCTGTCCCCACTCTCTCAGTTGGTGGTGGCAGCCACTAAGCACCCAAGCCAGAGGCTCTGAGAGGACCCAGGATGCACTTTTTAATTTTAATTAATAGACTTTATTTTTCTAGGGTAGTTTTAGGCTTACAGGAAATTGAGAAGAAAGTACAAATAGCTCCCACATACCTTTTCCCCTGTAGTGTCCCTTATGATCAATGTCTTGTATTGGTATGGCACGTTAGTGTTGGTTACAATTGATGAACCAATATGGATACATTATTATTAACCAAAGTCCGTATTAACCTCAGGACTCACTCATTGTGCTGTGTATTCTATAGGCTTTAACAAACGCATTCTGTATGATATTGTATTGGTGGATACATGATGTCAAGATGCACATTTTAATGCAAAGTTTATTCCTAAAGCAGATAGTGGCCTTGCAGTGGGGGACACACAGAGTGTCCCCTGAGAAGGAGAGCATTCAGGACCCCTTGAGCAGCACCTTGCCATCCTTGTCCGCCTGGCCCCAGGAATACCCACTGCCCCTGGATGGTTCCTTGTTGGTCCTGGCCCTGACCTGCCTCGGTCAGAGGAGAGCTGCCTGCGGTCTGTAGATTGATTCTTACCTTAAATGCCTTGCTGGAGGGGTGACCTCACACAGAGATGTGGGGATAGATGCATTAGATCAGCTGGGAGTCTGTTTTCTTGACCACAACGGCTGCAATTCATTCACAGGTCTCACTCCTTGCCAATTTTACCTATACGTTGACTTAATTTCTCCGGCAGGTCTCAATCACCATCCTTAGGTGACTACAAAAAGTGGGAAGGCAGAAGTAACTTGGGACAGTTGGGGTCCTAAAAAGAGCCTACAGTCTGATTTCTGTCCAGTCATGCTGACCTCCCTTGCTGGTTGGCTAAGAGAAAGGAGTACTTTTCCCCCAACCCTCCTCTTCCTGCAAGGCCCCCAGTGCTGTGTGTGTTGTGGGAGGGGGATAGGGTGAGAGATGGGGGTAGAAAGAGAAAGAACATGAGAAATGGAGGAATTCAGCCATGTTCCTGCCCCCATGCTCGCACAACCGAAGACTTGGGTTAGCCTTTCCATTCTTAGGTGCTGAAACAGTTAATTTCACAAGGAACAATGGAATGATTTGGAAGGCTTCCACTTGTTACAGGGTAATTTATACAGGCCAAAGGAATGCATTGTTCAAATTTCTTAGCCTTCTTTTTTCTCTTAATTTAAGTGATGTGGGCTATTAAAATGTTTCCTCCAAAAAAAGCCTTTTAAAAATTCTATGAAGGTAGCCACATGTCAATCATAACTAGATTATGTATTTTGTGTGCTGCTGAATATAATGTAGAGGCAGGGTCGCCTATGTCATGAACATTCTAGACTCATCCCCAGGAATGTGCACTTTGATTAGAAATATCAAATTTGGGGCCGGGCGCGGTGGCTCACGCCTGTAATCCTAGCTCTCTGGGAGGCCGAGGTGGGCGGATTGTTTGAGCTCAGGAGTTCGAAACCAGCCTGAGCAAGAGCGAGACCCCATCTCTACTAAAAATAGAAAGAAATTAATTGGACAACTAAAAATATATAGAAAAAATTAGCCGGGCATGGTGGCGCATGCCTGTAGTCCCAGCTACTCGGGAGGCTGAGGCAGGAGGATCACTTGAGCCCAGGAGTTTGAGGTTGCTGTGAGCTAGGATGATGCCACGGCACTCTAGCCCGGGCAACACAGTGAGACTCTGTCTCAAAAAAAAAAAAAAAAAAAGAAATATCAAATTTGCATACATGGTGGGTCTTAGGTCTTTGCAGCCCACGTAGTGACAGCCACTAGGATCACAAATGAGCCTGAGTGACCTTGAGCCAATCCCAGCTCAGGGCCTCAGGTTTCTCATCTGTGAAATGTGGAATTTAGACTACAAGATCAATCAAAGTTTCTCCTAACTTTCATATTCTTATTCCACATTCGTGCTAGGGAGTGTGTGTGAAGTGACTGAATTTAATAAATAACACAATTACTGGGCTGTGTCTGCTGTTTTCTAACCCAACTCTTGCCTTAGAAGTCCCTAACAACACCTACTACCCTGTTTTTACGTCCATGGGTTTTAACCTCTCCATGATATTGTCCTCTCTGGAAAGGGGTGGTCTTCCCCAAAGACATTCAACTTCCCCTTAACAACATTTTATACAAATACTGTAGAAAAAATGTTGTGTTTCAATGGAAAACTACGCATCCCTTACAGCACAGCCTTAGGGATTATCAGATTCTACAGTTCATTGTCTTTGAGCTATTTTGCAATGCTCTGTGAATTGTAAGTAACTGATAGACATGTAAATTCTGTCCTGTCTGATAGGGATTTAGTTGACTCACTCCCACTTTGGAAAAAAACAGTTTTATCACCGTTTGCAATTCATTCCTTTCATTCCAATCGGTTCCTTTACTCGATATAAATGTGTATGTTTTTGATTTTTCCTTTGAACATCTGCCTGATTCCTTGGTATCAAGAGTAAATAAATTCTTTGATGGACACGTTTTTGTATGTGTATATGAATCATGATTTTATCTTTTTCTGAAAAATATCTTTTAATAAGAGAGTGTCTCTTCCTACCCTTGTAAGAGACTGTGCCTATTTTTTTAGCCCGTCATTTGGATTTTGTTTTACTTGAACCCTGTCCTGTCCTCTCCAGTTACCCCCTTCACCCCTCACCCGTGACACCCCACTTGTTGTTCCTCCTAAATTCCTCTGTTCTTTTACCCAGACTTGTGCAAAATCAGGCTTGAACATATCCAGGCACTGCTGGAAACCAAATGTTCTGAGGTTTGTTATGTTGGAAATTTCAGCTTCAGTGCTTAAGAAACACAGCCTGGGCATGTTTGGTATTTAAGACCATTTAAGAGCTGCCTATTTAGTGCCAGGAGACAGAGACCATAGTTAGCATTTTCCTAGCTTTGGAAGGCAGACTTAGGGCCTGCAACTTTTCAGATAGTTTATATGCCATTCGTTGTGCAAATAATTTAACCCTTGGCTTCAGATTTTTTTCCCCCTTAAAATAGAAGGGCTTTAGTACTGAGGCAGATCTCTGTTCCCTTCAGTTAATGTTTTTGTTTTTTGTTTGTTTTTTAATGGCTTTAACAACTACAACAAACCCTGAGTGTGGCTTTGCCAATATATTTAGGCTGACTTACTTCGGTGTGCATGTATGTGTGAAACACACACAGAAAATAGAGGAAATGAGACAATGTCCCAACAACTTGCAAATTGTATGAACTGTGATATTATGTTCATAATTTCCTTTTTCTTCGGCTGTCAGGTTTGAACATTTTTTATCCCAAGGGAAACAATAGCCGTTGCCCAAGTTCGTGGCTCTCCTGGGCCCCTGGAAGGATGGGAGGCCCTCTTTTACTTGGACAAGCTAAGTGGAGACACTTAGTTTACTCTTGGTCAAATTCACAGCTGGGGAAGGTAGGAGAGAGAGGAAGTAAATGAGTCTCACTTGCTGAACTTTCCTTTTTGTGTTTTGGTTTTTAAACTTAACTCTTTGTTCACCCTGGTGTGGACAAAGTGCACTTTTACTTCAAAAGTCATGGTTCCAACGGTACGCTTAATTAATGTTCTTGGATCTCTTGCCAGAAAATATGTTGCTGCATCAAAGAAAGGGGGAAATTATATGGTATGCAGCTTATGGAGGAACATTTTCTTCTGAAAATGAGATGGAGGATGAGTCACAGATTGAGACTAAGCATAGACTCTGGGCCTAAAGGAAATTTCTCTGGACAGCTCAGTGGGAACTGGGGAGGCCATTCCAGCGTTTTGTGAATGAAATTCTTCATTAACATTTTTTCATTAGAGAGAGAAAGCCTTGATCCTAGACTAATATAATTGCAGCACCGGAGATAGGAATGCAATTTCAAGGCATCACGTCACACTATAAAAACACAGTGATATCAAAGACTCAAATTTGCCAAGCCCAATAGGGCACCCAATGGTACATTTACACAGAGAAATTCTTTTCCTTAAACAGAAAAAAGTCTGGGGTGTCATGGGCAGGAGAAATCATGGGTGCTCAGGATCCTGAATTGGATACTGACATCCCTTTGAGGTAGCAGATGCCCAAAGGGGAAGTGCTGGGTTGTACAGTCCTCACTCTGTCTCTTCCTGCCATCAGACCCCTGGTACTGACAGAGAGACTCACAAAGGGGTGATTAGACACTATTGGCCTTCAGCAACCTGACTAATGGCTTCACATGAGATCTCATGTCCTCTGAACCCAGCAGAGGCCCAAGTGGGAAACCTCAGCTCATTTCTAACTTATCCTTCTCCCTCTTAGGGTGTCCACACCAGCACCATTGATGCCAACCCTCAGGTTTCAGACCCCGGCAGTGGCTGCTGTCTGAGCTCCACTCTTTGTCACTACTTGGGCTGGATTAACAGTGAGCTCTGTGTTGGGTCTCTGTCTGCCCTGCCCATCTCTTCCATCTATCTTTTTCATGTGGCCAGAATGGTTTTCTTAAATGCAAATTCTATCCTGTCTCTCTCTTGCTTAAAAATCATCAATGAGGCCGGGCGCCGTGGCTCACGCCTGTAATCCTAGCACTCTGGGAGGCCGAGACTGGCAGATTGCTCAAGGTCAGGAGTTCGAGAACAGCCTGAGCAAGAGTGAGACCTGTCTCTACTAAAAAAATAGAAAGAAATGATCTGGACAACTAAAAATATATGTATAGAAAAAAATTAGCCGGGCATGGTGGCACATGCCTGTAGTCCCAGCTACTAGGGAGGCTGAGGCAGGAGGATGGCTTGAGCCCAGGAGTTTGAGATTGCTATGGGCTAGGCTGACGCCATGGCACTCTAGCCTGGGCAACAGAGCCAGACTCTGTCTCGAAAAAAAAAAAAACAAAAACAATTCATCAATGGCACCTCACTGCCTGAACCAGTAATGGGAAAATTGCCCTACATTAAAGGTTGCTTTGACCTATTTAAAAAGCTTGAAAGCAATCTTAAAAGATCAAACTGTTTCCAAGTAGCTTAATTGAGTCCCAGAATAAAACTCAAAAGTATTTAGAGAGAAAAAAAAATCAGCATTTAACAATTATCTGGCATCCAGTTAAAAAATTAGCAAGCATCAAAGAATCAAGAAAATAAATTTTATAACAAGGAGAAAAATCAGTCAATAGAAACAGATACAGAAATGACACAGTTGATAGGAATAATAGACAAGAACATTTAAAATGAGATAAAGATATCCATGTGTTCAAGAAAATAGGGGAAAGCATAAGCATATTAAGGAGAAAGCTGATAGATATTAAAAAATAAAAGGGCCCAAATAAAACTTCAAGAGATTTGCAAAATCAAGAATCTTCAATGCCTGAGCTGAGAAAACACACTAGATGGGATAAAAATAGATTAGACACTGCAGACTGAAGGGAAAAAGTAAACAGAGCATCAGTGAGCTGTAGGACAACTCCAAGCAACCTAATATCTAAATAATTGCAATCCCCCAAAGAGAATAGAGATAGAGGGGAGAAATAGCAACTGGAAAGTTTTCCTAATGTGATAAAAGCATCCAGGAAGCTCAATGGATCCCAAGCACAAGAAACATGAATAAAATTACACCAATGTGCATAAACAAATTGCTTGAAAACAGAGATAAGGAGAAAAATCTTAAAAGCATCCAGAAAAAAGGCATGAAGAACAAAGAGAATGACAGCAGACTTATTGCTGGAAACAATGCAGTCCGAAAGACAATTAACTAACTTCTTTAAGGAACTGAAAGAAAACACCATGAACCTAGAATTCTATAGATAGCAAACGTATCTTGCAAAAATGAAGGTGAAATAAAGATTATTTTAGACATACAAAAGCTGAAAGAATTGATCACCAATCCACAGAAAATTTAAAGGAGCACTTTTGAACAGAATGAAAATAAAATCAAATGGAATCTTGTTCTACACAAATGAATGAAGATATTGTAAATAGCAAACGTGATAAGTATAAAAGAACTCATAAATGTATTTTTAAATGCCTTTAAACGGTAGTTGGTTGTTAAAAGCAACAATAATAACAATGTGTTGTGAGGTTTATATTACATTTACAAGTTAAATGTTTGACAAGAGTGGCACAAAGCCAGAAAGAAAGGGCGTAAGTGGAAGTATACTGTAAGGTTGTTGTGTTACATGTGAATTGTCATACTATCACTTGAAGGTAGACTGTGATAAATTAAACAGGTATACTATAAACCCTAAAACACACAACCAAAACAAGACAAACAGATATAATTAATAAGCCAGTAAAAGAGACAAAATGGAACTATAAAAAATAATTTAACTCAAAAGAAGAAGGAAATAGAAAAAAACAGGGAACAAAAACAGATGAGACAAATGGCAAACAAAGGACAAGATGGTGAATTTAACACTAATCATATCAATAATCACATTAAATGTAAATTGCGTAAATATCTCGTTTAAAAGGCAGAGATTGTCAAACTGGATTTTAAAGAAGTCAAGCTCTATATTCTGTCCATCAGAAATCAAATTGAAATATGAAGACACAAAAAGGTTAAATAAAAAATAATGGGAATAGAAGTCATGATCACACTAATCAGAAAAGCCTGTAGTCCTGCAGTGGGGAATAGTAAGCAGCCAAGTGGTTGGGAGGGGATGAACAAAGAAAGACGTCAGAAGTGTCCTTCCCGCATTGTTCCTTGCTGTGGAGGCTGAGTCCCCTTCCTCTATGAACTGCTAAAGAGTAGGGCACAGCAGTCCCCAACACTCACTGTGACCGAGTTCTGTGGGGGCAAACGATGCAAACAGTGGAGGAGAGAAGGCATCCTGGTGAAAGACTGGCTTTGTCTTCATGTCAGGGCAGAACAGGTTGCTAGAAGGTGCCCACAGTACTCTCTGAGGTTTGAATGACCAGAAAAAGGGGCCAGGTCAGAATGGCTCCCAAGCCAGGAGGACATGGGAGCTGAGCACAGGGCAGGGCCCCCATGAGTGAATAGTATGTTGGTATTACTGCCTATTTATCAAACCTCTAAAAAATGCTGTTGGGTGCAGAATGCTAGCAAGTTGGAATGTGGGACCGTCTAGAAGATATCCATTTTCCTCAGATCCTGGGTGTAAACTCAGGCCCCGGGGAGTGCAATTGTCTACTTCATTCAAACGGAAATAGTCCTTCCCACACCAAAGTGTAACCATACACGAAGAGCCAAAATCTACCTCCCTGCAACTTCCTGCCATGGCTGTTGGTGATCACCTTTGTGTCAGTAGGAACCATCACCATTGTGGTGATTAGGGAGCTTCCATGGTGCTTGTGGGTGAGCACATGAGCAGAGTCAGGCCAATGGGGAAGCAGGACAGTCAGCCACCCCAGGGATGACATCAGACTGATGGAGAAGTGTTGGACCAAGGAAGCTCTGCTGGGCCCAGGTTAACAGGTGGCCCCATGGGAAAGTCCTTCCTTTGGGAAGAAACACAAAGGCTACAACTTTCCATTCTGGAGAGCCAAGAGCTCTGGACCTAGAGTAGCATTTTGAAATGTTTAGTCATTTTAGGCAATGTTTCTCCAGAACTGGATTTCAGGATCCTACATCACGGAAGTTTTCCTGAAACACCCTGAACCTGATAAAGCCTGGAAATCTCCATGTAGGTGAGTAATGGTGGGACCCAAGAGCATCAGGGACCCCTTCCCAGGTGTAACCTGAGGGCAGGGATGTGTAGGTCAAAGACAGAGGGCTCCACAGTGCTGTTTCTTCCAGAAAGAGCTATTACCTGACAGGCCACAAGACAAGTACCCCAAAGTTGCCTGAAAGCCCCGGCTCCACCAAACAGTGCCACTGCCACCAAACAGACCCTGTCTTGAGCCTCCATTTTCTCACTTCTACCCTCCACCCAGCTGTGAGCATTATCTTCCTACAGATCACAGCTCCTTCTTATCGTAGAACAAAACCCACATTCTTCAGCCTGGAGTTCTCCACCAATCTTTATTTTTTCCCTTAACATAAATGATGTGCATTCATATCTGTTTCCATATCTGTTTCCCCACTGGGCCTGACTTAGCTTGGGTTCCCCGAGGCACAAGTTGATAGCTACTGCTTTATTAAGGTGTGCGATTCTCGGGAAGCAAGAGCAAAGGAAGAGGGAGTGAGACAGGAAGCCAGGAGAGCCAATATGAGGGGTGCTCCTGGGCTGAGCCCGCCATCACTTATGTTGAATAAGCCGATTGCTTGAAATTGTGGGGCCATCTCCCAGGAGGCTGTGTGAACCTCTGATCTCAGGACAGTCTGTCCAGGGGAGACGAATGGGACAGAATACGTCCACTGTCAAAATTCTGCCAACCTCACCCTTCGAGGTTGTGCATACAAGGCCCAGCAATGGAGTCTCACACCCCAAAGACAACAGGGGAGCCCGGGGGCAGGATGGGGAGTTGTGTGATGCAGGGATGAGGTGAGGGATTTGTCAGGTCACGCCCACCAGGAACTGGGCAGATCTGCTGCTGAGTTGGTCACCCAGAAGCAGCTGGGTCACAACTAGTAGCCAAGGGTCCCAGATATGGAGAGGCTAGTGGGTCTGGGTGGCCCATGAGAGGTGTGTCACCTAGTCTTCAGGTCTGTGTCCTCCATGTGCAGTGGGGCAATGGACAGAAATTCAACTCTTTTCGATGATGGAGCGGCGTTCTCCAATAGGACAATTTGTGTAAAGTGCTCGGCCTGCTACTTAGGAATGCTCAGTAAACATCAGCTGCTACTATTGCTATTATTACCCATGATGCCAACCCTGTTCCATCTCTCTAACCTGGAGACAGGGTTTCTTGCCCACCCCTGGTGCTGTTCCCCACCCAACCCCACCCCACCCCCATACCACCCGTGTCATTCAGGCAGTGGAGTTGGTCAGGGGAAGAGAAAGTGGGTTTGAGGGCAGGGGGTGGGGCTCCCCCAGGGGCCCCCAGCTGTGTTACCCAGATGGCTTCCTCCACCGTGCCTGGCCTGCTTCTGCTTCTCTCCACTTGGTCAGCAGACAGGAACCCACACAACGGGCCTCCCACCCAGCTGCCCCTGCGGGGTACAGGAGCAGCTCTGAGGGGGCGGGTTCCTCCTCAGACTGTATGACTCGGGAAGGAGGAGCAGCTGCTGTCCAGGTGAGTGGTCAGCCTGTGTCAGGTGTGGAAAATGCCAGATGCTATTTTAGGGCAGCTGGAGTCCTCCATGAAGCATCTCTCCCTTGTGGCGCCTGCCCTGGTGCAGACCCTCCTCCTCACTCCAACCTGGCCTTGGCCTTTACCACCATCCTGGGTCTGGAACAAAGGCCTGCTGGCGTTTCAACAATTCAATGGTTCCAAAGTGGGACCTAAACGCAGAGTCAGGCTCCCCAAGGAAAACAGCTTGACAGTAATAGGGAAGGGGTGTCCGGGGCTGGGACTGTACCCACCTCCCACCCCCTACTGCCCCAGGAACAGAGTGCCATGGCCTTCCCCACTCTAGAAGTCCACTCAAGCCTGCATGGAAGAACTGCCCCAGACCTGTCTGGAGAGGTCCCAAAGGAAAGCCCAGGAAGCTCAGGCCAGAAAGATGCAGCACAGGAGTTGTGTGTGACCCAAGAGTGAGTACACATGTTGTGGGGCAATCTGTACACACGTTCGTTACTCTAGAGTTACCATGAAATAATGAAATCCTCATTAGTTCACTTATTTGTTCATTCATCCAGCAAATAAGTTAGCAACTCTGGAAGAAAGGGAAGATCACTTCCAGCTGCAGCAGGAAGAAGGCCCACAAGCAAGGAACTAAGATACCAAAAGAAGGAACGTGCTATCAGCTTTCGGAGAGGGAGAAATGACCTCTGCCAGAGGAACCAGGGAGGAATTATAAAGAAGTGCTTTTTAAACTAGGCCCTGAAGAATAAGTAGGAGTTTGACAAGGGGAGAAGTAGACAGCGTTGGCGCATTCCAGGTAGAAAGAAATATGTGCCAAGCTATGAGGCATAAGGAACATGTGTTTGTTCATTATCATTCCATAAAATTTTATTAAACACACACTAGGCACCAGGTAATTGGGTTGGGTGCCAGGAATGCAGAAAAGAACAAGTAGACATGATCTTTCTCTCTTTCTAATGGAAAAACAGAAATCACACAGATAGCTATATACTTAAAATTGTGCCAAGTCCACGGAGGGAAAGAAGTAGGAGCTGTGGGAGCATGAATGGCGTGAGAGAGGAGCCCATTTGATCTGGGGATCAGGAAAGTTCTTGAGGAGGAGATGGCTAAGCCGACTGCTGAAGGGTGGGTGGGATTAGTCAGGAGAGGCGTTTCAGGAACGGGGAACAGCACATGTGACCATCTGAAGTAGCAGGAGCAAGGAGTCCAGGACATCTGACATAGGCCAGAATGCAGAGAGTGCCCAGGCTCGCAGCAGGCGGGCAGAGGGAGGTGGCAGAGGACCGAAGGCTTTGACCTTTATTCTAAGAGAAAGGGGAGAGATGCAATGAGATTGGTCTTGTGAAGACCCCTCTGGCTGTGTGTGGAAATGGAGAGGAGCAATAATGGATGTGAGGAGACCAGTTAGAATAGCAGTTCTCAATTCCAGCTGCAAGGTGGAATTACCTGGGGAGGTTTTAAGAAGGATGATTGGAGCCTACTCCCAGAGATTCTGTTTTACTTGGTTTTGGATGAAGCTTGGGTATTGGCAATTTTTTTAAGTTCTGCAACTGACTTAACTCTACATCCAGGGCTGAGAACTCTTGAGTTAGAAGGATGTTGCTTTAAAGAAGAAGAAGAAGAAGAAGGAGGAGGAAGAAGAAGAAGAAGGAGGAGGAAGAAGAAAAGAAGAAGAAGAAGAATGATACTGCTCTACTCCAGGTGGCAGAAGAGGGTAGCTTGGTCTAGAGAAGTGGTGATGGAGATGGAGAGCAAATGAGGGATGCTTTAGGAGGCAGAATGGATAATAGTAATTAAGAACTGCCAGAGTGTTGGTTTGAAGAGTTCTGTGAAAAATGAAACACTGGAGAAATACTAACTGTGGGGCGCATAACATGAGTTCAAGTTTGGACATGTTGAGTCTAAGGGACTTGTGAGTCATCCAGGTGGATAGCAGGCAGCTGGATATATAAATCTGGAGCTCAGAGAATTCTGGATCAGGGATGTAAATTGGAGAGTCACAGATGCAGAGATAGTATTTCGGACGTGGATGGAATTGCCTAGCAAAAGGAGAGTGGGGGAGGGGCGGGTGTGAGGGGTGGGAGAGCAGAAGAGGGCCTAGGACTGAGCACGAGGGAGCCCAGCACGGGAGGCTGAGTAGCGGGAGAGGACTTGGCAACACGGTCTATGAAAGAGAGGCTGGGGGGAGTCTTGAAACCCAGGGCAGCCAACATTTCAAATGCCCCTGAATGTCAGAAGAGGTGAGGTCTGGACAATGTTGACTTGACTTAGCAACTTCTAGGTCACTGATGACTTTGAAGAGAGAGATTTTGGTGGAGTGGTTAGGGCAAAAGCCAGACTGGAGTGAACAGGACAGGAGGAAATGCAGAGGACGCCTCAGGAGTTTGATGTGATGGGAAGAGAGAGGGCGGCAGTTGCTGGAGGGCATGGTGGCATCACGGAGACATTGGTTAAGGAGGGAGGGATCCAGGTGACTTGAAATGCTGTTGGAAGGAGAGGAGGGGATGAACATACAGAAGAAAGAAGGGATCATTGGAAATGTAGGCAGATGGGATGGGATCCCATTTCTGGAGGAGAGATTGGGATCAGTTTTAAGGACTTGTCCTCCATTGCAACGGAGGCAGGGATGAGTGGTTGGGTGCTGAAGCGGATAACTTTTTCCCTTTAGAAGTGAGAAGTTAAGGGACTGCCCATCTGACAGCTTTCATACTCTTGGTGAGGTCATCTCCCGGGAGTGAAGGGAGTGTGTGTGCCCAGCAGGGGTGTCTGAGGGTGGGTGGTCAGAGAGTTGGAAATTTAAAGAGACTTGGTGTGATCTGTAGTGTTCGTTGGGAAGACATGACAAGTGCAGTGGCCAGAGAAACACCATAGAAAGTCATACTGGAAACAGACCTGTAGAAAATGCTCATCAAGAATTTATAGCAGCATTAAACTCTGGAGTGATTTTCTGAGACTTGGGGAGGCTGTATTGTATTAATGATTTATTGCTCCCAAAACTTATTAAAGCAAAAATGTTTATCATCTCGGTTTTGGGTCAGGAATTTGGGAATAGCTTAGCTGGGTGCCTCTGCTCCAAAGCCTACCTCAAGGCTGCAGTCAGGGTGTCAGCAGGGGCTAGATCTCATCTGAAGGCTCAGCTGGGGGAAGATCACTTGCATGCTCACTCATGTTGCTGGTGGCAGAATTCGGTTTCTCACAGGCTACTGGGCTGAGGGCTCAACTCCTCACTGGCTTTTGAGCTGAGATCTCTTTGAGTTCCTTGCCACATGTGCCTCTCTACAGAGCAGCTCACAACACTGCAGCAGGCTTCCCTCAGAGTAAGGGAGAGGCAGGAAGGGTGCTCAGGATGGAAGCCACAGTCTCTTTTTAAACATGACTTAGAATTGATATTCTGTTGTTTTGCCTCACTGAAGTGGTAGAAGCAAAGGAGCTATGGGAGCATGGCTCAGCGTCACCAGGCTCAGTGACTCCCAAGAGGAGATCACACAAGGACCTGAATACCAGCCGGTGGAGATCCCTGGGGCTGTCTCAGGCTGCCTGCCCCACCCCGTGGAGCGTGCATTCCAGGAGACCGGGCTGGAGAGGAGTTGCAGTCAGGTCGTCGAGAGCCATGTATGCCAAACTAAGGGATTTGAGTTTCATCCCGTCGACTATTTGGAGTCATGGGTGATTTTAAGGCAGGTTTTAAAAGGTTCACTCTGGGTACAAGGTAGGTGATGGTTTGGTTAGGGAGAGAGAGAAGGTGTGGGGAGAAGAGTTATGGGGCTGTGGCAATGGTTTTGAGAGAGGATGGTGACCTAAATTGGAGTTTGAGAGTGTTTGTGCAGAGGGAAAAAATGGATTTAGCAGACAGCTGAGCATATATAGGTTTCTTAGCCAGCCCTCCTGGCTGTGGCCGGAGGGGCCACTGTTGGTGATGGAGTGAGCTGGGGTCGTGGGTGTTTTAAACATTGGAAGGAAGGACAGTGACAGTGTGGAGGCCCCGCAGTGTGAGGCGACGGCTGTTCTCCTCCCTGTGACGTGAGTGTGCACAGAGGTGGGGGAACCTCTGAGAGAGCAGGTGGGCTTGAAGGTGGGCTGAGTGTTCAGAGAAGGCAGGGACTTTCACAGGGTGAAGGAGCTTTAGGAAAAAACTGCAGGTTTTTGAGAGGCTAATGACGAGGGGTTGATTCAGACTAACCCACTTGACAGGAAAACTTGAGGGGTAAGAGAAGGCGGAAACAGGAAGGAGAAAGCTGTTGGTGGAACCCAGTCTGGGCAGACTGAGGTGGAGGCCCAGCCGCAAGCTGAGTGGCAGGGGCTTCCAGGCCAGGGAGGCCAGCTTAGCCTCAGGCTGTGGCAGAGGCAGACTGGTCACAGGCGGTCAGAATCACTTGCATTTATGTGGCATTGATAACGGGCAGAACACGGCCACAGAGGTTCTGTTGTTGTGACTTCACAACAGCAGTGTGGGAGGGGACCTGAGACCTGCAGTCCTCAGCAGGGAGTACAAGAGACTGTTGGATGTTGTGACAAGGAATCAACCCACAGGGACACAATGGTGACTCACCTCAGCCAGGCAGGCTCCAGCCTCAGGACCTTTGCACATGCAGTTTTCTCTCTCTGGAATGCACCCCTCAGATATCCATCCACACAGCTCATTCTATCACACTCTTGAGGTCTATGCTAAAATATAACCTTCTCTGGAGACCCCCTCTGACCACCCGATCTAGAATACACTTCCCTGCCCTATTTGGCATTCTTTATCTTCTGTTTTATTTTTTTCCATTACCTATGACCATCAGGCCCACTATACAATTTGTGATTTATTTATATATCTTTTTATTATCTCTCTTGCCTACTAGACATGTAAGCTCCGTGGAAGCAGGGCTTTTGACTCTTTTGTGCACTTTGTTTCCCCAGTGCTTGAGCACATAGTAGGTGCTCAGTGAAGATTTGCTGAAGGAACTAATTAGTAAGTAAAATACATCTCCTCTCCCCAAATGCCCTCTTCCTGCAGGAGTGAATGTAAAAGGACCGTGCCCTGTGAAGCGGGTGGGGGCAGAGTGGCATGGGGAGGAGGTGAGAGGGGTCCCCCGAAGGGACGCAGCTAGAAGAAGGATTCTGGATCCAGAGGCAGACAGACCTGCAGAAGGGAAATCTTTCCTGCCCAGGTCCTTACGGGCCGGCAGAGTTAGCTAACGGTTTGGGAAGGAATACAAACAGCACTTTCCAGGTAAAATGAGAAAAATTGCAGATGTGGCGAGTACAGAGTGGTGTAAGTGTTGTCAGCATGGCTGCCGTGGCATGGGAGTCACCATGTTCTCCCCAGGGACACCTCATGGGCAAACAGCCCATGACTAAAACTGGCTTCCCTCGGCCTGACCCTTTCCCTTAGTGACACAAAGCATGCCACCAGGTGAGGAACTTGTGACCAACATGTCATTGGCCCCTGTGCCAGGAGGAACGGGCTGACCCAGGCAGGGCTGCACCCAGGGCGAGGCAAGCCAGGTGCCTCGGCCACAGAATTTAAGGCGGCGCGCACTCTGGGGCACGTGACCGTGCAGGCTCAGTGCCTGCAGGAACCTGAGAATGGAAGCCTCCTTAAATCATGTGCCCTGGGCCCCTGGCTCTTAATAGGGGGCTCACTCTCAAGGCAGGGATCACTGTGACCCTGAGGGGCCCTAGGCACTTTTGCCTTTGTGGATCCTTCCTTCCGTTAAAAAAAATTAACATATATACATATGAAATTATATTTTAGAACTGCATTGATATAAAGACAAATGTAATTCAAACTAAATTGTATTTTTGTGTGTGTGATTTTAAAATAAATTAAAATATTTTTATGGGCTCCAAACATGTCGTGGGCCCTGGTGCTGCTGCTGCATCTCGTGGACAAGTCAGCCCCGGCGAGGGCTCGCGCAAGCCTGAGAGCGAGTCCTCCTATATTTTCACCCTACTTGCTCCCGTCTCTCCCTAATGTCAGCCCTGGGCACACAATCCCTAAATTCGCAACCTTCACTGAGCGAATTTATCTGTTTCATTTTTCTGAGCTTCAGTGTCCTCATGTTTAAAATGGTTGTAACAAAGTAAGAGTGGTTTATCACAATATAAGTAAGAAAATATAATAGAATTGCCATACGACCCGGCAATCCCGCTCCTAAGTGTATGCTCAGAAGAGTTAAAAGCAGGGACTCAAACCGATACTCACATGCAGACGTTCACAGCAGCGTTACTCACGGCAGCCAAAAGGTAGAAACAACCGAAATGTGCATAGGCGAAGGAATAAACAAAACGTGGTGTATACATACAATGGAATGTTACTGAGCCGTAGAAAGGAATGGAATTCTGATATGTGCTACAACATAAATGAACTCAAGCACATTGTGCTAAATGAAATAAACCATACACACCAGGAAAAACACTGTGTGATTTCACTTACATGAGTTACCTAGAACAGGCAAATTCATAGAGCAGGGCGTGTTAGAGTGTGTATAGGGACAGAAAGTAATTGAGTTTCTGTTCGGGATGATAAAAAAGTTCTGGATCTGGACAGAGGTGATGGTGGCACAATGTTGTGAATGTATTTAATGCCACTGGATTGTACACTTAAAAATAATTAAAGTGGTAAATTTTATATACATTTTCCACAATAAAAAAGACAATAGTGTATCTACACAAGTAGTGTAAACAGGGTAAAAGGCAGACAAGCGTAAGAACTCGTTACTGTCATGATTGATAATTACTGTATTGCTGTGGTGACCGAGTGTCCCAAAGTTCACAGGCGGGCAGGCACATAAAACTGCTGTGTAAACACAGCCTTCTCCTGCCCAGACCCGTTGCTCAGCGCCCACTGCAGCCTGTTGATTTGATGACCAAGTCGATGGATGGACGATGGCCAAAATTCTTGAAGCTCTGCGCAGCACAGAGCGTCCACTTTCATCCCGGGAACCTGTCAGTCCTTGCTGTCTGACAGCCGTCCCTTTGGGGGACCAGGGATTATGGTCTTGGCCAAAAAACCTAAGATAGTCCTGGTGTTGGCAGCACACGGAGTGACCCGCAAGAGGCCGAGTGACCCACCAGGCCCTGACGGTGGACACTTCTTGCTGAGGTTGGCCTGATCCGATTTCCTGGTTTGGAAAGAATGTCTCTGACTGAGCTGAGAGAGGAGCTCAGGGAGCGTTGTGACCTGGGACAAGGACCCATAGGCCTCAGTGCCTGAGCTGCTTCTCTTTCCACTGAGCAAACCCTACTTTCAAAGATGGCCTCTTAAAAGCACTTAGAAGGGGTGAAGTGGTAGGAGGGATTCCCGGGACCAAGGGACACTTCACAAATTCACCGCAGGGTTTCTTCAGATAACAAGTCTGTCCAGTGCAATTTGGGTTCCAGGAATTCCTCGCCTCTCAGGAGAGCCTGCGAAGTCCCTGGAATTTGTAAGCAACTTGTTGGTATTCAAGGGGAGGAAGGAGTGCATGATCTCTCAGATGCTTTAAAACTACTGTTCCTGTGAATTTAAGACATGGTCTTAGAGATTAGCATTTAACTTATACCCAGTTTTGGGGGGCTCATGGATTGCTGCAAACCATGTCTTGGACTGTACCCATCTTGTGGCAGAAAAGGTGCGATGCCTCAGTGGAGGGGCACCGCCGAATCCTCCTACTTCTCCTGGGTGTATCGATTCCTTTTGAAACAAGCAAACTGGGACAGCGGAGCTGCTACATCGTATCTGTGCAAAAACACAGCAAAGTATCCTTGTTGACAGTGCTTCCTCCTGATTCAGCTGGGCTTTGGGACGTGTGCAAATGACACGCCCAAGTCACCAGTTCGGAACCGAGTGCAGAATGACTGGCCATAAAGGAACGACCCTCCAGCCCCGGCGGCCCCCGTTAGGAGCTTGCCGTGGTCTGTCATAAGCTCCCAGGCAGAGCTTTTGGCCAGGCCAGCAAGCTCTCGTGGCCCTGCGCTTCCCTGTGCAGGGCAGGGACGTGGCAAGAAGAAGGATCATAATGAATGGGTAATCTAAAAGCTCTCAAGAGTGACTCAGACATTCCACTGGGACTTTTATTTTTTTTCTTTTTGTGAGATATAACTGTAGTCATTTTTTCCAATGAGTTGATAAACAGTGATTATCCGTGGCAGCCTGTGAGCCGGGGCCGTTGAGAACCAGTCCATGTGCTGGTGTTTTTCTCTCTCCCACCCCCAACACCTAAGATAATTGCCCCAATCCTGAGATTGGAGGTTTCTTGATCCCAGGAATTTTAGCAAATGTGCAGGCTGCAAGTGGTCAGAGAAGGCTGTCTGGGAAGGGCGGCTGTCTGGAGGTTGGAAATTGTGGGCTCTGGCCCCCAGCCCCACCCCACACGCCTTTACTACCTGGGATGAAGGTAGAGCAGAGAAGTGATTTGTTTGGCATCAGAAAGACGGTCATCAAGAAAGGGACGGAAGACAATATTTGTTGAGCACCTTCTATGGCCCAGGTGCCATGCTAACCAACCACTTCCACGGGCATCATTTCATGGAATCCTCACAATAGTAGAAAAGTGGGTACACCTGAGTGCAAACTCATGCCCGATCTTCGCAATAATTCCTCTAATGAGTTCATTGCCTCCCCCGCTTTACAGATGAGGAAACTGAAGCACAGAGGATTAAGTCACATGATCAGTGAGTGGGGGGAGTCAGGATTTGAACCCAGGTCTGTCTAATTCCCAAATCTGTTCTCTCACCACCACATGAGGCTGCTCTCATCAGAGAGCTGGCCTCGTTGGCCCCTGTGACCCTGTGAGGAAGACAATCCCATGTCCCCAGCTGTGACAATGTGGTAGAGCCTCCAGGCTGCTGAGGAGAACCTGCTTCCCCATCCACTGGCCGCTGGTTAACAGATCTGCTAGGGAATGACAGTGGACAAAACTGGCTGGGGAGCCGGGCTGTGTGTCATTCTAGGCAAGAGGACAGGAGGGCAGCTCCTTAGATTGACATGGTAATCATCATTTGTGTTCTCGAGAGAGACAGAACCAATAGAATATATTTAATATACACACACATACACATACACACACACACATATGCACGTATGAGCAGATTAGGAACTGACTTATGTGGTTATGGAGGCCAAGAGGCCCCACAGTCTGCCCTCTGCGAGCTGGAGAGCAGGCACGATTCAGTGGTGTACATCAGCCCCAGCCTGAAGGCCTGAGGAGGCAGTAACGGCGGTGAGAGATGGAAGGGGCTTTGGGGAAGAAAGTTTTGGTGAAGATTTGATGGGGCAGGGCAAGGAATCAGGGAAAGCAGAAGTGAACGAGAGATCTGAGGCAGAGATTAGAAACACGAAGGACTTTTTTCAATTAAGTTTGTGCTAAAGACTCGGTGGGGTTTGGACCTCCACGCTAAAATTTTAATTAGATCCCAAGGAGATCCAAGAGCTTAATACAATTTTAGAAAAGAGTGGGGTGAGGATGGGGCAGGTAATTTAGTCAAAAGAGCCCTTAGAACCTTGGAGTTAGAACTGCCCCTAACACCAGGGACCTGGAACGCCTGTTTCTCATCATGAAAACGGGGTCCACAACTCCTCCAGGTAGTGGAGGACAATATTGGACACATAGAAAGCACACGATCAGCCATCATACCTTTTCTGGTCAAGGTGGGTAAATCTAAAATTATTTGGGTGAGTTGGGGAGCCTTATGTTTAAAAGACAAACTAAAAAATAAATCATTGCAAAATGTATTTATATGAAGAAGAATCGTGATGCAGGAAGAAAGGGATGGAACGGACGCTCTATCTTTGCTGCTCAAGGTGTCATTCTTAGACCAGTAACGTTGGCATCTCCTGGAAGCTTGTTAGAAATGCAGAATTTCAGGCCCCACCCAGACCTGCTGAAACAGAATCTGTATTTTAACAAGAGTCCCAGAAGAGCCATGTGCACTGTAACGTTTAGGAAGTGCCTCTGCGTTACAGAGTTGGCTGCGAATATTGAAGTTTTAAAAATGCTGCCACCTGGGTCTCACGCCCAGAGCTAGGGGGTTCACTGGCCTGGGGTGAGGCCTGGCATTGAGAGTATTGTAAAGCTCCCCAGTGATTTCAATGTGCAGCAAGGGTTGGGAACAGCTCCTCTGTAGCTTTCTCAAGCCTGAGGGGCAGAGTGAGAAGAGGAAACAGGATGGCAAAACCCCCGAGCCAGCAGAAGTCAGGCCTGGCTTTTGCCCAAAGGGCACCTTGGGGCTAAGGGGAAGGAGGTTGCCCTGGGATTCTGAGGTCTCGTCTTGATTCTGCCTCCCCAGCTGGCGGTGTGTCCCTGAGCTCAGTTAATGCGACCAAATGAAGGAAGGAGTAGGGGACCTGTCGCTCTCTGAGTCCTCAGTGTTCTCACTTGAAAACCAGGCAGGTTATTTCCTCCAGCCAAAACATCCTGCTTCCCCCTCTTCTCTGTTCCTTTCCTGTGTCATGGTCCTGCTGAAGTGGAATCATTCGCAGCTTCCGGTGGGTGTGCTCCTGAGGGGTGCGCAGGGCACGCTTCCACATGCATGAAAGTCAGACGGGGCTCTGGCGGGCTCAGAATAGTGGTGACCTTTGGAGGAGGAGTTGACAGTGAAGGGGCACAGGGAGACTTCTGGAATGTGACAGCATTCTGTGTCTTGATCTGGGTGGTAGTTTTATGGGTGTATAAATGTTGGCTGAGCTAGTCATCCCAGCACTTTGTGTAAATTACACTTCAATTATAGACAAAGAGTGAGAAGTGCTCCGCAGGCCCCCAGGAGAGAGACATGTCCTCAAAGCACTTGGCAAATAGGAGCTGGGGACAACAGCAAGCTTGGGAGCTTAAGCAGAAATTGGGTAGGTGGGGAGAGTGAGAGCCAGAGAGAGACCCGGAGAGACAGGTGTGGACAGAGATGGACAAGCAGATAGCGAAGGTGCTTATGGGAATAACTTCACCCAAATTCCAGGCAGTTGAATTAATTCTAGGTGAAAAGGGTCCGCTTGGCTTCCAACTAGGGTGACTGACTGCACTGGTTTGCCCTGGGACAGTCCAGGGAAACCTGTAGGCCAAGGTAAGTGGGGACAGGACAGTTCAGCACCCTGCTCCCAGGCCTGGGGCTGTGGGTGGCTTTTGGACTGCTGGGGTGGGCATGGAGTAGGCTCAGGGAGAAGCTGCTCCCCACCCCCACAACAGGGTCCCAGAGCTGTTCAGGAGGGGCCCACGTCGGTTTAGGAAGATGGGCTCTTTCTCATTGGGCCAGAGGTGGGCCACGAACCCTCTGAGAGTCTGAAATGGGGCAGTGACCCCAGCTTCTTGGCCCTCCAAGCCCCCTTCAGCCCTCCCAGGCTTCCCCAGCCACGCCATCTGTCCAGACGGTCTCTGCCTTCGCGGCACCCACAGGTTAGTGTGCACTTGCTTATTTGCTTGTGGGTATTTCTATCTTGCTCCGAGCCCCTGGGGGCATGGCCGAGTCTCCCTCCACTCTGCACACTGTGGGAGCTCTGCTCAGGGGCCCGGCACCAGCTCCTCAGGGGACTCTTAACCTTTTTGTGCTGTGAAGCTTTTTGGCAGGAAGTTTTGATTCCCTTCTCAGAATAGTGCTTTAAATGTGTAACATAAAACACAGAGGGTTGCAAAGAAAATCAAGTATGCTGAGATACAGCTATCAAAAGATTTTTTAAAAACACATTCATAAAAAACTAAAAAACGTCTTTCTTTTTTTTTTTGAGACAGTCCCGCTCTGTTGCCAGGCTTGAGTGCCATGGTGTCATTGTAGCTCACCGCAACCTGAAACTCCTGGGCTCAAGCAATCCTCCTGCCTCAGCCACCAAGTAGCTGGGACTACAGACGTGCCACCATGCCTGGCTAGTTTTTCTATTTTTTGTAGAGACGGGGTCTCGCTCTTGCTCAGGCTGGTCTAGAACTCCGGAGCTCAAGCGATCCTCCCACCTCGGCCTCCCAGAGTGCTAGGATTACAGCATGAGCCGCTGCGCCTGGCCACAAATGTCCTTTATTAAAGCTTTGCCTAATGAGCTCCAGCAGCAGGTGTAATTTTGAGATCGCCATGACCACAAATAATATTTCATGATACCTGCAACAAGTGTACTGTGAAAATGAAAACACCTATGATTTCTACTGGTGACAAATCTCAGGTGCTGCTGACACTGCTGTGGTTTGTTGCCTACATCCCTAATAATAGGAAATGCTAAATTTCACTTAGTAGTTAATGAAAATATGTAGATATAATTTTTGTCCCATTCAATTTCACATGCTTCCCTGAATTCTAGGGACGCGAGGGTAAGAAATGCTGTACGAGTGCATGAAAGATAAGAAATGTGTTTTGTAAACTGTTGAGTGAAGTGTCCTTGTGAATGCCGTTAGTCCTTGAGGGATGTGGGTGCTCCCGAGCTAGGTAAAGCAGGTTAAGAACAAGGCTCAAACTGCGTGAGAACCCTGTGTGAAGACAATGCTTTGGGTGACAACTGCTGGGGCCCTCTTTTAAGATAAGGGTCCACTTGGGAGAAGTGGTGCCTTCAGACCTTAAGATCTTGGTATGCGTGACTTTTCATATCACCCTGTGCAAGCAAGGGGAGCAGAAACCCTGCAGACAAGTGGCCCCATTCCTGGCACCAGCCCCAGTGACCTTGGGCAGGAAAACTGCCCTCCAGTTAGCAATCAGGAAATCAAGGCACAGCTCGGTGCAAAGCGGCATGACCCCAGCCCTAGCCTGGCAACTTTTCAGCCCTGTAGACGGCATGCCCTCACCCCTGCATGGCAGGGCTGAGACCTTGTGGTTTATTTTTATCTGATGGCACTATCGTTGGTTGTCTAGTAGTTGCTGCAGTGGGTTCCAGCACCAGCAAGCATGCAGTGAGGGTTTCCTGTGCAGCTTCCTCCTCCTTCATGTGTGGTTCCCTCCCTTCTCTGGGGCTCAGACGGCAATCTGAGGGCTGCCTAGAGCCCACTCCTGGCCTTGGAGGAGACCACGGGCATAGTGGCCCTCCCAAGCTTGCCCCCTGTACACCAGCCACACGGGCTCTGCCCTTGGGTGCCCTAGCGCCATTCCCTCTGCAGAGAGGGCATCAAGCGACTTTTTCTAGTTGTCTCTCTCCCACCCCACAGCTGTATGAAGTAAAATTACTGCTTTCTAGAAAGCTGATTCACCAGCTCAGTGGCTCTCAAACTGTTTTGACAGTGACCCACAGCAAGAAAAATATTTTTTATCATGACCCAGTACACATATTCATTCCATATGTAGGGAGGAAACAAAAATTTCGGGAAATAACATTTACTCTTTCTATATCTGCTGTACCCTATATCTGCAGATTTTTTTCTGTTCTATTTCAGTCCTTCATATTTTGTTTTCTTTCTTTTTAAAAAAAAAATTTCTGGTTGCAACCCACAAATAAATTGATTTCACAACCTGATAATGAGTCATGATTCAGTTTGAAAAATACTGTGCCAGATAACTTTCTGGAGCTATTTCTCTTTTCCAAATGAAGGAAGGGCACTCGAGTTTATAGAGTCCCTCTGACCTAGGCACTGCCTGGTTTTTGAATTATACCCATTTTACTGAAAAGGAAGCTGAGGCTCAGAGAAGCTGAGCCCATGTTCTTACAGCTTAGAAGTGGAGGATCAGGGATTCTTTTTTTTTTTTTTTTTTGAGACAGAGTCTCACTGTGTTGCCCGGGCTAGAGTGAGTGCCGTGGCGTCAGCCTAGCTCACAGCAACCTCAAACTCCTGGGCTCAAGCGATCCTACTGCCTCAGCCTCCCGAGTAGCTGGGACTACAGGCGTGTGCCACCATGCCCGGCTAATTTTTTCTATATATAATATTTTTAGTTGTCCAGATCATTTCTTTCTATTTTTTAGTAGAGACGGGGTCTCGCTCTTGGTCAGGCTGTTCTCGAACTCCTGACCTTGAGCAATCCACCCGCCTCGGCCTCCCAGAGTGCTAGGATTACAGGCGTGAGCCACCACGCCCGGCCGAGGATCAGGGATTCTAGAGGTGTGCTGGAACAGGCACATACTCGTTCCCATCTCATTCCAATTCCACAAAATCAGCCATGGTGGGAGCATTTACACCACAGAAATTGCCAGCTGCTACAAATCGCACCCCCCAACACACGCACCAAGAGATGGTTGTTGTGCATTTACCAGCACACCGTTGATTCTAATTCTCCTCTTTCTGGTTCCAAAGTCAGTATATTTTGAAGCCCTCTGACCTCAGCTTCCTCATCTATAAAATAACATCAAAAATGCCCACTTCATAGGAAAAAACTATATTCACTGAGAGCATTCTGGTAAGTATAGAGAACAATGTCTGGAAAGAAACCAAAATGCAAATAATTGATTTGCTACTGTGGTGGGATTTGAAAGACGAAGTCCCCAAATTCCACCATCTTTGATAATTTCCATCCTTGCTAAATGTCCTTTATGCAAAAACAAAAACATTATCTATATGAAAACCCACACACTGCAGAAGTGTTGTGAGAATTAGAAGAAATGGAGGTAAACCAGTGCTCTATAAATGGCAGCCTACAATAGAAAAGAGTGAATTCATGTTTTTTTGACTGGAAATGGCAAAGGAAATATTGCAAATGAATTGCATTTCAAAGTAGAACCTTCTGTTTAGGTGAACAGACTTGAAGGGAGTAGCCTAATGAATATTCTGATTCAGAGACTATACTGATGAACATATCACACATGAATCAGTAATTTTCAAACCTGTAGAATAAACACTTTACAGCCTCAAATATATCTGATCCCAGGGCAGAGGTGCACCCTCCATCTGACAGATACCCCGGCCTGTTGACACCCGGAGAAGACCCTGAGCCTTAAGAAGGTGTGGGCTCCAACTGCTGGCCCATGGCCTCTGTCCGCCTGCAACCCCTTCCGTTCATTATCACCCTCTCAGAGGCCATGCAGGCCAAGTCTGTGTCACCATTGTTAGCATAGTTATGATAATAATGGCCGTGTGCGTTTCCTATCATGGCTGTAACAAATTACCACAAACTTAGTGGCTGAAAACAAACTTATTATCTTATAGTTCAGGAGGTCAGAAGTCCAAAATGGGTGGCACTAGGCCAAAGTCAAGGTGCTGGCAAGGCTGCGTTCCTTGTGGAGGCTCTGGGGAGAGTCGTTCCCTTGCCTTTTCTAGCTCCTACAGGTGCCTGCATTCCTTGGCTAGTAGCCTCTTTCTCTGTCTTCAAAGTCAATAGCATTTCATCTTCAAATCTTTGACTCTCCTCATCTCATTACAAGGACACTTTGCGATTCGGTGGGGCTCCCCTGGATAATCCAGGCTCTCCCCAAGCCGAGGGCAGCTGATCAGCAAACTTAATCCCCCCTTGCCGTGTAGGATGACATAGTCACAGGTTCCTAAGATTCGGACATGGACCTCTGTGGGGGTGGGGGACATTATTCTCTCTCCCACAATGGCTCACATTTCTTGAGCACTTATTATGTGGCTGGTACAGTTCTAAGCATGTTACTTGTAATGATGCATTTAAATATCACCACAACCCTATAAGGTAGGTACTTATTTTACAGATGAGGAAAGTGAGGGAAGCAAAGTCACTTGCCCAAGGTCACCCAGCTAGTAAGAGGCAGGCTGAGCTACAGACCAGGAGTCCAGCCTCAGAGCCCATGCTCTTAGCTACAATCACTGCTCAGGAATCTGAGGACAGAGGTACAAACTGAATTCTACCTAATTTAATCCCTATTTGATCAGCCAGAAGCCCCTTCAGGATGTGACAGGGCCTCAGGTCCATCAATACCGGCTGCCACATGCCACCAGTCAGGCAACTCTGGAGAAGCTGGGATGTGTGGTGGGCAATTGTGATTCTAAAACCCATCCTCCTCACTGGGACCCGCAAGGTATCTGGTCTCAGCTGCTTCTCTTTCTTTCTACTCTAGACATGCTAGCTTTGCAGACATTACTCAAAAAGGCTGAGCCAATGTCCACCGCAGGACATTTGCACTTGCTCTCTCCTTGACTGGGAATCTCTTCCCAACCTACACAAAACTCAACCATCATTTCAAACAGGTCTCTGCCCAAGGATCACCTCTTTAAAGAGGAGCCCAGTAGAGCTATATACCCACCCTGATGAGAGACATCTTTCTCTTCCCTTGCCAATATTTTGGTGGGCAGAAGGCATTAAAGTTCCCTTCTCCTTGCAGCCATTCCCTCTGCAGAGAGGGCATCAAGCGACTTTTTCTAGTTGTCTCTCTCCCACCCCACAGCTGTATGAAGTAAAATTACTGCTTTCTAGAA
>NW_012149618.1:5739949-5742543 GCF_000956105.1 Propithecus coquereli | reverse complement strand
TGATGAGAGACATCTTTCTCTTCCCTTGCCAATATTTTGGTGGGCAGAAGGCATTAAAGTTCCCTTCTCCTTGCATTTCCTCTCTCAGGGTGAACAAAAGGGGGTGACTAAGGGAGCTGCATTTGAGGGTAGGAGGATGTCTTCACCTTGAAGCTACCTTTGAATCTGGTACGCACAAAGGAGCCAGAGCAAAAAGCAGAAGAGAGAAGCCAGAAGCTAGTTCCTAGTCCCCAGATCTTCAAGAGGGAGATAGAAAACCCCCTGACCTGTGAAGTCCCTATTGAGTGCTCAATCTTCACAGCCCTGCGCAGGAGGTACTAGTCTTGTCTCCATTTTACAGACAAGAACACTGAGGATCCTGACATTAAGAAACTGGCTCCAAAGCACATAAGGAAGAGCTGTGCAGGACTGGAATGCGAGTCAGTCTGAACAGCACACGCTCCCCCTTCAGGGATGGGGGGGACTTGGAGTGAAGCAGGACGGTATTGAAGCAATTGGCTAACCATGAAAAAGGTTGAAGGAATTTTTTTCCAAGCAAATAATTATTTTGTTTAGAAAGTCACACAGGGACAGTGGGAGACAGAAGTGAAGACTGCTGTTTCCATCCCCAGGGGCTATTTGCCTATGGATATCCAATTGTTCCAGCACCATTTGTTGAAAAGACTATCCTTTCTCCACTAAATTGCCTTGGCACCTTTGTCAAAAATCACTCAACCACACACGTGGGCCTATTTCTGGACTCTATTCTGTTCCATTGACCTATTTTTCTATGTTGATGCTAATACCATGTTGTTTTGATTACTGTAGCTTAGTAATAAGTTTTAAAATTGAGAATTGCACAGGCGATGAACTTACTAACGGGCAGACAGAGACACTGTGCTCTTTGTCAAGTTCTGACTTGGAAGAAAAAAACAGAAAAAAATCGAGAAGTGCAAGTCCTTCATTTTTCTTTTTCAAAGCTGTTTTGGCTGTTCTAGGTCTTTTCCATTTCCATATGCAGTTCAGAATCAGGTCATCAATGTCAACAAAAAAGCTTGCTGAGATTTTGATTGTGTTGAGTCTATAAATCAATTTGGAGAGAACTAAAATATCAACATCATCAGGTTCAGATCCATGAACATAGTAGACCTCTTGTTTATGTAGGTTTTCTTTAATTTCTCTCAGCAGTGTTTTGTAGTTTTCATGGAATAGATTCTATATGTCTTGTGTCAGATTTATTCCTAAGTAGTTTATACTTTTTGATGCTTGTGTAAGTGGTATTTTAAATTTCAATTTCCAGTTGTTCATTACTAGTACATAGAAATATAATCGACTTTTGAATACTGAGCTTAGATCCTGCAACCATGCTAAACTCACATATTAGTTCTAGTAGCTTTTTTTTTTTCCTCGTAGATTTCATAGAATTTTATGCAAATAAGACTGTTTTCTGAGGGGCCATGTTCAAGGAGGCTGCATTCCGGGAAACTCCATCCTCAGGCTGTTGTGGGGAAATACAGGGACAACTTAATTTGCGGGTGGTCAAGTCCTGCCAGCTATCCTCAGCGCAGTAGAGCCATAGATCTAGCTGCTTCACTAAAACAACTGTTAAAACAGACTGATATTCTGTTAATATTGGGGGCCACCCTCAGCACAGACCACTTGATTATCTACTCTCACCAGTTAGGACCCCAGATGAGGGCTGAGTGAAGGCAAAAATATGCAGCCTTGGGTTAGAAAGATGTCCCAAAATCCCTCCTACAAAGCACGACCTTCTCTCATGCCAACCTCCATGAAACCCTCTTCCTGGTATCCGGGCTCTGTCTCGCCCCTTCTGTGGGGGTGGGGGGGGCGGTGGGCAAGTGTCATGAGATCCGGGACCACTGCCATTCTGTATCCCCTGGCCTTTCACCAATGCCTGCCAAGTGGTTGAAGAATTTAATATTCTTCAAGTGACGGCTTGAGCTCTCTACGTGTCCGATCCCCAGGCTTCGTGAATGACCTTACAATGCCTCTTGGGTTTCTCTTCCTTCAAAAAGGCAGTTCAAACCTCGGCTGCAGGTTAAAATCTCCTCAGGTGATTCTAGAATACTAATGCCTGGACTGCACCCCAGATCCCCGAAATCCAAGTCTCTGGATCTAAGTCCCCAATGGCGGTGGTGTTTGTTTTCAAAGCTCCCTAGATGATTGTGATATGTATTCAGAATTGATAACCACTGACACAGAAGAAAAGAAAGGCTGCTTTCATCCAGCCAGGTGACCAAAAATCATGGACGGGCTCACCTTGAAGGGCCAGCAGGCAAGCCACGTAAGGAAGCTCACTTGGGACTGCCCCAATGCAGCCCCCGCAAGAGTTCCTAAGCTCACTCTATTGCAATGGAGCAGGAAAAAAGGAAACCAGACCAGAGTGGAAAGCATTTTCAAACTTTATTTACAACTGTCACAGTGACAAAAAGTAGTTTGGAAAAAAAAAAATGCTAGTTTCTCCCTGAGCCTCAAAAAAGAACAGATAGAAGTTACAGGAGGTTCATTTCACAACAGGCGTTTTTACTGAAATACTAGGATTTTTTTTTTCAATACGATCAGTTAGAAATACACACAAATTACTTAAAAAAAAA
>NW_012149618.1:5729182-5739569 GCF_000956105.1 Propithecus coquereli | reverse complement strand
CTCCTCGCGGCGCAGGCTGCAGGCCTCTCCCACTCCTGCGAGGAGCTGGAAGAAGTTATTGCCATCATCGGTGTGTGTCACACAGGCAGACAACAGAGGGAGGAAGCAGGGGTGAGGGCGACCGTCGGCTTCCCAGAACTTACTCCTGCCGACTGCTGACACCACGTCAACAGCGCCCCTTGTCCCCCGCCCCTGCCCCAACATTCCCCAGAGCCACACTGCCCTTGAGGTATAAGATACAGCTATACACACAAGTCCAAAACCGGGGTCAACTGGACTGACTGGGGACCTGAGGGGTTGCAGCGGGTGCCCTGGCTGGCTCAAGGCTCTAAGTCCACCTCCTGGCCACGCAGTCCCGCTCTGAGATGGATTGAAGAGTTTTTCCTGCAACCTGCCACTCCAGAAGGTTGTTAACTACAATAAGAAGCTCTCAGTCCAGCGGCCAACGTTCTCGTCCAGCTGGTGAGGGAGGGAGGACCACCGTTCAGTGGGGATGGCATAGCCCCCTCGCCACGCCTTCCTTAGAACACCTGTGTCCGGGAACAACATGGGGGCAGCCGGGGGGCTCATGACACCCTTCAGTCTCAAACTTGATCCCAGGGCTGCTACCTGAGCTTTGTCACCCCCACACAGTAACACCCAGGCCGCGCAGCTCTTGGGACCTGGGTGAAAGCTCACCTCCCCAACTAGAAACAGAAAAGGTTGCCTCAGCTTTCATAAGAAAAACAGAGCAAGAGCGGCCACGGGAGCACAGCCAGCCGGGCCGGCGGGACGTACAGTGGGGATCCATCTGCCTGGCTGCGGGCTGGGAAGGTGGGGGCACAGAGAAGGGCGGTGAGCCCGCTTGCTCCCAGCCTCCGCTCTGACTCTGAGAGCAAGTCCTGGGCAGGCGCAATGGACGGAGGGACCTCCACGTCCAGGTGTCTGCCTTGAGGCCTCTGACAGGGGCAGGAAGTGCTCTGCTACTCCCCAGCGTGCTGGAGGCAAAAAGGACATGTCAGGGAGAAAAGCTCAAAAGCACTGCCTCTTACAAACCTCCTGATCTCGGGGGCTACTGAGCCCACCACAGCTGGGGGCAAAGAGGCCCTGGAGAGGGACAGTGGCCTTTCTTTCCTGCACATCCCCTCCAGCTGGCTGTGCGAGCAGCCAGTCGCTCAGCTGTCCTTCACCCTCCTCCCCATCGCAGACCAACACACCTGAAACAAGAGCAAAGGGTGGGGCGGGTGACACCGGAGAGAGATGAAGACTTGGTTTTCCCATGGCCAGAGTGAGTGGTTGCTGAGCACTTCCTGGCTGCAGCTCTCTGCTCAATGTTTTCTTAAAAACGTGTATTTTCTGTTTTGCCTCGAGTTTGTTTGTTTTCTTACCCCAAATGTTCCTTGCTGGCTTTGTACTTCCCCCATGCCCCCTGCCCCAGAGCCCACTGGAATCCCACCACTGCCTCCGGCCACTGGAGTTCAGATAATGATCTGGAAACAGCACCCTCTCCCCCGCCCCCACCCCCGGCCCTAAGCAGCTCCCTTTCTCAGAAGGCCTTGCGAGTCGTCAGAGGGCTCCACTGCTCGGCAGATTTCAAGAAAAGACAAGCAAAGAAAAGAAAACCAACTCGGTGATTTGCAGGTGCAAAACGGAAGCCTCGTTTGACATTTTCAGAACTACTGTGGCTCACTCTCTTCTTCCACCATGATGGGAAAAACACAGTTCAGGAACATATGCTGGCTAGTGTGACCCCACAGGGGTCTGTCCGCAGGGACTCTACTGCTCCTTGTTTTCTTTCGCTGTCTCTTCGCAGTTGTCTTGCTCATCCTCCTGGACCAAGAACTCCTCGGGGGGCCACCGGAGCTCCCCACTCTCCACCTCACCCTCTGTGGGTTCCACCACAATGGAGGGCAGGCGGTCCTTCAGTTTGCAGCAGCGGTCGAAGTCTGACGGATCGGGGAAGATCTGAAATAAAAACAGAGCAGGCACCGGTCATGCACCTATTTGAGAAGAGAAATTCAGTTGCTTCTTTTCACACCCATGTGGCATTCTGAGCACCCGCCGCATGGCAGGGACGGTGCTATGCTCTTGGAGTGCTATGGGCTGGAAGGCAGGAGCCAGGGCAGTCAGTTCTGGGGCAACATGGGAAATCATCCCTCATTCAGACTTTGAATCCTGAAGCTGAAAGTTTTGGGGCAGTGCCACTAAGTCTAAACATTGGTGTGACTCTGTTTGTACTCTGTTTTGTTTTATTTTCAGACAAAAGAATTCAAAATCATGCCAGTCACAGTAGGTCTCGTCTCTTTCTGCAGCAAGCATTTTACACCAATGCAAAGCATACAACAGGTGCCATAACATTAAGTTCCTCCCAGAGTAATCACTAGCACCAAGTGTAAGCAGGCTCCCAGGGGCTTTACGTAGATAATTCCCAACCCACAGCCATGCTGAAAAATAGGTGATGCTAACGCTCTCTTAAAGAAACTCAGGCTGGGGGCAGTCGGTTGTCCCAGACCAGACAGCCTGGAAATGAGTGAGGGGTGGGAATGACATCCAAGCCCAGGTCTGTGTGACTCCCCGGTCCCGATGCCAGCCTGCCCTCAAGTAGCTGGGTCTTGATCCCTTCGCAACTGTAAAGTCAAAGCCAATTCCGAGTTGAAGGCCCACCCACCCTGCCCACGCAGGCTGGGAACAAAATCCAAGGCCCCTTCCTTTTTCACCTGTGGGCAATTCCTGGCTTCTCCCCAACTCTACACCTGGAAGAGTCCCCTTCTCTTCCCAGAGTCCCGTCAACGAGGCTTTGTTTTTTTAATGCCTACTGTGTGTCCTGCCCAGAGCTGGCAGAAACCCCAAGCCAGGCCATAAAATCAAGGGCCAATCCTGGCTCTGTGGATTCCCTTCACACACACCACCCTGTGACTACAGCTGACCCAATTCTTTGCCCAGCAGCTTAAGCACTTAATCTGCTGGACTGCTGGGTCTCTTGCCATTCACAGCCCTCAGTGACACGCTGGAGAGCCAGATAGAGGAGCCTCTGTCTGGAATGCTGGGACTCACACAGTCACGACACTCAGCACCTTCAAGGCCATCTCTTCCCACCTCTCCATTTGATAGATGCAGAAACGGAGGCCCAGAGGGGTCAGGAGACTTGCTCAAGGTCACAGTTTGTTCCCAGCAAAAGAAAGGAAAGCAAACCCTGGAGCAGGTGGAGACACATTTGAAGGGATCCTGGGGGCTGCCTGCTCCTGGTCTGGATGGACACAGGCCCACAGCCACAGACAGGTGTCCTCCGTTCCCAGCGGGGAGAAGAAATGCCCTCCTATGGTGCCCTGAAGGTGCATGTCCCCCTGCAGCCCCAACCCCAGGCAGTGCCGCTCCGGCCAAGGCCACGTCACAGACCACGTGGGGCTGCCAGGGATCATGGGCCTCACCGAAGCTGCCCCAATCCCTGCAGACAAGTGATTATTAGCCATTTATCCAATAAAGGCCTATTGCTGGGGATTAAGCCCTAAGCCAGCTGCACAACCAGGCATCATTAAAGACTTAATGAGGCTCATAAAAGGTATGGTAATGGCAGCAGGAGGAAAGCGAGTTGGGAGGGGCTGGGCCCTGAGGGTCAGGGCAGGCACAGGGAGCTGACCCCGGGCTCTTTTCCCGCCGTGGCCAGCCCTCAAGTTCTGCCCTTGGATGGTGCTGTGTGCAGCTCACACATGCAGAGCAGGGAGTAGCTATTTGGGGCCTTCCTCACTTCTCATGAGGAGTTAGGGCTCCTCACGGGGTGGGGGGCAGGGGATGAGGGCCCACGGTGCCCACCAATCACGAGCTTTGGGAGGGGGCTAGGGGAACCCCGATGGGGGGTGGCGTGCTACAGCTGACAGAGCTCTTTCAGACATCACCTTGTTCAGGTCTCACTGCCACCCTCGGAGCAGTAAGGCCCCGTACTTGTGGGTCAAATGGCAGAGCCAGGATTCAAACCTAGATCTGCTGTTTTCATTGTCTGTGCCCTTTGAAATATGAACTAGGGTGCCACTGTGTCGACACCGCATTTCAAAGATGGAAAACTGACCATCTGTGGGAGGGTGAGCAAGACTCTGGGCCTTGCCTGCCCAGCCATGGCTGGGGCACCAGGGATGATGGCCGCCGCCTGGGCGGCCAGGTCCAGAAGATGAGCTTCCCAGTCCAGATGCCATTCTAAGCCTTCAGGACCCGAGACAGAGCTGCGAAGTGTCAAGAGGAGATGGACAGCTGCCCCGTGCAGAGCCCACCCCCACCTCTACCCTCTGACCTGCCCGCCCAGGACTGTGCCTATAGCGCCCTGGCCACGCTGTCCCTGGAAGAGTGAAACCCTGACTCTCACCACGATCGCCCAAGCTAAGGAAGAGCAAGGGGACCACAAGCAGGGCAGGGCCAGCAGGAGGAGGAGGAGGGCAAGAGGGGAGTGAAGCATGAGATTTCGTTTCACCCTATTTGAGCTGGGACTAGATCTTTCATTAAAATGAGGGAAAAAATGTCTAAATGATGATGATGATGATGGAAGACATTTTTTGTTGAGCAGAATTTCAATCTTCACAATAACCCTATGAAGTAAGTAGTGGTATACAGCAGTCCCCCATCCATGATTTCCGTTACCCACAGTCAACCACGGTCTGAAAATAGGTGAGTACAGTATAATAAGACATTGGAGAGAGAGAGCTCACACTCACATAACTTTTATTACAGTATATTGTTGTATTTTCTATTTTATTATTAGTTATTATTGTTAATATCTTACTGTACCTAATTTATAAATTAAACTTCATGGGTATGTACACATAGGAAAAAACAGCATATATAGGGTTTCATGCTATCTGCAGTTTTGGCCATCCACTGCGGGTCTTGGAACATATTCCCGTGGATAAGTGTGACCTCTGTTTTATATGACAAAACTGAAGCACAGAGCATGTGACTCGCTCATGGCCACATACCTAGGAAGTGGCTGAACTGGGACCCAGACCCATCAGGTGAAGTGTCCATATGACGACACACCAGGTGAAGCCATGGGAGTGCACGAGCTCATTGTGTCCCTGGCATCAACTGCGTAACCCCAGATGCCTCAGTTTCTCCTTTTAAGAAGTGAATTGACCTTTTTGTCTCACTAGATGGGTACAAGTTCTTGGCAAATATAAAGATAATAAAATGCTTTGAGGACATAAGCTAAATTCAAATTGTAATGTCCTCTTTGGAACAGTTTCAACAGAACTACAGTAAATATCCAATCTCCAAGCAAGAGGCTGTAATACTAGCACAGTAATTAAAATAATTCCAAACAATGCCGTTCATACCAAGAGCTGCACAATTAAGTCTTTTAATTCCTTGGGGGAAGTCTGAGCATTGAACTTCTGATACTGCTTAGCTGCCGGAGAACTTTGCTCCCTGAATTGCAAAAGTAGGCACCATTAAAAAAAAAAAAATTTTTTTACAAAGCCTTTTAATTGAATTTTTAAAAATCACTTTAATAATTAATCTGACCCATCAGAGATTCTATTTCATTATCAGATTATACCAATTTGTGTCTCTGGAAATTGAGGCTCTCTCCAAAAACAAACAAAAAGCACCCAGAACCAAACAGCTTCTTGTTTCCTTACAGACAGACAAGAAAGCCTTGCAAAGCATTGCTGAGTATTTTGCCAGCCAATCTTATCTCCGACAGCTGCTTAAGAGGCTGACCCCAAGGAGGTCAACATTTTTCCACTAAGTCATGCTTTTTAATCATCTAGGCAGCAGAAAAATGAGAGGTTTCAACTGCAATTTGATGGGGTGGGGAAGGCAGTGGAAAAAAGGACTCGAGTCAGACTTGCCAAGCACATGACAGGTAGGGCTGAGGTGGCAGGCCAGCCTGGCATGCTGTTTGCCTGCAGGGACTGGCAGGAAATAAAGAACTGCCCTATTCCAAAAAGAAACTGTTTCTGGTTAAACCTCTTACCCCAAAGTTTGACTTCTCTCTGGACTGCAGACAGGCAAAAAAATATAAAAAAAATTAAAATCCTTTTCTCTTCTTCCCTCTGCAACAAAGGCTCATCTCTAAGAGGGCAAGAAAGCAAGAAGACAAGGCCCTCGGAGGCATTTCCCACCCTCACCCCAGGGCAGGGCAGGCCCAGGAGCATCCATCTGCAGCCCTGATCCTCCCAGCCCTGCACCTTCCTCCCTCCTGCCACCACTGGACTCCATATCCAGCTGTCACACCAGGCTGCCAAGGCTGATGGCTGAAATGAAGGGACACCAAGTTCTCTCCTTTGCAATGGCATGACGTCCTGAGGATCACACATATCAAGGACGTTCTGCGTGCCTCCCCTTCCCCCCACCCCACCGTGTAGGAATAGCCGGCATTCAACCTCGGTGAGGGTGAATTTTATAGGAGATGCCTTTCCAGGGGCATCCTTTGCCAAGTGGCCTCTAATCCCAACAGGCCCCGATAGAACTTTTGGGAACTCAAATGGATTCACTTGAAAGGTCACGGAAGCTTGACCTAGAAGGAAGAGACGGTCTGAGATGTAGCTTGGATGCCAGTCTACTGGAGTTTCTGGCCGTACAGACCAGGGCTGTCCAACAGAACGTTCTGCAATGATGGAAATGTTCTCTGTCTGCTGTCCAATACAGTGGCCACTTGCCATAGGTGGCTGTTGGGCACTTGAAAGGTGGCTAAAATTTTATTTAATTTTTATTAAAATACATTTATATGTAATACAAGAAAATGCATAAATTTAATAGAGCTTTAAAGTTACATGTGGCTAGTGGCTGCTGCATTAGATAGATGATTAAGCATGAGGACAAAGAAAGCAGGACCATCCAGGGACACTCAGGACGTCTGGTTGACCAACCAACACGGGCAGCCTCGGAGCAGAGAACCGCAGGCTCCAGGGTGAGCTTCTGGAGGTGAGGGATTAGCCGGCAGGCTTTTTGCTCAGGCGTGAAAGTGGCCGGCGAGGCAGCTCCCGTTTCACTCATAGAGGGGAACTGAAAGGCAACACCAGGGCTCCAAAGGCCCCAAATTTGGGGGCCTAGCTATCAACTGTCTGCCTCTAAGCCAGGTGACCTAAACCTGGCGGCCTCTGGGGTAGGGAGAGGAGAGAGATGTCTGGCACCTAGCACGGAAAAAGTGAGCAATTCTGGTAGGAGCCACCTCCCCTGTGTGTGCATCCCTGAGCCATCCTCTCTGACAAACAACCCGAGCTGGCCACAAAGAGGGCGGAGGGCTCGGCACAGAGCTGAGGGATGCTAATAGGGAAAGCGGACACCGGCAGGTGGAGGAGATGAAAGGTGGTTAACTGGACACAAAGGGCTAATTACCAGCTCTGCAAGCTGAGACCTCGGGAGCCTGGACATCCTGCTCCCTGTGCTGGGGTGGAACAGAGGAAAGAGGAGTCCGGAGAGTAGGGAGGGTGGGGAGGGCAGAGAGCCTGAGATAATAACCAGGCTAGCTCCCTACTGCACTGTGGACAAAACCACATCATACACCTCCATCCTGTCTACTTGCAGAGAGGGAAAACAGATCAACCCCAAACCTGCTCTGGAAAATCATTATTCCCGCAGGCAGACCAGGAATCCGGAAGATCTGGTTTTTACCCTGCCCCCGTCTGTTATTATTCTATGACCTTGGTCAAGTCATTTAATTTCTCCGAGGCTTAGTGTCCTCATGAGTAAACTGGGGACATCATTTCCACTCTATAGTGTTGTTGGGATGGTCACACGACTCATCTGTAAATTTGGATTCATGCTCATTTTGATCTCAGAGGGCTTGGGGAAGGATCAAATACAGGAATGTGTGAACGCGCTCTGGGAACCCTAGATTCCTAATGATGGTTCTTATTAGGCAAAGCTGGGGTCCCCCAGGAGCATTCAGAGTGAGGGAGCTGTAGCTTGGGACAGGAGCAAAAGCGCAGACCTCCTGGGCTTGTGCTCACCAATCCTAAGCTCTTTGGAGAAATGGTGGAGACGGAGACTTCATCACTTCCCCGCCCAGTGCCTCGGTTTCCCCAGGGCATGGGTTAGGCCAGCTGGAATGGAAACCATCGCCTTGTCCAGAACCTGCTCACTCAGTGGAAGGCCGTGCAGCCAGCGGTCTTCCCATGAGGCACCTCCTCCCTCGGCCTACTCCGGGGGCCTGCCTCCTGGGCAAATCAGATCCCCCTCCCCATCCCACCCGGCTTCCCAAAGCCTGGATTTCTTATTTCTCCTGGAGAACAACAACAAATCGGCCTGGTGTGTTTACTCCTTCCGAGGATGGGCTGGTTTATGACAGTGGGCAGTTCTCTACTAGCCTCCTGCTCTGCCAAGGGCTGAATGAATGAGCAGCAGCTAATCCAAATGAAAAATACACCCTGTTCTCTGCCCTCTGACAATATGTGAAGGCAAGGAATAAGGTCTTTGAAATACTTGCCTCCTGCTCTTTTATCATTATTATTATTATCTGCATTTTACTGGTGTTTTGAAGTGAAATATGGCTGATAAGAACAGAAAGAGCTGCAGCAAAGGGGTGAGGGGCCACCGACTAGATTCAGGGGGCAGAGAACATTCTCCGGGCTCCATTCTGAGACTAGTCTATCCCTGGCCATCTTTGAGACTCTCACTTCGTTCATATGTCCTCCAGACTGGGGCTATGGAATACGCCCCTTACCCTGTCCTGCCCTTCCTTGGTGCCTCTAATCCTATAAAGGACTTGAGCAGAGATTTGGGGCTTTATGACAACTGCTGGACCTCCTTCCTTTGGATCAAAGATGCTTAAGCCTCCAGCCTTGAAACTTGAAAGAAAAGGAAATCCTTTGGATAAACACCATCTTTCATAAATATCTCTCAAACACACACCCATCCTGCAAGTCAGGAGTTCCAAATTCCAATGAATTACCACTAATTGCTACTGATAACTCTGAGCCCAGCAAAATGATGAGGCTTTTGGAACGTTAGAGAATTTTCTCAAAGTTCTCTGGGGCAGTGAGAAAGGACTACAGTTATCTGGCATAGATGACTTCAAATACCCACGTCTTATACCATATGGTCATTAGCCCTCTTGAAAGAAGATAGGTCCACTAGTCACCTCCAGCCCTCTGGGCGTGACAGATCCCTCTCTGTCCTCCTCCACTGGTACTACTCAAATGTCCTATGGCCATACCTGCTCTCTCTCAGAAAGCCCAGACTGACCCACCTGCCATTTCTAACCATCCCCTCATTCTTTGTTTTGGATTCAAAACTCTTGACTATTTAGCCTGGCCCCACAGCCTTCCTTCCTTTCCTTCCTTGTCTGGAAGTCCCTTCCTAACCTCTACTATGTGGCTTCCAAGCCCATCCCTATATGGAAGCAAGTCTCTAAGGACTTCCTTGCAGCCCTGCCCCAGGGCCTTTGCTTGGCTTTCATCCACTACCACTTCCACAGCACACTATCAGGACAACTCACCTTGTCCCAAAAGTGGGGTTATCAACTAATTACCAGTCATTCTTCAAATTAAAAAAAAAAAACTTTCCCCCAAACGAAAAGCCTTGCTTGATAGTAGCTCCTATAAAAGAGGTCTGAGATTTTAGTTGATCACAATTGCAGCACTGATGTTAACAACTCAAGCAAATAGAGCCATATTCTTAGAAGCACAAATATCTCAAGGAAGCCACACAGAGGAGCTGATGGCTCCACTATCCTCTCCTCAGACATATTCTATTCAGTCTAAAGCAGATGTTCTCCAGGCTCAAATACCAAGACTCTTTCAGGGAGGGAGTGTCCATGGAGGTAAAATATTTTCATCATAGTATTAAGATGTCATTGGCCTTTTCCACTGTGTTGACACTTGCGCTAATGGTATAAAAACCAACAGTGGGTGAAAGTGCTAGCACCTTAGCAAGAATTAATACAGTGGCAGCAAACTGTACTTGTCATTATGTTATTCACCACCTCACGATTAAAATGAAAACAAAAAAGGAAGCTAATGTCCTTAATGAAGGAGTAATAATTTTTGTTAAATATTGACTCCTAAATACATGTTGTTTCAATATGCAGTGGGTGAAATGGAAAGTCAGCCTAAGACATTTCTGCTGCTTACTGAAGTACAATGGTCATCCCTCGGAAAGCACTTGTGGAGTTACCAGCTGAACTAGCCATTTTTTCCATGGAACACCGCTTCTACTTGAAAGAGTGACCAACAAACTATGGTTATTCCAACTTGGGTATTTGGCAGACATTTTTTTTCAAAAATACACAAAGGGAACCTGTCGCTTCAAGGAAAATGACTGATAATATTTGTCACCAATGATAAAATAGGAGAAAATTAGAATTTTGGAAAACTTGCATCAGCCACCAAGAGCTTGACATCTTCCTAATGCTTAAAGACTTTCTGATGAAACCAGTGGAGATATTACCAATGTGATTTTTTGATATTGTGCAATGAAATGT
>NW_012149618.1:5724669-5726182 GCF_000956105.1 Propithecus coquereli | reverse complement strand
GCTGATCTTTAAGAATGCTCCCGTCTAAGAGGATACATTCAACTTCTGGAAAGAAAAAATTCCTTCACGGTAACAACAGTGATTTTAGGAGACCCTAAAAGAACTGTGCTTGGAATTTCACACTCACGTGAGCTGCTGTTTGCCAGCCTCCTGGTACCACCTCATTCTTCCTGTTGGATCCACGTCCATGTTATAGTTTTCCTTTACTCATTTGCTTTAAACATATTTGTTTAAAAAGGAGACTCTATCACTACATAAATGGAAAACTAGTATTACATACCATAGGTAGTAAACGTAACAATGCACTAACATATTCAAAGTTGTCTGTGTGATGCTTAAATTAACTTTGTAAACCACAAGGAGTAAGTGGACCCTACTGGAACACTGGCCTGGGCTGTTTATGTGTGGCAAAGCACCTGGAGCCTTGCAGAGTTATTGGGGAGATGGCCGTTGGGCACTGGGTCCAAGACTTCCATTATGTTGAGAGTTACTTCTAAGACCTCAGCCCATCCTTAATTCCAGGGAAGCAACATTCCTCAATTATGAGCATTCCATGAACCAAACCAGGTTCCAGGGAAACCAAGATGGTTCAGGGGACTAAGCATGCATCTGGCCAACCTTTGTGGGTCTCCAGAACAATGAGATTCCACTGGTCTTCTTCAAGGTCACATGATGCTCCAATGTCATTAATAGAATAAAGGAGACAAGTAGAGCAATCACCAACCCATATCCATTTGTAATTCAGAGAGTGTGTCCATGTTCCTGCTATGGGACAAGAACACGATCACCAGGTATTTTGCAATGCTGGTAAAATGTTACTTAAACATCATTACTTGTTATCACTGTGTTCAAAATAAGTAATTAACAAACTACAGGAAGATGTACAGCATCTCCTAAACACTTTAAAATAATTAAACACCATTCTGACTCTATCCACAAAGCTCTGCCATGATCTCATCTCTATACATGTCCTACCCCTGAGACTCTATTTGCTAGAGCTTTCAATGCTAGAAGCTTGGATTTTGATAAACTCTTTTATCTATGTTTTCTGTTTTTTAGGTTACTATACAATCAAGAGGCTTAATGATGTTGCATCTCTTTGAATCAGTAATTCTACTTCCAGGAATTTATTCCAAGGAAACAAATCAGACTTGTGCTGAGACATAGGTAAAATGATGTTCAGAGCAGTGTTCTTTGAAAGAACAAAATATGCCACAACCTAAATATTCGGCAATAAGAAGTGGTATAAAACAAAATTTTACAAAGAAAACCAAATGACAAGAGCATAATCACGATATAGTAAATGAAAAAGGATTCGCTTCAGAATATACAATATTATCTCCATTTTATTTCTTAAATATAAATGCATAGAAAAATACTGAAAGTAAACAAACCAAAATGTTTCAATGATAGGAATATGAGTGCTTTTTTCCTCTTTGTACTTTTCCATATTTTCCTAAATTTCTATAAAGAATAAATATTACCTTTATAACAATTATATACACACACTCAC
>NW_012149618.1:5690115-5724434 GCF_000956105.1 Propithecus coquereli | reverse complement strand
AGTTATTAAAAATGATAGCTTAGGAGTATTTTTAAGACAAATTGTAACGACTTGATGCTGATGACTTAGAGGCTACTCAGTAAAACTTCAGAACACACAACAACGTGTGATCTTGGCTACATAAAAATATAAGTGCAGTGGAAAAGAATTCAAAAGATGCTATAATGTTAACAGTTGTGATTTATACATGGTGAGATTATGGTGATTGGAAAACAAAAAGTTTAAAGAAGAAAATAAAAATTCCATAATGGGCATATGTTACTTTTCAAATTTGAGGAGTAAGCATAAAAATAATAAAATACATACTCTCTCAATGAAAATATGAAACTACAAAGGGGGAAAGGAAAGGAAAAACGTCCTACAATTACAACACTCTGATTTAAAACAACCACTATGAACGTTCTGCCCTTTGCCCTTTCGGTTGTGAGTGTGAGAATGTGGGTGCGTGTCACTGGCACCGCCAGCTCTGTCCACTGGGATCTGACCCCAGTGCCGCTGACACATGGCGGGCGAATGGCCACCTACTAAATGAGAGCTTATATATGGGGCTGTGTCTGGAGCAACGGTTTAGGAATTTGGGGAAGCTAAGCATGCCTCTCAAATCCAGGTTGGGCAAGGGCTTGAAACTCTCCAAAGTAAAGGCAGAAGAGGAATTCAAGGTACATTTTAAATTCTGTCTGGGAACCACCTCACATCACATGAGCAGAAAGTCAGGCCTCGAGACCAGCCACCTCTGGACTGAAGATTGTGAACGCCCCCTTTGCTCAGGCCAATCCTGCTGCATGTGAGCGATCCAGACCTTCCTTCCCTTTGGCTCCAGTGAAATTTCTGGCCAAGCAGCAAGGAGTCCTTGCAGTTTCAGCCACGCGCCGGGGGCCTCTTCTGCACAGTTCATCTAAAATGAGCTCCTGACAGTGCAGGGCAATTGAGTCCAGTGGGGAGGGGGCCAAGGGGGGTCCTAAACTTTCCTCGAAGTCAAAATGCTAGCTTGATAACAGTTTGCAGAAACTTTGGGCATATTTCAATTTTTTTCAAGCGGAGTCTATAAATCAGGGCCCTCCCCCGGCGAGGGACTAAAGCAGCAGGCACAGGATTTGGCTTACTGATAGGGAGTCTTTCCTGAGTGGGCCTGGGGACAAGGGAAGGGCAGGTGGCGAGGGGAGGGCAGGCAGAGAGGCACAGTGGCTACTGGACCGGGCAGGCATGAAGCCCCAGCAAGTCTAAGCCCTGTGTGAATGAGGGCCTGTCTTCATATCCGCTGAGGATTATTTCAGGACTCAGCCCTGAAAGATCATTTCAGGACATTCACTAGACACCCAGGAATAGCTCTTGGCTACAGTCACAAGATTCGCCACCCAAACTCACCCCTTTCCCTAAGAGTACAATCCTCCTTTCTCTTCAACGTGGGAGACTGCGTCTACTTAGAGAAAATGCTGATCCCCTAAAAATCTACTTCATGGGACTGCCAAGGTAAAGGGATAGTTGTCAGTGCAGGCGAGGGAGAGAGGAAGGGCCAGTCAGTCATTCAGTGCTCATTAAGCAACTATTTGTAGGACACTGTGCCCAGCGTTGTAGGAACAAAGAGCAGTCTGAGATACAGCCCCTGGCTCTGCGGAGTGATGAACACACAGCCCCTTGGAGAGAGAGGCGTCAGGCCCAACACAGGCCCCTTGAGAGCAGGCCGGGTTGTATAGCCCTAGTGTGCAACACGTTGGCTGGGAAAGCGAAGAAGGCTTGTTCTCACCCTGGCCATCCACAGACTCACTGTTGTGACCACGGGGTGGATGGGGGCAGGGGGAAATCCCCCATGGGAAGAATTCCAGCCCTCTGCAGGCCTGAGCCCAGGAGCCTTCCAAAGTAGTGAATGTGACATTCGTGTTGAGGCTTTGAGCATACAAGGGAAGGTGCTGGATGTTCGTACAAAGTAGACTGGACCTGAACAAGGTGGACGATGACTCAGACGCAGAAAGTGCAGGCACAGGCCGGGCACCCCTTGGAGAAAGGCTGTCTCTGCTTCTGAAACAGGCGGCCCTGGCTGCCTGTGTTATATCCCAGTATTATGATTCCTACCAAGGGGGGTCCAGAGAGGGAGTAGAGGCAGCAGAGAGAAAACTTGCTGCAATTCCAGAAACATGTTGTGTCCATGGCTGGACATCTCCTGCCAAGTGTTTTGGAATTCAGCTCTTACGTCTCTCCAGGGACACTGGAGGCCTTTTAAGGCTGATGTCCTGAGAGATGGTTTCCTGGTGACCATGGGACTTGCGTGCAGCTGCTGAGCAGGACCTCCCAAACTCTTGAGGACATGTGGGGTACTACGACTGGGGGTGACTGATGAGACAGGGTAGTGAGGAGCAGAGGACAAATGTCAAATGTCATGGATATGCGATGCCCAGAATGGCCTCGTGAGCAGGGGTGGGGGTCAGGGGGCGGTGGAGGCGCAACACTGGGCAGGAACCACAACCTGACACCGACTTCACATGCGTTCCATGCAGGCAGAGGCAGGGCGAGGCCAGGCTCGGGAGGCCTTCATCACAAGAGGCTTAGCGTGGACGTGAGCAAAGAGAAAGTATTTCTGAGCTGCGCCTGCCTTAGGGATCAAACCGAGCCCATTCTTTGAGAGAGGAGCTGCTGCTGCTGCTAAACAGTGGGGAGGAGGGGGAAGAAGGAGTTCGCTGGTCTGTTGTGGGGCCTGAGAGATAAAAGGGCAGGAGATCCTGTCCCTGGAGAGGCTGTCCTCGGTCCCACCGGCCCTTCAGACCCCACCTCAGTGCAGAGCTGCATGAGGGAATACTAGGGCCAAGGCCAGAAAGGTCAGCCACCCACCTCCTAAGGTGCTAGGATACCCCTCCCACCTGTCCTGGGGAACAGAGGGGCAGCTGCAGGGAGCTCTCGGCTCTGCAAAGCAAAGGGGACGCACAGGGCACAGGGGCCCACGTGTGTGAAGAAATCACTCCTTCGGGCCACGGCGCATCCTCCCTCGCTTCCCTGAGAGGCCGAGGCTTGCCTGACTGACAGGTGGATGTCAGATGGCAAGAGTACATGACCAAGAATGATACACAAAGGGCAGCCAGGAGGGGACACGTGCTGATTAGAGGGGAATTTAAAGAGCCTAGGGAAGGATAAAGTGATCAGGTCTCGGTCCAGATGCTTTGGAAGGGACAGTTCTAAATGAAAACCAAGGAGCCACATCTATATCTAGACCTCAGCAATGAAACTGCAGAAGCCTCAGCGCTGTGCTGGGGGACATCAGGCAGCAAGGTCAGGATCCCGGTGCCCTTGGGCTGTGGAGGCGTCAGTGCTCACAGGCAACCTCCCAGGACCCTCCTTCAGATGAGCCCAGGCCAACTTGGGCACAGCGTGGAAGGAGACCCAGTGCGAGAGGTATCACAAATACCGCATTCTCAGAGTCCCTGGGGCCAAGGAAGGAGCAGGCTCCACCAGGCAGCCACTGACACGCTTCCCTGAACTAGAGAGAGGATGAGAGCATCAGGCAGATGTTCCTGTCCTGCAGGCTGGATGCTGAGAGGCCCAGGGACACAGTGTGGTAGGGAGCTGGGGACAAACATGTTCTCCTGGAGACCCTCCCATTCAGCTGGTGAGCTGGCTGCCACCCACAGCCCGCCCAAATGTACTCAGACTTTCTAGTAATCATTTACTCACCCACCCCATGGGGTGTCACAATTCACATCAAGTGAATGTGCAGACATGGATTTCACTTACTGGATGGCTAACTCTCCAAATGAATGTTAACATAAAACAAGGCACCAGTTCAGTCGATTTTTATACATGCTCACAAAATGGCACTAACTGCCCCAGGACAATAGGGTTTACCTGAATCTGTCAGGGGCTAAAAAGGGCATCTCTCTGAAGCCTTGACAGGCAGGGCCCGAGCAGGCCCTTTACAGAGGCCAAGGCAGAAGGGAAGGTGGCAGCTCTAGAGTCAGGAGACTCAGCTCAAGGGGAACAACCATCGTTCACTTAGCAGCTGCCCCACGAAGGCGCTGAGCATGGAGGCACCTTGGATTGGGCAGGGGTACAAAGACATAGCAAGTCCTGCCCTGCCCTCAAGGATCTGAGCGAGAAGGCAAAGCAGGACCCGTATCCTCGAAGCCCAGCGCAGCATCACTGGAAAGTACAAAATGCCACAGGCGTTGAAAGAAAGGTCACATCTGGTACAGACAAATCAGGAAAGCTTCATTCTCAGTACGTCTGGAAAGCGGGGGAGTGACTGACAAAGTCCAACGTGCCACTTATTTGATGACTGTTTCAAGGTCAAATCACAAGCCTGAGATTCTATTTCATCTGCCAAGTCTGGATTGATGTCTCCTTCCCACTCTCAGGTCCTTAGAAAAGCAGGTCTTGGTAAAAGCCGCGTACTATTATTATCCTCAGGAGGAACGCCAAGAACAGAGCTCAGAGATCCCCCGCCCCCAGCTCTGAGCCGAGCCTGAGCGTGCACAGCGGACGGGCTCCGGCCAAGTGCCAGTCCCCGCCAATCCCCAGAGCTGTGGTGGGACCGTGTTTCGTGGGATGGCACTAGCTCTGAGTGGGCCCTGAGACTATGCGTCACAGGACAGTCATCAGACCTACTCGCTGCAGGGCCCCACACCTGGCGTAAACAGGGGAGAGCCAGGGGTATCCGAAGGTGCAACAAAAATTACCTTACAGATGGAGCTCCCCTCTCTAAGTCCTAATTTTCTTTCAAAGCCCTGCTCCAGTCTGATCTCCCCCTTCCAAGCCCTTCTCAGATTCTGTCGGGCAGATGTCATCGTTGCTGCCAATACCTGATTGACCACAGCTTCTGTATCGCCCAAACCTGGACTGACCACACTGCCTGTGTTCCAGATGTTTATGTACATGCTGGTTTCTCACACAGCCCTGGACCAGCACAGCACGTTGCACACAGAAAGTGCCCAACAAATGTGGCTTGCTTAAATGCTCCAACCTCTCCCCTTTCTCTTCACAACCTCTCCCCTTTCTCTTCATCAGGCAACCGAGAGACCTGTCTGAGGTCAGAAAAATTGTGAAAGGTAGTGACAAGAATGCTTTGAAGTTCCAGGAAAGACACTTTGGAACTGGGCAGTAGTCCCCACCTAGGTATCGGTGACAGATTTCCTGAGGGGCTCCGAGAACTGGACCCTCAGTCCAGCCCCGCAAGGGGAGATTGGAGGATCCTTTCCTCAGGCAGCACTGAGCTACCTCTGGAGCCCAGAGGAGATTTCATTCTCCTCCTGCCAACTCAGCCTTCCCCATGGCGTGGCAGCCCCTGCCTGCCTCCCACTCGCCCCAATTCTCAGGCCCAGCAGAGTGGCCTGAAGGACTCAAAGGGTTGAGAAAACTGCCCTTTGGGGTCTGGCCCTTTATCCTGAGATGTGTGTAAAAAGAGAATACACAAAGCACACAGAAGACGGAACGACGACTGAGTTTGGAAAGGTTCTGTGATGGAAATCTAAAACCCAGAACTGAAAGAAAACCTCACCTGTAACCACGAAGACATTCAGTCTGACTCAGTGGCTTGGAAACTGGTATTCAAAACCACCCCAGCTGGTGGGCCAGGAAACTTCTATACCTCCCACCAGGCTGTGAGGCCCTCAACTATCTTCCTCAGACCCGCTCTGGGGGAGAGGGCATAAAACCAACCCAGGAAAGACTGTTCCCCCTCAACCCCAGACCCCCCTCAGGCTAATGTCACATTTATTTCCAGTCAGCAAAAGGGGCTGACTATATTGACACAAAACAAAGGGGCCTCCTTGGACCTCCCAAGCGTGTCTGAACTTATGTCCCCCAATCTTAGCTTCCATCTTGGCTCTCTTTGGTCCTTCTCCCCCCATCACACCCACCTTGGCTTTCTATTTGTTTCTCTCTTTACAAAATAAAGGCCCCTGGAACAGTTCTGAGGACTGACCAGCCAGAGTAAGTCCAGACTCTAGTCAGAACCAACCCACAGTGCAGACAGACGATACATCAGAAGAACAAGGCTCTGGGGTTCCCTCAGCTGAGGCAGGGTGAGCATTGCCACCTGGCAGAGAGCGGGCAAGGTGACATCCGTAAATGGCTTGGCCCGCAGCAGGCACACACTTCATGTCTGTTGCATGGACTCACCACACCCCATTTGCCTTCCCTGGGCCAGCCACCCTACACAACTTTAACCTTAACCCTAACCCTAACCCCAAGGTCTTCCCTTGAAAGCAGACTCCTTCCTCCCCATAATTCAACAACCTAGGCACTCTCCTGACAAATCCCAAACCAGCTCTCTGCCCCACAGGTAACCGAAGGTGATCTGTCACGCTCCTGTCACCTGCCCAGGGGCAGTGGGAAAACAGCAAGGCGGGCCAGAAAGAAGGCTGGGATGAGAGTCTGGAGGGGTTACTCTGGTCCTTTTTTGCGGTCCTTATGCATTTTGGATCCAGCGACATGATGATCTCTAAGCTAGATCCCAGCAGTAGCATCCCTGAGATAGCTTCCCTAAGAGAAACGTCTCATCCACTCTAAGTAGTTTGAACGTTAACTCTGAATCAGCAGATCAATTGTCAACCCGAGAACGACACAGTGTTGGACACAGCTATCCCCCACCAGAACACTCTTCCCCAGAAGCCACCCCTCACTGCAATGCCACTATGCCCAAGGCATGGTTGGGAAGGGAAGTTCTGGTCTGAATTGACTGCACAAGTCACTTCCTCTTTTGCTGTTGTGAATGGGAGAGTACACAGAGCCAGGATGACTAATTAGTAACAATGGCTAATGCTTGCTGACTCCTCTGTGTCCCAGGCACTAGGAATGCGTTATACGCATCCTCTCACTATGTTGAATCTTCACAATCCTATCAGGTAAGGACTGCTGTTGCCCCAGTTTACGGATGAAGAAACTGAGGCTCACTGGCATTAGGGGACTTTGCCAAGGTCACACAGCTCTTACAAGTGGCAGTGGGCTGCAAAACCACATCTGTCTCCAGGCCCAGCAAGAGCCACCAGGCTCTGAGGAATCTGGGAGAAGCCAGTACTTAACTCACCTGATAGGAAAGGCCGTCCTTTCGGGGATTGAGGCCAATCTCCTCCATGGATGGGGTGCTCATCATCACCTCAGTCATCTCGGCTGATCTCAGATAGTCGGGGCTGCCAAGAAACCCAGACCAAAAGTCAACAAACATGCACTTTCACATTCCTGCTCTCCATGCATTCACAGCCGTGGGATCAGGGGACTGTCTGGAGACAGGATGAACCGTGTTCAAAACAGAACTTGCAGAAAAACAAGCTCACACCCTGAGGAAGTGCTTTGCAAGCCCACAGCACCAGGGCTCTAAACCCTAACCAACAAAGCCCATTGTCTGCACCTCCCTAGCAAACCTCTTCCCTTCTTTCTTGTACACTACTCCCCACTGGCACAGGGTGACCCTGAATTTTCTTTTAAATGACAGAACTAGAAAAAACCAAAACAGTAGGTTGCAGAGTCCCTCTGCCTATATTAAAACCAATTCAACCATGGCTCCCTTCACCCCTCCAACTAAGAATAAAAATAATCCTACACAAGTTTTCCAAAGGGGAACTGCATGCTATTATTACATAATAACAATAACAGGTCAACCTCAGGGAAACAAAGTCCAATCATGCTGCTTTCCTAAATCTCTCTGCCTCTCTGGTGCTCCTTTTGGCAAAATGCCCCACTTAAAGCCCCAGGGGGTCAGCTCTGCTGCAAGTTTCACATCTGTCAGCCAAGCCCCTTCTCTAGCCCCAGCCACAGCAGCTGCAAACTCACAGCTTGAAAAACATCCCTTGGATTAAAAGCCTTAAGGATACCGGACTCTGATTGCAAAGGAAATTTCCAGAGGGGCCAAGCTGGCCCACCAATGGCTGACATGTGAAAGTGCTTTGTACTCTCTAAGCAGGATACAAATGTTCCATTATCCTTGCACAAGCTATGGGCAAACACAAGATCCCGTGAACACGATGCCAAATACACATACCAAATCTAGGCACCCACTACACAACACCCAATATCCCCACCATCGTGCCTGTGCACGTGGTTTAAAAAGAGGGGAAGAAAAGGGTGGGACAGGCTTTCCAGGGACTATATCTAATAAAACAGGGGTGAAGGACTCTTCTTCATTTTATGGTTGCTACATAGTTAAGATATGACACTGGAGTTGGAAAGAGAAGCAATAAGTTCTGGTCTCTGCTCTGCCACTCACCAGCTGTGTGATCTTGAACAAGTCCTGCAACCTCTCTGAGCCACAAGTGCCCTGTTTGTCTGTTACTATGATGCTAATAATGCATATATCATAGTTAGGATAAGGGCTAATGTCTGCAAAAAAGTGTTGCAAACTGTGAAGTGTTAATCAATACAATAACCTTAAACTGTAATTTCTCATAATATTCCTGATGGACCCTAACACCCATCTTGGCAAATTTTGAGCAGCCAGAGGCAAAAAGCCTCCAAGAGCCTCAGCCATAAGGCATCTGGCTGCTCACACACCACAGGGGAGGAAGGGTAGGGCACCCAGAAGGAGAGGGGTACACAAGTCTTAGGTGTGGAGGAATTTTTGTTCTGCAAGTTCAGTCCCCTCTCCAAACAGAGCCAAGCTGAGATGGGGGAGGGGAGACTAAGAGAAGATGCTGGACTTCAGGGCACGTTTAGATTCAAGAGCCGGGACCTCTTAAGGCATTTCTTCCCAGGTCATGGAAAGGCTGCCGCCAGACTCCCAAAGAAATGCACAGAGCGACCCTGAATTTTCTTTTAAATGACAGAACTAGAAAAAAACAAAACAGAGGTTGCCTACAAGGCTCTCTCCAGGCTCTTCCCTCTATCCTCGCTCGGGCTGTGGCTCTGGCCGAAAAGTTGAAGCGAGAAGCATGAACTTTCCGGTTCCTGGGCCAGGCAGGACGGTGCCAAGGCTTGAGCCCTGCTGTTCCCTCGCCGGGCGCCAGTCCCCGACCCGGGGCCGAGCTCCTCACATCCACACCTGAGAGCGCGCTCTGGGGCCGCCAGCGCTCTCTGCCCGCTCAAGGCCGCTCCTCCTCTAACCCAGCACAGGAAGAAGAGCAAGTCCCAGCAGCCAGAGGGCTCTCTCCGCATCCCTCCCGGCCCGGATCCGCCGCCGGGGGCAAATCTCCGCCGCCCCTCGCCCTGCCCGGCTCCATCCAGCTCGGCACTGCTGGGCGGCTCCTCCCAGCCCCGGACCCCACCAAGGTGCGTCGGTCTGTAGGGGCTGTGGAGAGGTCAGGGGTCGAGAGGATGCAGCGTGCGCCCTGCTGCTTGTGGCTTCGGTTGTGTTATGTGTGGGGAGAGAGTGTTTCCTCCACCCCCCGGAGCTCTGCAAACGCCGCGGCTGCACCAGCTCACCCCCGCTGCAGCCGGCCTGGACACCGAGACTTGCATGCAAACAAAAAGAAAAAGGGGAGGGGCCGGGGAGAGCAAGAGACCCCTGCGCCAGGCAGGGCGCGCGCCTCCTGCAGCCCTCCACATAGGGGGTGTCACTGGGGGGATTCAGGCGTGACCCCTGGCTCCTCCAACCCCCATACAAGCCCTCCATTCGTCACTTAAGTGAGGGCTCCGAGTTCACTTCCTTTGTCTGGATGCTCTCAGCACCACCTCCCCCCACCCCCACCTTTGCAACCTTGACGTTGACTCCCGCACGGGCTCGGGCAGCGGGTTAGCGCCGGGCGTCAGAGACGCCGGCTGTCCTCGCACCCGAGCCGGCAAGAGGCGGCGCCCGGGCCCCACAGCCACGGCAGCGAGACGGCCGACAGCCGCGGACACGGGGTACTCACCAGTGAATGGGGAAATATACAGACATGAAGTCCTAGGGAGGCTGACCCACGCCCTTGTGATTTAAAAACGGTCCCTGCGTCCCGAGCGAGGATGACACGGGCGCACACGGGCGCTCGCCGTCCGCCTTCCCGGGACAGCCCCGCGGCCAGCGACGTCGGCAAAGCAGCCGGAGCTCCCAGCTCTCCACCGAGCTCCTGGCCCCACAAAGAGACCGGGAAGCCGTATTTATAGGGGAGGGGGCGGGGCTTGGCCCCGAGAGGCCCCGCCCTCCCTCGCCCACTCCTGGAATAACGTCACCAAAATCATGAATGGCTTCAGCGCTCGCAGCTAGTGCGGGCGGCGGCTCGGGGGCGCTGGGCTCCGCTCCCGAGGGCTTGGGCTCGCTGCGGCTCCCGGCCCGCGGCTCGCACGCACGGGCGCACGCACCGGGCTGGAGCTCGTAGTCAGCGCCGCTTCCCGCCCGCAAGCCCGCCCGCGCCCGCAGCCCCCGCCAGCGCACGGCGGGGGGTTCCGGGAGCGCGGAGGTGGGCGTGAGGGGGGCGCGGGGGCCCGCGCCGGACGGGATCGCTCGGCTGCCGCGCTGAGCCGGGGGAGGGCGCCACCCTGACCGCCTGGCGCCAGCGCCCTTTCTTGCCCCCACTGACCGCCCCAGCCCACACTTCGGGACCCCTCTTCGGCGCTCATCCCCCCAAAATAGGGCTCTCCCTGGAATCCTGGCCCGCGGCACCGCAGAGGCGCGTCCCTTGCGTCTCTGCCGGCTGTGCGGAGACGCGAGCGCCGCTAAAACGCGGTGGGAAGGTGGCGGGGGAACGCGGAGCTGGAGGACCGAGTGCCCGCGGGGAGGGGGTGGCTTGCGAGGGGCTCGTCTGCAGCCCTGAGATCCGTGGAGCGTTTTATTTGTGGGAGAAAGGATGTGGTGTCGACCCAGGGTTTTTCCACTGGACACGGACGCACACGGTCGGCGGCGGGGCTGGGGGTGCGGGTGGGCGGTGCGCAAGCACACCCCCTCCGGCCTCGGCTCCCAGGGCTGCTCCGAGGGAGGTCGCTCTATGACAGGAGAAACAAAGAGCTTCAGCTGAACGCCTCCCACACTGCCCAAGAATTGCAGCTGTTTGGGGGGGGGGCTGTCCAGGTGGTCCAGCCGCGCTGCCCCCGAGCCAGGACGGTGCAAGTCTGACCTGGGACCCAGCGCTGCCCCTCTGTGGCCTCTGCTTCAATTACGCCTGGAAAATGGCTTTATAACCCTAACCTATGTGTGTACAGGGGCTGGAGAAAGGGGGTGAGGGGTATCAAAAAATAAGCAAAATTAAATCTGCTTTGAAGTCAGCTCTTTGAAAGAAAGGTAGTGAATGTATTGAATCCATGTATTAATATATGTGCTTAAAATGGAAATGTGAATACATAAACTTATCTGACATAAAAGGATGGGATTAATGGTGAGAGTTTAGCAGGGACAGGACTGTGAGGAGGTTGGGAGAGGGGGCCCTTATAACTTCATCATCCCTCCCCCAAAAACCAACCCAAATAAAAATAATAGGAATTGACAAGAACAATTTAATTAAAAATATCTTTGCTATTTTCAATCATTCATATATACAACCTGAGTAAAAATAGTGTGCTTCCTATGAAAACACAGCTCATGACAAGCTCCTAACTGCTCCCTCCAACCAGAGAAATTCAGGAGTCTCTCTCCCCACCCCCCAAGCTAAATCAGAAATGGATTTGGGCTGCAAAGTATCACCTCCATTCTGCTTCTCTGGGGTGATGTCCTGACAGAGGGCCATGCTTTCATGGACAGGTGCTAACAGGAGACGGTCCAGGTGTGAAGTGGCTGCTAACAGAGGGGCTGTTGGTGTGCTGGCTGGGTGTGACACATTGTCATCTAGGTCTCCAAAGAAGAAGCCAATGCTTGGAGAGCTGGTTTCCAGGCACTCAGAGGAGAGTGTCTGGGCTAGGCCTTGGGGCGAGCGGGAAGGAGCCTTCTGCCATTTCTCCCTCGTAGCAATCCCTGGCAAGGCCTGGGATGAAAGACTGTCATACCACTTTTATGGTAACAGACACACTTTACATATTTATGATTATTACACATGTGAAACTTTCCAAACTCAGAAAGCGATTGCCTCCCCCATCACACACACCTTAAGTGTCAAAATGGCCTCATTTTGGAGAAGAGTGTGGGGAATAAGGCCTCCACCAGCAGCTATCTGGCCTCTGGAAAAATTCCCTGCATTGGAGAACATTGACGTAATTATCTCATGTCTACTCTTTGGGAAACTTTGTTTTAATGCCCATTTTAACAAAATTTCACTTCAGTCAGTAAGTTAAAGTAGAAAATAAGCCTTGGGTTGTGATCCCAAATCTATAGTTTCTGTCTCTCCTCTGGGACCGTGGTGACACATTCATTCCTTTGAAATTATGGGAGACATGGTGCTAAACTTCAATACAACCATAACTAGTATGCCGTTTCTCAATAACACTGCTTTATATAGTGTCTTGTAGTTTTTCAAAGCATTTCACTATCGTGGCTTTCAAAAGAATGTGATAAGATTAACATAGCACAGCTTACATTCCCCAGTTTACAGATATGCAAACTGAGGCTAAAATAAATTAGAGGACTTGCCAAGGATCACACAGCTAGAAAGTGGTTGGGCTGGGCCTGGAATTCAGAGGTTGCAGGCATACTCAGCTTCCCACTCTGTTACATTGCTCTGGGTCACTGCATTTCCTTCCTGTCTCTAAAGAGACAAGGTATTTTAACATGCACACTGATCATTTCTTCCCAATAGCCTATGAGATAGGTTTCTATCCCTACTGCCTTTGAATAAATGAAGAAACAGAAACACAAACAAATGAAGTTACTTAGAGCCCCAGAACCTTAGAACTGAAAGAGACCTTCCAAATCACCTATTCCAGTCTCCTCATTTTACAGTGAGAAGACACTTAAGAGATTAAATGGCATGTCCAAGGACGCCAGGCTATTAAGTGGTGTAGATGGAACCTGAATGCAGGTTTCAGACTGCTAGTCAAATGTTCTTTCCACTATAACACTACGTCTTGCATTGCATTTGCCAAGAAGTCAGCAGCAAAGGTCAAACCCAAGATCTGAGCTCTCTAAAATGCCTCAGTCCATCACCAACATTTATTGAGAATCTACTATATGCAGATCAGTGAACTAAACACACAATCAGAGCCCTCTGCGCTCCCTCCCTTCTCCTTTGTTGCAATTAGTCCTTAGAGACTAAGGGACTAATTACAATTCTGCTTCAATAAAAATCCACATGTATCACAATTGCCTTGCTCTTCAACATTACATAAGTCCAGTTTCCCAGCTCCTTCCTAAAATAAAAATTAAAAAAGGAATAAAGGCAGTGAACTTAAAATCTTATTAGAGTTACCTCAATTGCAACTGTACCATATGTGCGGGACATGTAGCTAATTATTCATCTAGTTTGAAAAAAAAATGGCCAGGCATGGTGGCTCATGTCTGTAATCCCAGCACTTTGGGAGGCCAAGGCCAGAGGATTGCTTGAGGCTAGGAGTTGAAGACCAGTCTGGACAACATAGCGAGACCCCATGTCTAAAACAAAAAAATTTAAAATTTAGCTGGGCATGGTGGTGCATGCCTGTACTCCTAGCTACTCAGGAGGCTAAGGCAGGAGGATTGCTTGAGCCCAGGAATTTGAGATTGTATGAACTATGGTCATGCCACTGCACTCCAGCCTGGGCGACAGAGCAAGACCCTCTCAAAAAAAAAAAAAAAGTTTCCATCTAAATTCATTTAGCAACACATTCCCACATTTTCTCTCCCTGTGGCTTGCAAAAAGGCAGTACTGTGTTTAATCTGCCTCAGAGTAGTGAAGCTGGTACTTTGGTTAACCATGAGGGACTTTACGTCATAGCCGTTTGACCTTGGGGAAGAAAGTAGGAGAAAGAAAGAAACATTTGCTAAAGTACATTCATAACTCTTGCCACATTTATGTCTCACAACAACCTTAGACCTACGTACTATTGCTCCACTTTACGGATGAAGAAACAGAGACTCTGAGAAGTTAAGTAACTTGGCCATGTGGTTCTCAAATGGTTGAACCAAAATGTGACTCAGGGGCTTGCTGGTTCCAAAGCCTATGTTTTCCCCACTTATCATGCCTTTGTGGTTTGGTTTGTTTTAACAGCTCAACTACGAACTGAATACAAAAGTGTTGGTTCCAATAGCAAAGCCCAGGACCACTGGTATCCAACCGGCAGGGCAGGGCTGGCAGAATAAACAAATTTCTCACCCTGGGAATCTGGGAGCTTCTTGAAGATATCAGTCAAAGGCTTGGGGTTTAAAAAAAAAAAAAAAGTGAGTAGGAGAAGGGAAGTTTCTAGCCAATTTTTCAGTGAAACTCATTTGAGTACGTAAGAAATCTGAAAGGCAAGAATGTGTGTGGGTTGAAGTGAGAATGAAATGAGATAATGTTATGAAAACACTTGGTAAATTGGAAAGCGCTGAGCAGACGCGGGGCTTGTTTTTAAGGTGTTTTGGGGGAAAGAGAGGGTTCAGCAGAGTTGACTGCATCTGCTTCAGGTTCTCAGTGCAATCACAGACTGCCCCATTTTCCTCTTGGAGTGCCTTGATTGGCATGTCCAGCTCTTGGGGGCAGACATCAGAGGCAAGAACTGTTGCTCTACCTGGTGGTCACTACTGTCCCAGCATCTCCTCTCCCCTCCACAAGTTCCTCCTGCCTTTGGTGCCTCCGAGGAAGTGCCCATCTGGGTACCGGTCACATGATGATGGGACAAGGCCTGAGAGTGTGAGCATCCCCCCACCTCAGCCATTAGGACATTACATTAGGCAGTTACCAACACAAAGCAACCCAAACCCACAGACAAACTCATCCATCCTTTGACTGACTTTGCTGTAAGTCCTCAAGCAAGTGGCTTGACTTCTCTGTCTCTCAGACTCCTGAAGCAATAAATGCAGGCAATAGAAGTCTCTTTTTTAGGTCTCAGGGTGTTAATAAGTCTGAGAGAAATTGCTCGTATAAATGCTCAAGAGAATAACACTTGTGTCCTTACCATCAGGGCTCTCTTCCCAGTATAAAGCCTGTGGCTCCCCTTGCCGTGTACCAGCTCAGGAGAAGCTTCCAGAATCCCCTCACCCCTGAAAGAAGCCTGGGGGCCAGCAGCTCATAAACTCTTGCCTTCCCAAATATCAAAGAGATTCAGCCCTGGCTTTTTCTTTATGGCTATCAAGGGGCCTTTGAAGCAAAGGGATTTTTCTGAGAAAGAAAACTCTATGGAATCTTTAGGGTCCAGGCCCTAAAAGAAAACACTCAAACTGGAATCAGTTCAAGACTCTCATGTCCAATTAAGGAAACACTCACATTCCTGTCCTACCTCTGGCTCTGTCTTGCTTTCTCTCTTTCCACATCTGCACAGGAATGCACTACCACAGCCAGAAAAGACGTTACTATCACCAGGACACAGATCATATAGCAGCGTGCTCCTTGCGGCAGGCTGATACTTTCCCTGAGTTAGACAAAGAGCATGGACCACGGAACAGTCCAAGCTCGCTTCATACCACTCTGCTCACATCTCTCCCTGTTTTACTCCCAACTCTGGACCAAGGAATCTCCATCGTACCTGGGGACTTACGAAAAAAGAGGGAAACACTTACAACAGTTAGTTGCGAAGAAAAGCACTTTCAGTTTTCTTTTGGAGTATACAGGATGTCAGCTAGCTTCCTCCGGGGGCAGCTGCGTCCCTGCTGATTTCACACTCACTGGTGCTCCTCGGAAGAGCAAGTAGCATGTTATGCACCAGAGAGCAGTTCCTCCTGAGCACTCTGCCAACTCCCTACCCGTAACCTGAGCTAACACTAGCTGGCTGGAGTCCCTGGTGTACTTCACACCCACATGGCACCAGCCTTGGGATCAGATAGCTGGGTCCACACTATACCTTCCTGCCCTCTTAGCACAATTCTAACAGGCATTATCATGTACCGTGTGCCAGGCAGGTGGCGGTGTTTCCAAGGAATTGCTTTAGGAGACCTTTAGTTCTGTCCCATCTCCATCACTCCCCACCAAACCTCCCAGATAAATAGATGTTCTATGTGATGATAGTGTTCCTGCCAGAACGATGCAGCTGTGAGACAAATTCCCTAAATTCCCAAAGAATCATAAAGCTCGGTAGAAACGGCACACATGCTGTGCAGGTAAAGTTTGCAGGTAAGTCTCCTAGCCTTGCCTTGCCTATGGGATTTGCTATCCCTGACTTCCTTTTATAAAGAAATGAATGTCTGCCTCTGGTGCATGGCGTGGTGTCAGGCACTGGGGAAAGGGGACTGAGAGCCCACCCCTCTAATACCGGATGGAAACTGTTGCGTGCAATAGAGTCACGTGAGCGTGGGTATTGATGTGATTAGTTCTGCCCCAGGTAGAGGCTTAGGGAGCGGGGTGCTGACCACCAGAAGGGAGCTCTCAAGGGCAGGGACCAGCTCTGCTTTGTGTACTGCTGTACCGCCACCACCTGGGAGGGGGCCTGGCACCTCACAGGCACTCAGTAAATGTCTGGTGAGGGCATGGTAGCAGGAATAGCTAAAAGGAAGGGATGGCAACCCAGCTGGCCTCAAAGGATGGGGAGAAGCAAGAGAAGGGCAGTCCTGCTGACAGACGGCATCAGCAGAGGCTCAGGGGTCAGAAAGGGCCAGGCTCGTGCTGGGAGTGAGGAGAGAGCAGTGGAAGTACCCAGACCTTGGGGAGAGGCACTGGAGCCCCCCAGGACTCCAAGTCTATGGGCTAAAATGGAAGAACTACTTGTTAGTAAAGGGCCTCGTGCTCTGCAGAAGGGACCGTGCACAGGATTTCCAGCAGTAGAAAAGTCTGTTACTGCTATTAGCTGATGCGGCCCAGTTCCCGGCACCCGCACGTTATTTGAGCTAATATCAGCGTTTCTCTTCCAGCCAGGTGGGGCCCCAGAAGAAGTGTTAAGTAGGTCACATTACGTTTATGTGAAATGTGTCTCTTGAGACTTCCCCTTTCTACCCTCTCTTTTCACACTTCTCTTCCACCTACCCTAGGGGCCTGCTGACCTCAGGAAGCCCAATGCTCCCTTCACAACAGCCTCCCAAGCTCCGAAACCACTCCTTTCTTTTCCATCGAAACTTCCATCCTACAGCTCTCTGAGCCCAGGCAGCTGCCAGGCAAGAGAACTTGATCTGACAAATAACTTTGCACTATTGTGGGAATGGCATACAGGGACGACCTCAAAGGCCACCATTTCACACTGACATTGGACACAAGGCAAGTGGGTGACAGGGAAGGTCCCTCTGGTCCAGGGGGCAGAATGAGGTTGATGGTAGAAGCCTGAGGGGAAACCATGCCATGGTAAGATGGGGAAAGAAGGGAACAGCTTGGAAGGGCTAGGGTGGGTGCATCCAGCGGGCATGGGCTTGAGATGGTCTCTCCTGTCTGTCCGTCCTTCTGGAGGGATCTGACTGCAGTCCTTGGCCCTAGCTCACGTGTAGCCACAGCACTTTAGTGGATTAACTCTCATGAGCAATGGAAGGAGGAAAAAAAGGTCTGGGCAGACCATTTTCTTCCTTCTTTCCTTCTTGTTAAGAAGGGACAGAGCTATAGACCAAAGGAGACTCTCCTCCCTTCAGGCCCTTGGGTGCCCAGCAGAAGTCCTGTGTGAGTGAGCCCAAGTGAAAGCTGGGACAAGTCACGACGACAGAAGGGCAAGAGCCTTTTCTTGTGCTCAATAAGCCTTGGGGGTGACCCAAGCCTCACACCCAGGGTTTCAGACCCAGTGTGCAGCTGTGTGGCGCATTTGGGGCTCGGGTAGAGCCAGTGACACTACTGTCCCCAGCTGCTGAGGACGGTGGGGCAGCTGGCCACCCACACCTCCTGCCCTTACCAAGGGCACTTACCCTCTGGGGATGAATTCAGAGGCAGCACCAGCGGCCAGGCAGAAGCCTTGCCGTGCACCCCCAGCTGCCCTGCTTGCACGCCCGGCTTTCTTGTTTGTTCTCCTCCAGGCTCCTCTTCGGCAAGGAGAACCAGGAAGAGGGAAGGGGATGCTCCTGAGCTGTTTTCCAAGCTCATTCTGACATGCCCCGATGTAATCGCTGCGAAGAGCCAGAGTGCTCTGTGTGTTCGGGTCTTCCTCGGGGGTGGGGCGGGGAGCGCTCACCACTCCTAGCCACCTGCTCATCTTGTCTTTGGGGTGGCAGAGTGTGCCAGTAAAACCACTGACCCACTTTGCTTCCAGTGCCACCCTACAGAGGGTCCCCAGCGTTATTCTCCCTCGATTGCCTTTGTCTCCAGGCCCCTAATCTTCCTTGATGTTTATAAAGAAGAAAGTGTGCCTTTTCACGACATTTACAAAGAAGAAGCTGTAAAGACGACTGGGTTATGCACAGATACGACGTTGCCTGGCATTCTTCTTAATAAGAGAACGAACAGTTCCCATTACTTGTCGGGGCTCAGTTTACTCATCTGTACAATGGGCCTGTTAGTCCCGGCCCCTCAGCTCACCATGCAGTCAGGGTGCAATAGTGACAGGCACTCAGCTTCCTTGACAGAAAGGTGCAGTATTAAATTTTCCTCTATTGGGCCTGCTTGAAGATGAACAGTAAAAAAGAAAGGAAAGGAAACCCCATATTGATTATTTTATTTTGTTGCTTTTTAACAGGAAAGCTTAGCAAAGGCAGCAAAACCCTGTCTTGGTTTCTGAGAGAGGCTAAGCCAGTTCTCTTAGAAGAGAATGATGTCAAATGTAATGGTTAATGTCCCTTCTCTCCCTCTTCCCAGCGCCTTTTTTTGAGTATTGGCTCTGGGTCTCACACTTGCTGACACCTTGGCTACAAGCACGCAGGTCTGTGAGCTGGTGCGTCTGTGTGGCCAAGCAGGAGGCTACACTGGCCCTCCTTGGACTGGTACATACAGTCGCCACCCTCACAGCCTGCCGCTCGTACACAGAGCACGGGCATGTCCTCCAGCATCTTCTAGCTATTTGCTCACCAGGAACATTGAGAAATACCCTGGTATCAAGTGCCAGCAAGTAGCCCAGCTCCTCTTTTGTTCTTGGGACCTCCACATGTCCACACAAGCACATGCACTACGTGCCAGGGGCATCTCATCAGGTGAACAGTGCTCTGTTCTCTGGGTCTGAGCGAGGGGAATAACACTGACCTCAACCCAAACAGAAACAGAAGCTTCTCATCCAATTCACATTGTTTTACCACCTTTTGTTTGTGTTTGGGTATTTCCCGCAAGCAGCAACGAACACCTCCCAGTGACTTCGGGGAAACAGGTGTGAGGGACCAGTTTGATTTCAGTCTATTATTCTCTTCCTTCTGTGGAGCAATGGCCCATGTGATGGGGGCCCCCAGGGGAATCACAGTGACAGGACCCTGCATCATGGATGAGCATCTGATGGCAAGGAGGGGGTGGGAGTCGTCATGGGGCTACTGCTATGGCCCAAGAGGGAGGTGGTGTCTTCATAGACAGAGCTTCAAAACTTAGTAGCTGTCTGGATGTGGGAGCAGAAGGAAGAGGGAGCTGGGAAAGGCTTGGAGCTCCTGAGCTTGGGTGGCTGAAAAACTGGCATCGGCAGCTAAAAAAGCAAAATCAAAAGGGGGCTGGTTTGGGGAGAAGAGGGTCATGTCTGTTTTCCACACAGTGACCTTCCATTGAGAAGCAGCTGTGGCCACCGGTGCTGTCAGCCCATCCATGCTGGTTGCTTCTCTAGCTCTTGGGTCCACGGTAGCTGAGGCTTCCAGTCTAAAGGTCACATGTTTGGCCTCTGTTGCAGATTGAGTTCCTCAGAAGCAGATGCTGAGACAGGGTTTGGGACCAATGCCTATGCAAGGAAGGGGAAGGGGCAAGCTTGGGTAGAGAAAGAAGTCTGATTGAGATGCAGGCTTAACAAATCTTGGCCCACCCCGTGGGGAGCTTTGGAGCCAATACGGGTAGTCAGAGTGACCTGCACTGGGACAGAATGCCTGGGCCTTTTCTCCCCTGCTGCGCTCAGGCCGCAGTGTGTGTGTCGTGGGAGGGCATGATCTTGGGTGAGGCAGCTCTCTGCAGCTGGGAAGCAGGCCCCTAGAAGGGACCTGGGGGCACATTTCATATCTAACACAGACCCCAACACTTGCCGCCCCCTGCCACATCGCCTCTCTTCAGTGTGCCATGCACTGCACAGTTCTGTCACAGAGAGTCCTTGGGGAAAGCACAGAGTAGGTGTGAGCCTGACTTCTCCATTTTGCAGGTGACAGAGCCAAGGCCCACGGGAGAGGAACTGGCTTTGCTAAGTTCCAACAGTCAGCGAATGGTGAACCCGGGACCAGCATTTGGTCCTTCTGGCTCCTCGGCCTTTCCTTGACCCGAGAGGAGACTGCTGTGCCAGAGGGTGGTGGCTGGCAGACTCTGGCTCCCAGCCTGTGCACAGGCTAGGTGTTGTGCCCCCGTCTTCGATGTCTGCAGCTTTGCTGGGAGCCCTAGGGATGTACTTCCCAAAGCCTTGAGTGGGGCTGGCACGAGACCTGGGGAGAAGACTGAATTCAGATTCCCAGAGAGGCAGGGCCTATCAGCTTCCCAGAGCAGTTCATTTCTTCTGATCTTTGTCTTGGGATGAAGCTAGCTCAGCAGGATCATTCTGGAGTCTTCCATAATTGCTCTTCCTGGACTGGGCATTGGCATGGTCATTACCCTGCACTGGGTGTTATAGGAAACATCCCAGGACACTCACTCCCCATGGGTTATGGGGGGCTGTTATTGCGGACGCTCTTCGTGGTATTCTGTGTGTCTTTGGCTTCTTCCTCTGAGGCCCCCAGGGCACCTCAGCAGCAGGAACAGATGTGCTTCTCTGAGGCAGCTGCTGGGTTTTTCACATCATGGGTGCAGCGAGTGCTGTACGTGCTTTTCCTGAACCTTTGCTTTGTAGGTTAGGAAGTCAGAGTTTGATTTGAAAATACCTTAGTCCAAGCGTACAGGCCCTATAGCATTCAGCGAGGTAGTAACCACACTGGGCTTTGTCCTCTTTTACCTGTTATTTTCCCTTCCTCTGTATTCTCTCTCTCTCTCTTTAAAACTTTCCTCTATTTTATGTGAGTTTTATAAACTCCAACGCTTTCTGGAAGGATGTAATATGCAAATAACAGAATTAAATATGCCTTCTTTGGGGGCCTTCAGTTTGTCTTGGGGCTGGCCGCTCTGAGTGTCTTCTGCAGGCCGGCCTCCCAGGGATGTGGTCGGGTGCTGTGGATTTCCAGGGGGGCTGGAACCTGGCCTACCCACCCTGTGGTACGAATCATGCTCACGTCTCAGAACCACTTATCGATACGGTTAGAGTGTTAACAGAGTCCTGGAACAGCCCAGCTTGCTGAGTGGTCACCAACATTCAGGCCTTCCAAGGGTCCAGAGGGAGAGTCTCACATTGTTCCCACTTTTCCCTGAGTGTAGCGTGTGGCCAGGATCAGCCCGTCACGCTTGCCCTGCTCCTTATGATCTAGACATGATGCAAGTTTATGCCCAGAAGCCGCCTGGCTTTTGCAAGGGCTCATCATAGTTCTTCGAGGTATTTCAGTATCTCCAGGTGGGTCAGTCTGATCATAATTACCTTCACTTACTTTGGTGTTTCCACAAGCTGGGGCTTTTTGTTGTTGTCCTGCAGTCCTGAACGACCCTTATGAGGCATTTTTTCCAAGCTGACACATCAAAGCACTCCTCTTGGTTTTAAGAATTCTCTCCAACTGCATGTCCTAGGAGTGAACACATCAGTAGCAGAGGGATCTGAAAACCAGACTTATCCACCTTTTTGAGCAACTGTTTCTTTTGAAGCCAGGGCTTCCTAGGCCAAGTGTTGATACCAGGATTCCTGCATTTCTGTGCTTGGCCCTGCTGGGGTACAGACAGAATTACTCACTCCCAGGTGTCGAGAGGGCCCATCACCGCAAGCAGACAACGCCTGTCTCCACCACAGGGTGTTTATTATCTTTTGTCTTTGGGTTATTTCAGATCACTGGGAAGGTGGCAATGAAATCTCTTGGAAATTACACATATAATGCATGAATTAACCTCTCTTAGCTTGCATTTCCTTGCCTGCCAAGGAGAGGGCGGGGAAAATAACACCCACCTTGCAGAGTTGTGTAGTTACAAGAGGTGGATGATAGAAAACATCTGGTGCCGCACCTGTAACCTGGATTGGTGCTCCTTAAATGGTAACTAGTCTGTGCAAAATGTGTACAGTCATCTGAACTTGAGACTTTGCTAATTCAGAGACCACAGACCCGCACCGTCAGCATCACCAGCAACTTGTTAGGAAGGCAATTTCTCGGCCATCCCCACCTGCTGAATCAGAACCTGCATTTTAATGAGATTTCCCAGGTGACCATATGCACATTACAGTTTGGGAATCCTCGATTTAAGGGACAGAGATTTTACCTTTGAATCTGGTGGTGATGGCATTTCTCTTGGCAACCAACAGACAGTAAATGAGTCCACAAATCAAATTAAGGCAATATTTACCTAACACAGCTTGCTCTGGGGCCAGGCTGCCTCTGCCACGGCCCTGGCCAGCCTGAGGCTTGCCCTGCTCACCTGCTCTGCTCACCTGCCTCCGCGGTCACCTGCTCAGTGGCCAAGGCCCTGGGGAGATTGCGGGCTCCTTGTTTACTGGGCAAGCACAGATAAGGTTTCTCACAGCCCCACCTGAGCGCCCGTGCCAAGGTAAACTTGCTCTCCAGAATCGCTCCCTGACTGGAAAATGTGTCAGTCTATTTATTTCTCACTCCCACTGGAAAAAAGGTGGGGTGGGGGGAGTGGTTGGTCATGATGTCATTCTTTCCACGGAACTTCTCAAAGGCATTGCATTTCACGGTGACTTCCAGGCGCTGCTTGCATTTCTGTGCACAGTCAGGAGCAGAACTGGCCCAGAGCACGACTTTCTCTTCCTTCTTCCACTGTGCCACCCCTCCCCCACCCCCTTACCGGGCCTTGCAGTAACCCTGAAAAGGAACCTGAGGGCCAAGAGGTGTGGGAAAGTTTTCTTGACCGTTTCTCCCAAGGTGAACTGCAGCTGTTATTAGGGAAGGAGGGCAAGTGCTGGCCCTCCAGGGACAGGGTGGGATCCCCTGGGGGCAACGGCTGCCACCCTGAGAGGAGTCAGAGACTGGGAACAAAGGGTGGAATGATCTTTCTAAAAGCTATACAAAGCTTCAGCAACAGTTGCATTCTTTAAAACTCCTGCTTACATTTCTCTGGAGAAGAGCTAAGGCTGCTCCTTGGGTTCCTGGCTCCCCCGTTGATGGGCGATGCTGTAGGCTGAGGGACAGCGTGGTGGGGGTGGGGGACTCTGGACTCATGCTCGGAGGGTGAGCCCATCTTTCATTCCCCTTATCAAGATGCTCCTGTAGTTCCACGTTGCTTTTGTCCCAAGTTGGAGGTACTTACCGAGAAAATCAAAGTTAACAAAATACAAAAGGGGTCTTCTATAAGCCAGGACAGAGAATGTGCCAGGAATGAAGAAATAGGATTAACCTAGTCCAATTTAAAAAGTGTTTAAAAATTTTCTTTGGTAATATTTCAACATGTTGATAAAATCAGAGACTGATCCAGTGAACACCTGCAGACTAATTTCTCAGCTGGGTCAGTCAGAGCAGGCTAGGTTGTGCCGCAGTAACAAACAACCCCCAAACCCCAGTGGCTAAGAGTACCAGAGGCTCCTTTCTCACTCTTCCTGTCCTCCATGGGGTTCCTGGCAGAATCACACTTGCTCAGGGCCTGGGGAGGAGAGAAGCTTTGCCTCTGGGCTGCCATGTTGGCCAAAGCTTTTGTGCGTTTCTTCATGAGGCCAGAACCACAAGTCACTTCCACTCACATGTCACTGGCCAAAGCAAGTCTCTAGCCCCCCACAAACTGCAAAATGGATGGGGAAATGCAATCCTACTGTGGTTCTGAAAGGCAGAGAGCCAGAAATATTATATTTGGTGGGCAGCAGTAATGATGGCCACATCAACTTTAGCACATATTAACATGTTGCCGTGTGTACTTCATGTCTTTTTTCTTCAAAGAAAGTCAATACTAGAGATACAACTGAGCTCTCCTCTGTCTTCCATCTCACTCCATTTTTCCCCTCATTTCCCAGAGCTAAGCACAGTTTTAAGATCCGTGTTAATCATCCTCATGTGTGTTTTGATATTTTTACTATTCGTACTACATTTTTATGTATAACAAACATTGTAAAGTATTATTATGCAGGCTTTTAAACTCTCTATAGTATCTAATCTGTATTATAGTATTATAATCTTCTGCAATGTGTATGTCTCCCTTAGCGTTACGACTGTGAGATTTTTATCGGTGCTGACACATGCTATGTTGTATTCCATTGTATAACTACGATACAATTTAGTTATCCATTCTCCTGTTGACAGATATTTAGGTTGTCTCCCGTGCTGCACTGAACATCTTAATTCATGTCTTCCTGACTACATGTGTAGGAGTGAAATTTCTGGACATGATCACCTTCTACTTTCCTAGTTATTGCCAAATTGCTCTCCCATGTGTTGGATCGACACACAGTGAAGGAGGCTCCACACAGTGAAGGAGGCTCCATGTGTTGGTCAGCTCTTTTCCAACACTTGGCACTGGCTGACACGTTTGTGGATCTGGTGGGTGTGAATGGTATCTCATCGTTGTTTTGATTTGTGTTTCTTTGATTAATAGTGAGAGTGAGTGTCTTTTTGTATTTTTATTGACCTTCTGGGGTTCTTCTTCTATGAATTGATAGTTTATATTCTTTGCTTATTTCCCCCCACATGTTGTCTTATTCTTATTAATTTGAGAGATTTCTATACGTGTTATATTCATTGCAAGTATCTTCTCTAAGGCTATGGTTTGTTTTCCACGTGGTTATGGCGGCCTTTGTTATACAGAAGTTAATTTTAATGCAGTAGTAAAATTATCACTTTTTTATGGTTCCTATTTTCTGTGTGTGTGTGTTTAATGAAATCTTTCTTTATATTAAGATCGTGAAGAATTTTTCTCTATTTTTGTCTCATGTTTTAAATTCTGCCTTTTTTTTTTAAAGGTTTTTTTAATCCACCTGGGATTGATCTAACGTAGAAATCTACTTTGTATTCTCCATATGGTTAAAAGTCATTCCTAGCCCTCATTCAATCAAATTAGACCACGCTTTCCACACTGAGGTGTAATGTCATCTCTGCTCTATCTTGTTTCCAAATATGGGGGCCAGGGCTGGGCTCGCCATTTTGCTCCCTTGGTTTGTCCTTGTGCCCAAACTGTATTGTCTTCTTTATTAAATATTTTGATAATAAATCTTGATACCTGGTAGGGCAAGTTCTTCCACCTTGAACTTTTCCAAAATCGTTTCTCAGTTATTCTTGGCCCTTTGTTCTTCCAAGGGAATTTTGGGATCAGATTGCCTAGTTCAAAACAAAACAAAAGCCAAACCAAACCAAACAAAAAACCCTATTGTACTTCAATTGAAATTCTAGAGATTAATTTGGGAGGAATTGACATCTTTATGATTTTGAATCTTTCTTTTTATTTATTGTCTTTTATCTGGCATGTGCTTATGATCTCCAAGCCCCCCATTGAGACCCCTAATTTATCCTCCTCTCCCCTCCCGGACCCTTCTTACTTCAACTCAAGCATCACATACTTCCTACTTCTTGGTGCAGCTTCAGCACCTGTCCTTATAGAACCACCATCTCTTTCAAGACTCCTGATTCTTCCAGCTCTTCTCGGTGTGCACACATCACAATGGTGGGAGGGGCAGGGAGAGAGTTCTGGTAACCTGCAAAGAGACAGGGAGGCATCATTCCAGATGGGGGGCTTGTCCCAAAGCTCCAATAAGTTTTGTGAGCTTTGGGACCTAAGCAGCCACCAACCTGTGGGGAATCTTCCCCCACCCCTAAGGTTAACAGCCCAGCCTGCTCAGCTTGAATTTCCGCACCTTCATTTACCAACTCTGGGCAGATATGGGCAAATTACTTAAGCTTGTGGTGCCCCAGTTTCCCCCTCTGTAATGTAGAAATAAAAATGGTGATTATCTCATTGTACAATTGTGAGAAATAAATGTGTTAATGTATGTAAAGTACACGGGACAATGCCTGGCACGTTCTAGGTGCCTCATATGCATTATGTATTATTTTCATTACTGAGATAGGATGTTCAAGGCACACTGGGAACATGGTTAGTTTGAGTGCTCAAACTAAATAACGTCAGAGTAACTCACGAATCTTAACACCAGACAAAGAACTTACTGGTTAGAGTTGTATCTTCTCATTAAGCACAAGGGCACCATCTGTAGAGTTGAAGGTTTAATCATTAGTGATTCCCAGTGGTGTTAGTTTAGTGTTAACCATGTTGCATATTTTGCAAAATCGATGAATTCAGGGATGGTGCCCAAGATAATCTAATCTAATTTCCTGCCTTGTGCTTGAAACCTCTTTCAATAAAGCTTCTATAGAAAAGGACGATTTTTATGAGCGAAGAATCAGAAAGGCAGGAATATTGGAAGAACATCAGACCTATCGAAAAATAAAACTAAAGAGATGGTAGAAAATAGCAAGAATTGATAAAGGTTCAAAGGTTGCTGGGAGTAGCCATTAAGAGAGCCTGAAAGTGAGGGGGTGTTTCTAGAGAGCTGATAGCCTAGGTCCAGGAGAGAGAGTCTATCCAGGAAACCAGGGAGTATTTCTCAAGATTTTACGTTACTGCAGAAGTGGGCCACTTGGGGGCCTTAGAATATCTCTCTCCCCCTTCCTGCCACCAGGCTGCCAGGGCTCCTGACATTTTCGCCACTGGTGCCCCCTTTGGGTTAAGACTTTGGATGCCCCCATTGAAAGGAAATACATGTATAACTTATGAGGAGTAAGCCCACATCACCCAGGAGACCCTCGGATTGAATTCCTCGGCGTAGGCCTAGCCGAGAGCAGGGTTATAGGGTACAGATGTAACAAAGGGAATTCTGCTGGGCAGAGGAGAAGGGAAATGCTGAGGGTGTGGGGCCCTGTTATGGGCAGGGAAGGCCAGATGGACACTCAATGAAAACAGAGGAGGGGCCATGGGGGATGGGGTGGGGGAAATACAGTCTCCGCGTGTGGATGAGGGTGTGGGAGGGGATGGCCAAGGAGTACATGGAACTACCACCGTAGAGTTACTTCTCCGTGTGGCTGAAAGCTGGCTCTGGCCCCCGGAAGTTCTTTTGCAATGACCTAAGCAGCCACAGACCTGTGGGAAATCTTCCCCCACCCTTAATAAAGCAGGATTAAATCCAGGACTTCACATCACCAAGTGGGATTTCCCCCAGAGCCTCAGACTCCAGAATTAGAGATTCTTATGTGGTATATCCCTGATACTAAACGGCAGCACCTCGTTGTGTGCAGCTCTCCTGTTTATAGAGCACTTAACCATCTCTTCCACCTCTCCTTACACCCCTGGGAGCTAGACAGGGCAGTATTATTTTCCCCAAGTTCTGAAAATAGCTGAGGGTCAAAGAAGAGGACAAGAGGTCACACTGATTTTACATTAGGATCCCCACAGCTGTCAGGATGCGGCATCAGGCTGGAGGGTGAGTTGGTGGAGGACAAGGAAGTCCTTTACCCCAGGCCATTATATTGGGGTGGGGCAGGGCAGGGCTCGCTGCCTCAGGGGTTCATTCCCACAGGGAGGGGTGCTAAAGGGACTGCCACCCGAGAGAGGTCATGCGCCTGGGTGTGGGCACACAGCACAGCCATGGAGCTCGCTTCCTGCCCTGGATATAAAATTCCGGGTTTGAAGTTCTTTTCCATCAACACTTTAAAATATTTCTTCACTGTCTTCTTGTACCCAGTTTTGTTATCAAGGTTTTGTGTCATTCTGATTCTTTCCCTTTTCAGTTGATCTATGTTTTCTTTATAAATGTTTTGAGAATTTTCTCTTTTGCATTAATGTTATTAGATTTCACTATAACATATTTAGGTGTGAGTTCCTTTTTATATCTGTCTTGTTTAACACTAGGAATCCTTTCAATCTGAAGTTTTATATTTTCTTTATTTCTAAAAAATTCTCAGCTGTACACCATCAAATATAGCCTCTCTCCCTTGTTTGCTTTTCCCTTCTGGCTCCAAAGCCAGTGCCCCTAACCACTACGCTGACCTCCCTCTCTGAAAAGTGCACCTGTCTGTGTAGGTCCTGACTCCCTCCACCACGCTGTGAAAGGCAGGGATAGAGTCCTATTTTGTCTTTGTACTCCTGGTGCATCAATGCCCACGTGCACAGAATGAATGAATGAACTAAGAGAATGGAGGAGTGGAGGTGGCCACAGGGCTGGAGCAGGAGGTGCTGTGGGTGGAGCAGGACCTAAACAGACACTGGGATGGATGTCCCAGGGTCAAGATGACCCCAGCCACATGGGGGGAGTGACTTCCCTTGTCCCTCTCCCCACTACCCAGCACTATGTGCTAGCACGAGACTTAGAGGGAGCAGCCTTCAAACCCACCTCGACTAACCTGTATGCACTTTAGAGTGTGCAGAGGGCTTTTCTCCTAATTATTCCCATACTCCTGCGAGCAGGTGTTATTATCTTCTATTCATGCATGCAGAAGCAGGTGCGGAGAGGGAAAGTGGTCACAGGCCAGAAACACCAGATTGAGGAATCCCTGGATTGCTCGTATTCAAACCCTGCGCATGTTCCAGCATCTTTCGCTGCCTCTAGGTGTTGGCGTGGAGATGCCTGTGCACACGGGTTTTGAGAAAGATTTCTCCAGACAGAAATTAGGATAGAAAGAAAAGGTTTATTTACTTTTCCCTGGGGGGAAGGGAAAAGAACCAGCACGGAGCTGGAAAGAGGGAGAATGTGCTAGCCCCCAAAACAGGCTATCGGGGCTTTTTAAAGGAGGTTGTAAAAATGGCAGGTACAGTCAAGAAACTGCTGCATCCGCTCCTTTCTTTCTTCTTGGCAGCAGGTAAATAACAAAAACTGCAAGGATGCCAAAGTCCAAGAGTTGGCTCCCTTGCCTTTCCTTGGAGAAGGGACTATCACAGGAGATATGGTTGAGGCTTGGAGCTCACACCCCACAGTTCACTCAGGAGCTCTTTAGGCTGTAAAAAGCAGGTTCTCAGGAAAAAAAACCCCACAATTTCGAAAGAGAGATTTACATCTCTTTTCCCTTCATTCACCTCTTTTCAGAAGTTGTGCAAAACAGAACTCCTGCAAAGTGCCTGTTAGTGAGAGAACTCATAGGATTGACCTTTAACCGTTACTGGGGAAATTGGGGGATTAGGTATTTTCCTGTTATGTTTGCAAGGCTGCCCCTTTCACTAGGCCTCCGGCCTTCTGGGTGCAGGCCACAGAGGGAAAGCCTCTCCTTTAGATGCACCCTGCTGTCACCTGCCCGAAACCAGCCTTCACACAGTCCACACTGGCTCTTTTCTGCGCTTTCCTTGGGTTTGCTCTCAAGGAAAAGGTCTTTCCGCACCAACTCCCAGACCTCTACAGCCTCTAAAAGGATGTAAGTATCTATTAATAGGACGGTGGGCTTCTGCCCCCTCCTGGTAACTCGTGAGCATTGCCCCCACAGCGAATCCAGCCATCAAATTCCACCAAATCCGTTTCTTCTTTGAGATCCTTTTCTGTCTTGAAGATAAATATTCTGAGGATTTTTTTTCCCAGCTCTTACTGTGTCTGAACAGAATAAAAATCATGATATCATACCATGAACACCAGACTAAAAGTCAGGAAACCCAGGCTTGATCCATTTGTCTTTTGTGAGATAATGGGCAGCTCTTTCAGCTTCTTCAAGCCTCAGCTCCCTTATGTGTAAAATGGCTATAATAATTTTACAAAGTATGGAGGGATAGGACATACCAGAGTGTGTCACAGAACTGGAACCGAGGAAAGTCCCCGTTAGTATTTGTTGATACTCATGGCTTCGCGGGGGTGTCACTGTTCTCCACTTGCAGGAAATCTGAATTCAGCTCAAATAATTCAAAGAACGGTAGAATTGAAAGGTAGTTAAAGGCAGGCCACAAAGTGGTTGTAAGAGGTTCCTTATAAGGTACATTAAAAGTGGTCAACACTCTATCTAGCGCTTGAATACTCCTGCTCTGAAACCTCACAAAAGGCTTCAGGTGGGACACTCACCGTTTCGGGAAGCAGCCCATTCCCTCTTGGCGGGGTCTGCCTGGGAGCAGGCTCTCTCTCCCTCATGGACCACACCTGCTGAGGCCAGGGTGCAGTCAAGGGGCAGGCTCAGGCATATGCTATTAATATTTTCTGCCCCAATTCATCAGGTTTACTCTTCAGTGGATTGATTTAGATTGGGGGCTGCCTAGTTTCGCATTTATTAAAATATCTCATTGATGAATTCCCCCACTTTGAAGTTTCTTTTGGAGTAATAGGCACCTGCCATACCACGCAGGTGTTATGCGCCTCTCTTGCTCTCTGCATCCGTGCTCTGTATGAAGTCCAGCCCAGCCGACCGACATCTGCAGCATGGAGGTCAGAACCAAGACTGGCAAGAGGTGACTTGGGGACAGGTGAACCTGGGTGGGGTAAGGACTTAGGGAAGGAGCCAGCTGAGGGCCTCTGGGAGGAGGGACACACAAAGCGGGCAGCTGGAGACACGTGACGGAAGGGAGGAGGAGGCTGACTGTAGCTACCTGACAGTTTTTTGGTGGAGGAGCTGCTGAAAATCATCTCACACTTAGCCTTTGCCATTTGCGGGGCAGGCTTTGCAATCCTGCATTAGGAAGTCATCCAGTCTGGAAGGGTACGCCCCTCAGGCGCCCACAGCCCTGCCCATTCAACTCAAATCTGAGACCCAAGCGTCTGCCCAGCAGCTCCTTGTGTTCCTGTTTAATCCACCTACTGTGCCCTCTGGAGGAAGGGAGAGGATACGCAATGATGGGGTCACATGGGCAGGTCCCCCCTTCCCTCCTCTCCGTTTATTTCTATGCATAGAGGCAACATTTCCCTGTTTCACAATTTGTGGGGCCTCTAGATATAATTAATTCTGCTTATTTTATTTTATTTATTTATTTAGAGACAGAATCTTGCTCTGTTGCCCTGGGTAAAGTGCTGTGGCATCAGCCTAGCTCACAGCAACCTCAAACTCCTGGGCTCAAGAGATCCTCCTGCCTCAGCTGGGACTGTAGGCATGCGCCACCATGCCCGGCTAATTTTTTTCTATTTTTTAGTAGAGACGTCTCGCTCTTGTTCAGGCTGGTCTCGAACTCCTAAACTCAAGCGATTCTCCCGCCTCAGCCTCCCAGAGTGCTAGGATTACAGGCGTGAGCCACCACTCCCATCCTAATTCTGCTTTTTAAAAATCTCCCCTGCTAGGTTATGTGTACCTTGAAGGCAAGAAGTGCAACTAATCTGCTCATTCTCTGGAGCCTCACACAGTGCCTGGCATATGACAGGTGCTTAAAAATGTGTGTCGAATTTAAATGAACAGCAAAGCATCTAAATAGTTTAAAGTTGGAAACTTGACATCATTTAGTCTAGTGGTTCTCAAACTTGAGTGTACATTAGAATCATCTTGGGACCTTTTAGAAAAATATATTAGTGCCCTAGTCCCTCTTTAGACCAATTAAGTCAGAATCTCTGATAGTCAGTTTTTCATGGTTAAATGCCCAGAAAGAGCTCGTTCCTTGAAGGCATGCTGCAGCGAATCCTGTTCAAAACGGAAATCACTTTCTAATGCCCAATATGTATCCATTGTATTATGTTCGAGTTATCGTATAATGAATTTTAAGTTGAGCCCACATACACAAGATATATACAACTTGAGATTTTTTTTTAAAGTGGCTGGAAGCTATAGAAAGAAAAAAGTAGTTTTCACTGGGTATTCAGAAGCTAGCCCATGTGAGGAATGGCAAAAGATTCAGCGTAATATCATAACGGTTGAACTAAATGTCATATTAAAGAAGACAAATAAGCCAAAGAAGATAAAACAGTATGAGAGAAGGAAGCCCCTCACCTCTGCCAACTTCCACCCCTCACCCAAGAGTCTTCTTGTGCTGCTGCCTTTGGAAATCTATATATAGCTGAAAGTCTTTCTGTTTAAATGGATCAACAGTGATAAAAAAAACCCCGGGGGGTTTAAATAAAATAAAAGGGCCGCCAAAAAAAACCTGCCTGGCCCCAACCTGCCCGCAAAAAACCAACCGCAAGGAAAAGGCAAGGAAAACCTAAAACAAAAGCCCCAAGAAGGGGGGGGGGGGATGAAGGAGAACCCACACCTGTTCCTCCAAGTGTAGCCCCTGGCTGGCAGCGTGGACCCTGTCTGGGAGCTCATTTGACCCACTGAATCTGAATTTGCTTCATAGCAAGATCCTGGATGATTTACAACACACTAAAGGTGAAAAACACTGCCTTACCCAACCCAGCCGCCGTCTGATGATTGCCAAGAGCTTTATATGGAGAGGATAGATCTTTTCTTTCTCACCACAGTAGCCAGTCTGTAACTCTTCCAATATTTCCAAAACCTTTCTAAGCCCTCCTGACCTTTTCTCTTTATAGGGAAAAGAAAAAAAAAATAAAATAGAAATGAAATAGCTGTCATCAGTGATTCGAGGCCCCAAGGGAGAGAGGAAGAGATCAAAAGTCAACATCTGCGATTCTGCAAATAGAAAATGAAATGTTTCCCAGGCAGGCCGAGAAGTGGTTCTAGGTTGCTTGGCTGGTCCCCTGTGATCCCATTTGAGGTGGCTGTGCTCAGTCCAGAACCTTTAAAGGGCACCCCAAGGCTGGCTGGCACTGGGAGGCAGGAGTGCCGAGCCGACCTCCCAGGGAAAACTACGGTATGTGTGGAAAAGCCCGGAGAACAGTGGAGCGAGGCACGGAGAGTCCTCTGCTCACTTGGAGACCTTTAAGAAGGAGCAGGTTGAAATATCACCTGACGTCGGACACTTTGTACAGGTAACATTCCAGTTACCTCCCCTGCCCCGCAGCTCTGAGCCAGGGCCTTGTCCTTCCTCTTTCTGGGGACCAGGTCTATCTGGGATGCAGGAAATAATTTAGAGTCCTGAATCTTCTTGCTGGGGTTCCTGTCAAGTTGTTTCTCAGAGAGAAAAGCCAGAGTGTTGTGGAGGAATCAAGCAGTCAGAGTGCTGGGTGGGTAGGAATGTGGTGGGCACAGGGTGTGGGGGTTAGTTCCGGAGACTGTGGAACTGGAACTACCTGTGACCCAGGCCCAGATGGGTTTCCCCATCAGGCTCCCAGAAGAGGTGACAGAAGCAAAAGAGGTGGAGGCTGCAGCTGGCTTCAGTGAGCTCCTCCTGTGGACCCAGCAGGACACAAGGGCCTTTGCAAGCTTCCTGCTGCTCCCATGAGGAACCCCGCAAGGTAGGCCGTGCCCATTTTACAGAAGAGGATGCTGAGGCTCAGAGGGGATGAGTACCATCCCCAAGTTCAGAGAATTAACAAGAGACAGAGCTTGGAGAGATCCCAAGGTCGGTGATCTTTTCCCCACCGTACCTGTCTCTGTACCCAGGGATTGAAAGCACCCAGTTCTAGCCCCAGCTCTTTAAATAATTAGCCCACAACCTTAAGCAACACCCTTTGTTTCTCATAGCTTTGGTTTACTCATTTTAAAAAATGGAAATATTAATAAGCTTCCCTTGTAAAGTGCCTAGCACATAGCAAATCCCCAATGGAATCTAGTTTTCTTTCTTCTTCCTTTTAAAATAAAGGAACTGGCATTGGCACTCAGTTGTAAGTCATGGTTTAAGACTGCTACTGGACCTTGAGTAGATTAACCATCCTCCAGCCAGGGCCAGGCTGCAGGAATTGCCAGAAACCTCAGTAGAGCACCTGCACCAATCAGAGGCCACTGCTCTCCACACCTGAATGCAGTTCCTCACCACCATACATGGCTCTCAGCTCTGCATGCCCTTCTCTTCCATTTAGCCAGAAGACCTCCAAGGAGACAGGCTCACCTTGGCCCAGATGCAGTCTACTTTTCCCTGCTCTGAATTCCAGCCAAGAACAAAAATCAGATGTACCAGCCTTGGGAACATTGGTTCCTCAGCCCCCTGGCAGCACTCCCAGCCTGGAGGGATGTAAAACCCCCGGGAGGAGGGAGCTAGGTCAGAACAGTCTCTGGACCCTGCCACGAGGTGTCCTCTCCAGCCTGCATCTCCTCTCTACAGCCAGGAGAACACACACCCAGAGTGGCCAGGAGGGTCTGAGCAATTCAGTAGTAAGAGGCCTTGGGTTCGAGTCTCCTGGCACCTGGAAATGAACATCTGGGCTTATCCTGTCTTTCAGAAGCAGAGCTGGGGGTTTTTGAGCAACTAATCACTTCTGACCTAGTACCAGTCAAACAAAATCAGACCCATTCCTGGCTTACATGTCAGGAGTAGAAATAAATATTTTCTTTCTTTAGGTATTTTTTCCTAAATGTTTGGGTTATGGTTTCTTTTTGGGATAAAGCTTTAAAGCTCTTTAAAGAGTTTTAACCCAGTAATTTCATCTTCCTGAGGACAGAGTCAGGGATACAAAGAAAGATGTACACAGGTGTTCATTACATCACCAGTTAGGATAGCAAAAAACTGGAA
>NW_012149618.1:5682615-5684120 GCF_000956105.1 Propithecus coquereli | reverse complement strand
GTGGAATTCAGATATTTTTATACAAGCCTTTTAGACAGGAGGAGGAGAGGAGCAGTATAGGTAATTCTGTTTAGGGGCAATAAATGGTTGCTAGGGAGGATGAATGGATGAGGACACAGATTGACTTGTAAATGATTCTCTGAGCAAATTAAATCAACCTGAGAGGCAGGCATTATATTTACAACGATTTGGGCCAGGGCTGGTTGCATTCTTGATCTTTTCCCTGCAATATATTGAGATAACGGGGAGGGGAAGGGAAGTCCCGGCACAGGTGCACACAAGGAGGCAGACTCCGAGGGGATGCGGTGGAGACAGAGAGAGCATACTGGGGAGAGGAGAAGTGTCTTTTTTTTTTTTTTTAATGGAATGTTTTCCACAAGGGCTAAATGGTGTTGTTTTGTTTTGTTTTGTTTTGTTTAACAAAGAGCTCTATTTGATTTTCTGTCCCGACACACTGTCATTTGACATTCAAAACTACATCAGTACCATAAAAATGAACCTGTGGATGCTTGTAAGTAAACATTTTTGTGGAGCTGTAAAAATATTTTCTGTTGGTGAACATTTTTTGTAATCCTAGTCTAAATTAGAGTACCTGCAAGAATATAAATTTGTGATATTTTCTTCGTTTTAAACATCAACTTAAAATATAGAAGTAATCTTTTTTTTAAAAAAAGCTTGCCTATATTTATCAAGTACTATTTTCATTTTGTTGTTTACAAATGCCTTGTCATTTGATGGATGTATAATGACATGTATCTGCCATGTTGGTGCCAGAATAGTTTCATGGCCGGAAATGCTCTGCTCTGCCTAGTCATCCCTCCCTACCGCCCCCCCCCCAACCCCCAGCAACCTCTGATCTTTTCACTGTTTCCACCCTCTGCCTGTTCTGCCACCAGCCCTATGAGCTAAGGGGCAGGGGACCGATGGCTCTCGGGCACCTGCTGTGCTGAAGACAGCACAGTACAGCGCAGGCCTGGCTCTGAGGCTCGGCTCCCTGACCTTGAGCACCTAAGCTCTCTGCTCCCCGGTTTCCCAAAGTGCAAAATGGGAAAGATTTAACTTCTCATCGACAGTTGCCGAGCATCGTACATTAAATGAGATGGGGAGTGTGTCACAGCGCAGGCGCAAAGGCCGTCTTGGAGGAGGCATTCAAATGGTAGCTCTCCATTAAGCCCCTTAAATTTCCCCAAACCCTATGCAAGAGGCACGTGTCTCTATTGGCTGCTAGTCCAAGCAGGAGGGCAGGAGGCCTGGGGGAAGAGGCGGCAGGAGTCTCACCTTGGTCCATTCCACCCTCCTCGAGGCCTGGGTTGCCTCCCCGACCCCACACTCTCAGTGACCGGGGCAGGAAGGAGGTCACGCCTCACCCCTCGCGTGGGAGCAGAGCCTCCGAGGGTCTGAGAGATAGGCTCAGGGTCCCACTGTTCATAAGAGGTGTGGGGTCATCTTCAGACGCGAAGTCCCGAAGTAAGAAGTGCAAGTGAAGGGCGTGGCACAGCTCCACG
>NW_012149618.1:5678424-5681675 GCF_000956105.1 Propithecus coquereli | reverse complement strand
GGGACTCCATCGGTTTGCAGAAAGAGCTCTGAATGGGGAGCTAAGAGCCCAGGGTATCAGGCAGACTCAAAAATCTAGCCTTCACCGTCTCCCTCTGTACCTGCCTTTGCTGCATAACAAATCACCCTCGAAATCTAGTGACTGAAAACTCCAATAATTTCTTCAGCTCGTCATTCTGGGCTCAGTTGGGAAGTCCTTCTGGCCTGGGCTAAGTTTGGCTGTTCCCACCTGGACCCACTCACGTCTGGGGCCTCAGCTGGGGTGGTCTGGGCTGTCCCTCCACCTGGCCTCTCTTCCTTTGGGCTTGTCCTGGGGCTGGCAGGGCTAGGTTCTAAGACAGAGCTGAAGCTACAAGGTCTCTGGAGGCCTGAGTGCAGAACTGGCAAACTGTCACTTCACGGCATTCCAAAGAAAGTCATAGGCCCGCCCTGATCCAAAGGGTGAGAAATAGACCCTGCCTCTTGACAGGAGAAGCTGAAAAGTACTGTGACCACGTGTGCAGTCTACAGTATTCATGTTAGTGAAACTACTATTTCCATGAAAATAGCCATGGATAAGATGGGGATTTTTTATAAATATAGTTTTGTTGAATCTTGAAAAAGATCTGTGGTAACATCTACCTCAATAGTATTAGTTCAGCAGGGCCTCGTCCGTTAGCACTGATGGAACTGTTACATAAGTTAAAAATGGTGTATATGTAAAATATTTACAACAGCACCTGGCATATACTAAGCACTGTCTAAATATTAATTATCATAGTGTCATTGTTGATGTTTTACATACTCTGTGGTGAGCTCAAATCCTAAACTGTGTTTGCGGAAGAGAGAGGCTATTTCTGCCGCCCATGGGAGTGCATCCCAATACCCTTGCCCTCAGCCACGACTGGAGAATGCTCAATGTCTACATGCACTCTTGGCCCCATGCCCTTCCCACAGTGGTCAGGTTCTTGCTGAGAATACAAGGCTATGCTCAAAGGGATTTGTGTCTAAAACGAAGACAGCCCTCCACCTGGAGCCCTGGACTTTTACCCACACCAGCACACACTTGCACCCTAAAGGCAGGGAAAGACATGAGCAGTGGACCTGAACGGACCCAAGGGACCTCTGACCCTGGCTGTACACCTGTATTAGCTTGGCCGCGTTCCCAAGGGAAAGGTCATCCTTGGGAGGGTTAGATGAGTTTGGAGACTGCATATTATGCCACCTTAGCCAAAACACTAAGGAATTTTCAGAATTCTCTTCCTTGTACTGTTCTGGGTCAGGGTAGACACAAGAGAAATTTGTCAGATTTGGAAGTGGAAGTGAAATAGCCATTTCTCTGCTCTGCAGGTTGACGTGGCTCTCACACGCTGTTTCTGGTCTTCTGGCTCACATAGTGTGTGTGCAGCAGCCGACTCCACCACCATTATTGCTTTTGTGGAATCTTCTCCTTCTGCTTCTCCAAATCCCAGGCCAGCTCATGTGTGGCTCTGAGGGCATTAACTAATTCTGCAGCTCACCCGCACCATGGAAAGGGAGTGAGACACATATGAGTTCCAATTTGTCCTTCAGGGTCCCATTGTCTCTGTGGACTATGGCTTGTTCTTGCTGTTCCCCATGTCACATCCCCCTTCCCTTCCCGGCTGCCAGCCCTGCTGACTCAGGCCCAACACTGGACATGGAAACAGCTGCCTATGTACATTGCTTAATCGGCTCCCACAGTCGTGTGAGGTCTAATCTCCCCAAAATGTCTTCATTCTACATCAGGTAAGTGGTTCTGACTTTTTGAGATCAAACCCCAATGGATATGGTGAGAGGCCCAGTGACACACAATGACAAGAGCTGGGCTTTGATCCCAAGACACGCTGCAAAGCCCAACCTTCTTCCATGACAGCACTTCCACGCCCTCCTCTTTTTAATCTTTGACACTCATGGTGAATTGTTCTACAGGACAACTGGCCCAGTTTCTGCAGTAAGTCAACAGGATGGAGAAAAAATAAGTGTGAAGAATAGGGGAGGGTGAACTTCTAGATTATCAGAGACAGAATAACTAAATACAACATGTGGACCCTGTTCAGACTAATTAGAATAAATCATCTTTAAAGAGACATTTTTGAGATAATTGGGAAAACCTGATTAGAGATTAGATAGTGGATAATATTTAACAATTACTGCTAGTTTTTGATAGGTGTGACAATGACATTGGGGTTCTTTAGGAAAATTTCTCATTTTTGAGATGCATACTGAAATGACAATGCTTTCAAACGTTTCAGCAAGAAAAAAAGGGATAAATGAAGTGTCTTTATCCATTTGGGCTGCTATAGAAAAATACCATACATCGGGTGGCTTTTAAACAATAAACATTTCTCACAGTTCTGGAGGCTGAAAGTCCAAGATCAAGGTGTCAGCAGAGTTGGTGTCTGATGAGGGCCTGTTTCCTGGTGCCTTCTGGCTGTGTCCTCACGGGGTAGAAGGAGCAAGGCAGCTCTCTGGGGTCTCTTTTTTAGGGGCACTAATCCCATTCATGACAGGGGAGAACCCTCATGACCTAATCACCTCCCAAAGGCCCCACCTCCCAATACCATCACCTTGGGGATTAGGATTTCAGCATAGGAATTTGACAGGGGGTGACACCAAACTTTCAGACCATAGCAGGAAGCAATGTGGATCCTTTTTGATATTGTTGAATCTAAGTGAAGGATAATGGAGCCTTTTTTTACAACTCACTCTATTCTCGTGTGTTTAAATCAGGTCATTCTCCAAGTGCGGCTCTCTCTGGCACGTGGTTGGGTTTGGGTGTAAGACTTTAAACATCTCCAGTTGATTCCCTGCCTGGGAACAGATCAGGGAAATGCAAAGCCCCTCATGCTCAGGGTGGCTTTTCCCAGCTGCATCTTACTCTGTGTCTCCTTTTCCCAGATGCTTCCCTCAGCTCATGGCCCAGAGAAATTCGGCTTGTGGTGTGCCCCCTCCCCTCCCTTTTTTTAGGGAGGTTCACCTCCTCTGAACCATGTTGCCTGGGTGCCCCCCATGAAGAGGAGGCTGAATGTGCTGCTCCTGGCTGAGCTGGTGAGTCGAATGTCACGGTCTTCTGTGGTCCATGCAGAGCTACAGCCTCCACTCCTCCAGTCTTCACAGCAGCCAGTCACTCAGAGTCTTGACATGCAAATTCAAATTTGTGTGGGTTTAAATGAGTAAAGACCTAGGTTTCTTCAGACCAAGAGCCTGTGAATTCTATGCCTATGTGGTAGAGCCATTGCAACTGAGGGGGGG
>NW_012149618.1:5631041-5676404 GCF_000956105.1 Propithecus coquereli | reverse complement strand
GTGGTAGCCAGCCTCGCTTCCCCTTTCTCTGGCTGCCATCTCTTTCCCTGCACCTGACACTCAGTGGAATCCCCCCCGCTGGCCACTGTTAGCAGGAAACAGTTTGGTGACCAGAGAGGGAAGGGCTAGAAGAGGCATTTTGTATCAAGAGCTGTGAGCCGGGCGCAGTGGCTCACCCTGTCATCCTAGCACTCCGGGGAGGCCCAGGTGGGAGGATTGTTCGGGACCACCCTGAGCAAGAGCGAAACCGTGAGACTCCGTCTCTCAAAAAAAAAAAAAAAAAATAAGCCAGGCATGGTGGCGCAAGCTTGTAGTCCCAGCTACTTGGGAGGCTGCAGCAGGAGAATCACTCGAACCCAGGAGTTTAAGGTTGCAATGAGCTATAATGAAGCCACAGCATTCTAGCCTGCATGACAGAGAGAGACCCTGTCTCAAAAAAAAAAAAAAAAAAAAGATGTGCACTGGCATTTTATTTTTTCTTAAATAAATTTTAATTTTTAGAACAGTTTTAGGCTCAGAGCAAAACTGAATGAAAAGTAGACAGTACCCATATACGTTCACCCCCTGCATATGCACAACCTCTACCGTTAGAAACATTCCCCACCAGGGTGGTACCTTTGTTACAATCAATGAACATACACTGACGCATCATTATCACCCAAAGCCCAAGGTTTATATTAGACTTCATTCTTGGTGTTGCACATTCTATGGCTTTGGACAAATGTACATCAACACGTATCCACCATTAGAGTGTCATACACAATAGTTTCACTGTCCTAAGAATCTGCTATGATCTACCTACTCATCCCTTCCTACATCCCCTCAAGCCTCTGACAACCACTGATTTATTTACTGTCTCCATAGTTTTGCCTTTTCCAGAATGTCACGTAGTTGGGATCACACTGTATGTAGCTTTTTCGGATTGGTTTCTTTCAATAATATTCCATTGCCTGTATTTATCCCTTCATCCACTGAAGGGCATCTTGGTTGCTTCCAAGTTTTAGCAATTATGAATAAAGCCATATAAACACCCATGTACAGGTTTTTGTGTGGACATAAGTTTTCAAGACACCTCATTTTTAAAAAGGTACAAGGTGAAGAGGGAGATAAAGAATTTTTCACATATTGGGAAATAAATTGGATTCCATGACTTGTGCTACCTTTTTTTGAAGTTTTGCAACCAGAATCACTTTTTACAACTGGCAATGGAAAGATGACACGGGATTTCCTTCTCTGAAAGGCTTTGCCTGGCCTTTCCTCCTGCTCCAGCTCCAGAAACCTCCAAGTCTTTCTCGCCAGGGCCATAGCTTCTGACTGTTCTTGTGGCCCTTACAACTCTGCCTTCCTCATCAGATTGTGAGGCCTTGAGGACAGGGAACTGCATCTTATTCACCTTTGTGTCCTCAGATTCTAGCAATTGTTCAAAAACGGTTCAATGGATGTGTGTAGGAAGGACAGAATTTCATCTTCCCCTACTCCAGACAATAAATCCGAATTTACATCTGTATCTATAGCTGACTCAGTTTGTGTTTTGGTAACTCTGATCCGTTACTCAAAGGGCTTTTTAAAACTCATTCATTTTTATGAGTGCTTTGTGAAACAGGAGGTGGTGTTATTCCTACTGGGATGCAAATTCCAAGGAGCAAGTGCCCAAGCCAGGAATAGAACCTGGATCTTTGGTCTCAAACCAACCCCCTCTCTTATCAGTGTCAGTCCAGTTTTCTGGAGCATCACTTTCTAGACCATTAAGTTATTAGGGAGGGACACACTTCAGCCGCTAGCATCATTACTCTACAACATGCCAACCATTCCTGTGGGTTCATTGCAGCTAAAAAGATGAAGAATTGGCCAGTCTTGCTCCACATGGCTGTAAGATCCAGAGGAAGAGGGACTTAGCACCCACTGTCTTCCTCCAGCCCAACCTGGTCCATTTCCTTTCCCAGACTTCAGCAGAGGGTTAGGAGCTGGGTGCTATACATGAATTACCTTGTTTCACCCTTATAGCAGGTGAGGTGATGCTATTATCCCTGTTTTACAGATAATGAATCTAAGGATCAAAGAATCTGTTGACTTGCCCAAGATCCTCCATCTTGCAAATAAAAAAAACAAGATTTTTACCCCACGTCTAACAAACTCCAAGCCATGTATATTAGTTTCCTATGGCCACCAAAACAAAGTCCCACAAACTGGGGTGGTAGAAATATATTCCCTCTCAGTTCAGAAACCCCAAATCAAGGTGTTACAGGGCCATCTCCTTCCAAAGGCTCTAGAGAAGAATCCTTCCTTGCCTCATTTAGCTTCTGGTGGCTGCTGACAGTCCTTGGTGCTCCTTGGCTTCTAGACACATCACTCAATCTCTGCCTGCATCTTCATGTGGACTTCTCCCCTGTGTGTCTGTGTCTCTGTGTCAAAGTTTCCCTCTTCTGATAAGGACACCAGTCATATTGGATTTAGCAACCACCCTAATCCTCCCAATCCAGTATGACCTCATCTTAACTTGATCACATAGGCAAAGACTCTATTTTCAAATATAGTCACTTTTGCAGATTCCAGAGGTTAAGATTTGAATATATCTTTTTGGGGGAGACAATTCAACCCTTAGTAGCATATTTTTCCCCATTATATTTGCTGCTTGGATAAAAGATGATTAAAATGTCACATGCTTCACTCTGAGATGTTATTTGTTCTCAGTTTTGCTCAAAGACTTTATAATATGGTGAGTAGAAACAAGACTGGTTCTTGAGCTGTGGGCTGTGGCCCCAGCTCTGCTACACAGAAGTGACTAATCCCATTTATTCTCTCAGGGCCTCAGTTTTCACATATTAAGTATATGGAAGATAGACTAGATAGGTGATAAGGTCCCTTTCCAGCCTTACAGACTGATGGGATGGGCTACAAAGATTATAAACACAAAATCTCAGAAAGCACCTCTCTCTGTCCAAATTAAAGCTATTTTAATCCCATTCAATAAGTATTTAAGCATCTCTATGTGTCCATCTGTAATTATATTGCTCCTTCCTCTATAGGGTATGCTCCTTAGGGGCAGTGGTCATGGCTGGCCCCTAGTGTGGGATAAGGAAAGGCTTGTTAAATAAACAGCATGATATAGTGGCAGAAACTCAGGGGACAGGGAATTGGAATGCCACATTACGATGACTTGCTCAGCGGGTGCTGCATGGGTTTGCCTTGTTTCCACAAAGGGGATGTAAACGTCTGGTGCACAGAGCGGTCCTCTGTTCCTTGCAGTGTCTGAAATAGGGCTAGAGACAGCAGAGGTGCAATATGTAGTTTAATTCCCCACTTGCCTATTCATTTTTACATAAACACATGAATGTGATCTTATCATTCCTGCTGGCTGTCTTTTGATGTTTTCTTTTGTTTGGTTCCACATTTCCTCCTTCCTCTACCCTCTCCGGTACCCACTACCACCCAAAATTCTGCCAGGTAGTTGATGCCAGCAACCTGGTACGTTTCTTTCCACAGTTTTCTCCATACATGTAGATTCATATACAGGCATGTATGCATGTCCATAAGTGCCGAGGTACGTAAATGGGGGGTTGTTTGTCATCGTTTTATACAATAGGATCATATTATAGATGCTTTAAAAGCTAAATCATCTTGCTTTTCTCAAACAATAATACCTGGTAGAAATCCATCCAAGCACATTGGTGAAACTGTAATTTGTACTTTTAAAAGGAAAAAGGATGTACTTTTTTTTTTTATTTCAGTATATTATGGGGGTACAGATGTTTAGGTTACATATGTTGCCCTTGCCCCCTTCCCAAGTCCGAGTTTCAAATATGTCCATCCTTTGGGTGGTGCGCATTGCACTCTTTGTGTATGCATATACCTGTCCCCTCCTCCCTCCTCCCCCTTCCCCCCTCCCCCCTGCCCAACATCCAATAGATGTTATTCTTATATGTGCACTTATAAAAGGATGTACTTTTAAAAGGATAGTTCATGGTGTGGGTGTACTGTAATTTATTTGGCGACTCCCTATCAGATGGGCAGTGTTTGATTTATTGATCACTTGTTCTTGACAAAGAGAGTTTCTCAGAATCGTCTGATCTTACTGCCAAAGAACATTTCTTGTCCCCATTTTACAGCCTTCCCCTCCCCGCAACCCAGGTGTCCACACAAGCCTGCGGTACTCCGAGTTCTGATCTCTCCCATGGAATCTAAATCCACATGGTTCTCAATATTTCATCTTAATGGGATCTGAGGCTTTTAAAAATGGAATCCAGATTTTCTGGGCTGTTTTCAAAAGAGATGACTTTTTACTTAATGGCATTAACCCCACCAATCCTGTCTGAAATCTAATCAACACATCAGACAAGAGGAGAATATGCTGTTTCTTGAGTGAAATAGAAGGAGCCTTCTACAAAAAGATGTTTCTCCCTTGAGTAGGAGCCCTGAAAGGAGCAGGACAGGGAGGGACGGCTTCCCAGAGGCCCCTTCCTTGCAGGGAGAGGCAGCAGAGCCAGTGGCAGAACCTGGCCTGGGAGTTAGTCCTCTGAGCGGCAGCCACGCCCCCTGGGGGCCTGCCCAGGGCCTCAAATCTTTAGCAGCATTAAGAGAGCAACTACTTTGAAGTTCCTTGTTTCATTGCTTTTAAAATTTTTTAAATTGTAAAACATAACACATATACATAAAAGCACAGTCTTTGTGTTAGATGATTTCATCACTGAGTGAACACCCTAGAGTGTACTTACACAAACGTCAACAGTATAGCCTACAACACACCTAGGCTACATGGTACAGCCCATTGCTCCTTGGCTGCACACCTGTACAGCATGTGACTATATTGAATACTGTAGGTAATTATAACACAGTGGTAAGTATTTGTGTATCTAAACTTATCTAAACACAGAAAAGGTACAGTAAATACAAGACCACCGTCATATATGTAGTGCGTCGTTGACTGACATGTCCTCATGCAAAACATAACTGTATATAAAACATTAATGCTATGAAGAGCTTAATGGATTACCATCATGCAACCACCTCCAGGTCAAGCAACAGAGTATTACCTGGGCCCCTGGTGCCCTTTCCTAAGTACGATCCCTTCCCGTCTCCTGAAAGACAGCAGTGTCCCGACTCCTATGAGAACCAGCTTCTTGCATTTATACAAAAAATAGTTTAGCTTTTTTGTGCAATAATACATATTTTGGGGCCTTTTCTTATTAAGTTATAACATATATACAGTAAAATGCACAAATCTTGATGAACTTTTGCATATATTTGTGTAATCACCATCTAGCTCAAGATATAGAGCATTTCCACTATCCCAGAAAATTCCTTCGTGCCCACTCTCAGCCAACACCCCTCATAGGTAACCACCATTCTGACTTCTATAACCCTACAAAAGTTTTACCTGTTCTTAAACTTCACATAAATGGAATCTTATATTTGGGGTCAGGTTTTTTTCCATTCAACAAAAGATGAGATTTGTCATGTTGTTCTCCAAAATTTATCCTGATAAACATTGGGTTGTTTCCGGTTTTTAGGTATAAATAAATATGAACAAAGTTTTACTGTGCATGTTCTTGTACACTTCTTTTGTGGACTAATGTACTCCTTTCTCCTGAGTCTGTTATACTCAGGAATGTCATTGCTGGGTGATAGAGTGGGAATATATTTGGCTCTAATAGTACTTCCAGATGAACTTCCACTGCCAATTTATGAGAGCTCCACTTGCTCTGCATCCTTGCCAACTCTTGATATTTTCAGTCTTTTTAAGTTTAGCAATTCTGGTGGGTATATAGTGGTACATCATTATGGTATTAATTTGTATTTCCTCTAGTGGCATTGGATCTTAGCAAGTATGGCTCTGAAGAGAACTTAAAGACTAATCCTTCCCTTCAGAGAAGAATAAAACCCAACAAAGCAGACCTAGAAAGAAGTGACTTCTAATGTCTCCCAGTTAGTTTGGCATAAAAACCCAGCCAAGAAGCTTAGAAGGGCTGCCATCTGGTCTAGCAATTGTCTCACCAGGCTGCCACCTTACACTCTCCTCTGCTCAGCCCCACCCAAGACAACCAGCCACTTGCGTACTTCCTGTACCTGTGGTTTGCTTGCCCACCTTTGGCCTTTGGCCCTAGAGAAATTTGGGTTCCAGTCCAGGCTTATCATTTATTAGCTGTGAAATTTTGGCCAACTCCCAGAGATGGTCACTATATGTGTCAAACAGGCTAGGCTGCAGTGCCTGGTGTTTGTCTCACCAACAGTGTAGATGTTGCTATGAAGGAGTTTTCCAGCTGCGGCTAACATTTACAACCGGTAGGCTTTGAGTCAAGCAGATTACCCTCCATAATCTGCATCATCCAATCATTTGAAGGCCTTAAATAAAGCAAAGACTGAGTTTTCCAGAAAAAGAAGGAATTCTCTTTAAGATGGCAACACAGAAAGCTGCCTGAGTTTCCAGCCTGCTGAACTCAGACTTGCAACTGTTACATCAGCTCTTCCGCAAATTTCCAGCCCGCAGCCGGTGGATTCTGGACTTGCCAGCCCCCACAATCACATGAGCCAATTCCTTAAAATAAATCTCTCTCTCCTATTAATTCTTTTTTTTATTTCAAAGTATTATGGGTGTACAAATCTTTTTGGTTACATGGATTGCCTTTATAATGCTTGAGTCATGATTATAAATGTGCGCGTCACTCAGATAGTGTTCATTGTACCCGTTAGGTAGGTTTTCGCCCATCCCATTCTTCCCCCTCCTCTCCTATTAATTTTGTTCTCTGGAGAACCTCATGAATCTATTCACTGCATCTTTCAAGGCTTCATTTTCCCATCTACAAAATAGGAGATGATGAAACCTATCTTGCAAAATCGTGAGGATCAGATATGATGCAAATAAAAATCCTATCACGGATACTTAGTGGGTATTTAATAAATGGATACTTTTTAAAAAACATGAAATAGACTGAGAAAGTGATGTGTGTCCAGGCTGAAAAATAATTTAGTAAAACACAAGAGTATAACATGAAAAATAAGTCTCTCTCTCAACCCAGAGAAAACTGCTGTTAACAGTTGCTTGTATTTCTTCTAGAAATTTTCTATGCACAAAAACACCCAAATGGAAGCATGCCGCTCCAACAGTACTGAGCCTTAGTTTTAGTTAAACATATGCACTGCATGTAAAACTGTCTCCACATGGCCCAGACTCTGAGCAGTGTCCTGATCAAAGAAACATCCGTGACAATCAAAAATTAATTTTAAAAAGGTCAAGTTTGTCATTGTATTTTTTGAGCCACAGGAAGTGTTGGTTTTAGAAAATCCTGCTTGCTCTTGGCTCATACCTGAATCTACATGGCTCCACACCTGAGCGGACCTGCCTTTCATTCTTCAAAATTCCCTGAAAAACTTCTCCCTCCCTGTGAGTCCTGGTTCCTCTTCCCTTTCTCGTGCTTCTTCTCTCCTCTCACATAGCAAAAGCTCTAGAAACTGGCCTGGCAAGGCCGGACCCCTCAGAGCTGCGGAAAGAGGAAGAAACGGAAGAGGCGCAGCCGCCCCCCCCCCCCATCTCTTTGAGCGGCCAGGGCTGGGGGAGAGGGTGACAGGACGACAGCAACCTACATGAAGGTGATGCGCCAAGTGTGCTGTTATCACTCACATGTTACAGATGAGGAAACTAAGCTCATGCAGGCTGAGCAGCAAGGTAAGGTACTTACAATTTAAATAGCTATCTGATTCCTGAGGCCAGGGTCACACCCATGACATTAGAGAGATTCCTGCTCACGTGCGAATAGGTGGTATCCAGTCCTGCTTCCCTTCGGCGGATTTTGTAATGGACTTTCTCAAAGAGATGTCCAATGTCTAATGATGTCTCCTATTAATTCTTCCTATCTACAGGCTAAAGCCTCCCTTCCTTCTGTCATGATCTTCTTCAGAACATATTTAATTCCTCTCTGGGAACTCTTCGGGGACTGCTGGATGGAGCCCGAATGAGTCCCCGTGGCCTCCTCACATCCTCAGGATGGGAAAGGAAAGGCCTCAGTGAGCAAAAGTTTTATGGATGTCTTTCAATTTCTACCCCCTTCAAGCTTCAACACCTTAGTTTTGGGAGGAAAAGGGAATGGGGGGACCATATTTGTCAAAATCCACATAACTAGGAGGCCTATGGTGGCTTTAAAATAGGCCCACAGGCCAGGCATGGAGGCTCACACCTGTAATCCCAGCACTCTGGGAGTCCAAGTGAGACGACTGCTTGAGGCCAGGCGTTTGAGACCAGCCTGAGCAACATAGCCAGATTCTGTCTCTACAAAATAAATAAATTAATTAAAGAAATTAGCTGAGTGTGGTGTCGTGCACCTGTAGTCCCAGGTACTTGGGAGGCTGAGGCAGGAGGATCACCTGAGCCCGGACCTTCAAGGTGACAGTGAGCTATGATGATCATACTAATGCACCCAGCCTGGGTGACAGAGTAAGACCCTGTCTCTAAAAAAAAATTAAACTTAAAATTAACATAATAAAATAGGTCCACAAATTCTTTGAGCTTTCTCCCTTTGAAAGATGGAATGTATTTCTCCACCATTTACTATGGATAGGGCTTAGTGACTTATTCCTAACAAATATAACAGGGCAGAAGTGACACTATGTGACTTCCAAGGTTAGGTCCTAAAAAGGATACAGCTTCCGCCTGGCTCTCTCTCGGGACCCTTGCCCTTGGACAGCCACTGCACTCCGAAGAGACCCAGGCTGTGTGTAGAGGCTGCACGCTGGTGTCCGGGCCACAGCTCCAGCCAGCCTCCAGCCCGTAGTCAGCACCAACAGCCGGATATACAGGTGAACAAGCCCTCAGATGGTCCCAGCCCTGGCCTTTGCTGCTTCCAGCTGAGATGCCAGACACAGTGAGAAGAGACAAGCCATCCTCATTGTGCTGTGCTCTGTGTGCATTTCTGAGCCATGGAAACCATGAGAGATAATAAATTACTGTTTTAAGCTACTAAGTATTAAGGTAGATGTTATGAGTGATAGACAACGAATACAAAGCCATTTCCAACGTCCTCAGTTTTAGGGTTGTCTCACTTGTGCTGCAACGCCAGAGAGTGAATGACTGGAGCACCATGTTCTCATTTATGGACTATTCCCTAAATGGAAAGCAAATTAGAGACTCCTACCCAGTGCTTGAGGGTCCTGGGCCGGGGACACTCCTTATCTACACCTGCCAAAGTGTGCAGTGTCAGAGGTCTGTCCTCACAACCTGGAGGCACACCTGCCTTGGCTCTGACTGAGGCCTGCCTAATGCCTTGGGCCTGAGCTCCACCCACCAGACTTGCTCCTTGCTGGCTGCTAGAGTTGCTTCTCCTTCATCAGCTCACTGGCACTACAGTAGGTGGTGGCTCAGAGGAGCAATGAGGGGCCAGGCGCAGTAGCTCATGCCTATAATCCTAGTACTTTGGGAGGCTGAGGCAGGAGGATTGCTTGGAGTCAGGAGTTTGAGACCATCCTGGGCAACATAGCAAGAACCCGTCTCTACAAAAATAATAAAAAACAAATTAGCTCAGTGTGGTGGTGCGCACCTGTAGTACAGCCTTTGGAAGCTGAAGTGGGAGGACCACTTGAGCCCAGGAGTTTGAGGCTACAGTGAGTTATGATCGTACCACATGGGCGATAGAGTGAGACCCTGTCTCCAGAAAAAAAAACAACAAAACAAAAAAACAATGAGGGCCAAAACCCTGTTGTTTGTTCATCTCTGGTTGTATGCCTTTTGCTATGGTCTGAATGTCTGTGTCCCACCTCCCAACCTCCCACCAAATTGATATGTTGAAATCCTAATACCCAAAGTGATGGTATCAGGAGGCAGGGCCTTTGGGGAGGTGATTAGGTCAGGAGGGCAGAGCCCCTTTGTATAGGATTAGTGCCCTTATAAAAGAAGCCCAGGGGAGCTTTTCCACCTCTTCCATCATGTGAGGACACAGTAAGAAGGCAGCCATCCGCAACCCAGGGGAAAGCCCTCACCAGAACCCGACCATGACAGCACCCTGTTCTCAGACTTCCCAGCCTTCAGGACTGTGAGAAATAAATTCTTATTGTTTATAAGCCACCCAGTTTATGGTATTTTTTATAGCAGCGTGAACAGACTAACACACCACTGCAACAGGAGCTTAGTGAGGGTATGTGGGGACCTCCAAGCCTTGTTCCTGGGTCCCAGGCAGAAAGCACAATGCAATAGTTTCAGGAGACATTAGTGTTCCTCAAGTCCCTGCTGTAAGGTTATGAATTCAACATATCAGCCCCCGTTGCTATCTACACTGCCATATGCTCATTCCATAGCAACAAGGGCAACCCGCCCAGCAATGCCCTCCTGCGTGGCTCTGGAACTGCCAGCCCTCCTTGGGTGGGGACCTGCAGAGGCTCACGTGGGCAGCAGCACCCCTGTTCTGGTACCTGTCCATCCTTGTGCTATTTCTGTGGCCATGCTCTAATCCCTTCCCAAACTCTTTCTCTCTCCCCAGCACAGGGCTCCCTGCTAACCCTTCCCATTTCTGTGGACAGTGGGCTGTCCTGGTGCTTCCCAGATGTTCAGTCCCACACAGCAGCCAAGTCCCAAGGCAGCGGTCGGTAGGCAAGCACGTTGCCGGCCTTGAACCAGCCTGACCAGCTGACTCTGACTCCACCAGAGAGTCTTAGAGACTTCCTCAATTTAGTGACTCATACACGTCCTCCACTTGGAACATCCAGTTCTGAACCGTGCCGTCTCCCAGAAATTGTAATTCCAGCCTCAGCCTCATCTCTCTAATGTCCCCATGGCTTGCCAGTGGTGTTCCAGGAAACTCATTCATGCCAGGTCATCTCTCTCCCCTCTCAGTCAGCCAGGATGGAAATGCAATTTTGGCCCACATCCAGGGGTATGATTTTAATTCAGGATGCGACTGGGCACTGCCCTTTCACTCCAAAGCCACCCACGTGGTGCAGATGTACATTGACGTAAGGATTAATGAAACACCGTGTATTGTTCTACTTCATTTAATTTAATGGCTGCATCATGTACCATGGATGTACCATAATTTGTTTAACTAATCCCCTATCCAATAACATTAAGGTAATTATTATTGTTATGAGATGACAGCTGAACCTCAGAAACACACTCTTGAATGTTTTCCCTCTGAGGAAAATGGAGAAGCTGTTTCTTATCCCGCCGACCCTGCCTCTAGAGACTACTTTGCCCCAGCCTGGGACTTGCTGGACTTCCCGGAGGCTGTTTCCCCGGGAGGGGCCCATGTGGGGTGCTGGGGAGGGAAGAGGCTGGCATTCAGCACAGCCAAATGGATTTTCAAACCAAGGACAGTGAAGAGCAAACCTCTAAAACACTCATTAATACAAAAACCACCAAACCCTTCTTGTATCTTCCTCTGTTTATCAACCCTGGAACCCTCCTCTCCACAGCCATGGAACACGTCTTCCTGGCTATGCTTGTGGTTTGATGTTGCCTCCTCACAGATGTTCAGAAAGAACTGCTTGCTGAAAGGACAGAAGCCAAGAGACTGAGGTGTCTGTATGACCACAGCCCTCCTCAGATGAAGACGGACTCCAGTCCTCACCCATGACGTGCCATGCTGTGTCTTGGGATATTGCTAGGGAGCCAACGGCAGCCCCACTTATGCAGGTGTAAGGGGAGCCTGAGCCTGTGAGAATTCTTCCTCCAGGAGGGAAACACTACACAGAACAGTGACAAACAGACCTCATCAAAGCCTGGACTTGACTGGGAGACCACAGGGCGTTGGCAGTGGAAGCAGAGGGCAGCCGTCAGCAATTACTGTTGCTATATTTGCTCAACATGCCTCTAAATTACACTACACACGTTCCAACTCTTTTCATCTCATAACACCCCTAGGTGCTGTTCCCCCATTCTACAGAAGAAGAGACTGAGGCACAGCAAGATTCTATAACTAGCCCAAAGTAAGGACCTGCTGGTGTGGGGTCTGAACCCAGGCAGTCTGACTCGTGTTCCTCCCACTGTGCTGTCTTGCAAGGTATTGAAGCAGAGGTGGTCAGAGCAGAGAGCAGTCAAGGATGGACAGAGAAATGGAGACACAGAAGCAGCGCTTTGTGGTTGTCAGGGGACTAAGGACATACACCTCTGAGGGGAAAACAGTGACTAGGCCACCAGGACAGCCCTGAAGGACAAGGAGCCCTTATTCTTGTGCTCCAGGGGTGGTGGGACATCTACCTGGGTGGCTTCCCAAGCTCCCCCACTGCTCTGCACCAAGCCTCCAGTAACAGCAGCCAGTCTTTGTTTCCCATGGCTTGAAAGAGATTAATGAACTTGGTTCATTGTTAATTGTGCAGATAATCATTCAGCTAAATGGTCGCAGAAAAGGAAAAAAAGACTAGGGCAAATAAATCAGGAGCTCCAGGGCCCAGCAGGTTAAAAGTCAAAGGAATTATGTATCTTGAGACTTTGAAAGTCAGACCAAGTCACCTTGGTAACTATAGTAGTAGTCAGTACATCAATAACATGACCAGTTACTTTCGCAGTTTCCATAGTTTTTTGTGTCTTCTATTTAATTGTTACACCAGCCCTGTGAGCCATGCCAGATACATACTGCCATCGCATTTGTACAGATGAAGAAGCCGAAGCCCAGGGAAGGTGTAAATTGCTCAGGGTCATGCAACTCTGGAGCCAGAAAGAGAACCAACCCATCGTTTCCATTCTTAGTTCAAAAGTCCCAGTGGGACTGGTGGGAGCTCATGAGGGGCGTGTGTGCACACGCTTGCCAACTTCACATTTAGTAACATCACTTTGGAAGCTTGAAATCAGTCATGGTGAAAATATTCACACCATGGAAATCAGCAGATGTTTCACATCAGGGCTCCCGGACTCACTCTGCTACCCAGAGCTGCTTGTTAAACATTTACCAGCACACCACTGAGAATATCCCAATAATTTCTCAAGTTGGTCCGGAAGAAAATGTCATGGCCCTTAAGTTGGCCATGGCCCAAATTGGATGCATAATAATGGAGAGAGGAAAGTACTGTCTTCCCAAGTCCTTCAAGTTCCCCCATTGTGGCAGCAGAAATCATAAGAATTCACATTTATTTGGTGCTTGCTAAGCGCCATTCTCTTTGCTATGTGATTTAAGCATCATCTAATTTATTCCTTATCATGATATTTCTCTATAGATGAGACATTGGAGAAGTTAAGTAAGTTGCTCAAGGTCACACAGCTAGAAAGTGGTGAAACTGTGATTCAAATCTAGGTTTATCTGAACTTCTTAATCTTGGTGCCACCATCTTAATTACTATTATTATTTCATAAGTAGAATAGACTTCTCTTCCCAGTTCTATGGCACCCTACCTTCTTCCATCTTGTAAACATATAATGGAATTATAACTAAAATCAATCAAGACAACTAATTTCTAGCACACAATGAATATTTTAAGGGCCATCTCAAATCTCAATAAAATTCCATAACCTATTAGACCATTTTAGCAATTTGTATTCATGGTCTATAGAGAATGTCAAAATTAATATTCTGTTCTCTTATTATTTCAACCGTTAGAGATATCTTACATGATAATTGGCTCTTAATAGCCACAATCCAATTTAATTTATTTATGAATACCTTGTATTTATATTTCATGGATATTGTTTTAATTATTAAATCACTACATCTTAGAAAGAATGTAATTTTGTTACACAGCAGATGTTCTTCATGTCGACATCCCTAATGCCATTTTAAAAGTGTATGAGGATAAAAAGATTGCCTAGGTTTCAAAGACAAAATTTGTTACATTTTGCTGAAAAACATTTTACCAGAAAATAAATACTTCACATGCGGAGCTATTTAGAGAGCTAAAGTATTTAATAATTATCTTGATGATTAAGGAAAAAAAACACCTGCTAATGAGCTTTAACTGACAGTGTCCACAATTAATACACTAATCAGAGAGGTGGGCTGACTTGGCTTAGGCAGCTATGCCAGGAGGGCAGCATCACTCCGCCAACAGAGCATGGATCTGAAGTCCATAGCAGGGACCTACCTGGCTTCGAAGCCCAGAGCTGCTGTCTTCAGTCTGTACGACCTTGGGTGAGTCACTGACCCCATGGTGATCATCAGTTTCCCATTTTAAACATGGGATAAACAATACCTACCAAACAAAAGGGGTCATGGTGAGCATAGACCTGGGGATATAATTTTCAGGGTGCAGTGCAAAATAAAAATGCAGGATCCCTTACTCAAAAAGTATTAAGAATTTCAAGACATCAGAGCACCAAACCAAACATAGGGCTCTTCTGAGCCTGGGTCCCTGTGCAACTTCAAGGTCTTATGTGCCACCAAAAACAGTGAAGGGTGAAGAGGACATTAAATGCCTCATGGAAACTGCATCCCACGTGGGAGGTGCCTGATGAATGTCAGCTGCTTGTGTTTTGACTCAGTTTGCTACCTTACTTTTATACTGCATGAAAAAGAAATCTAAGAAAAGAGCTTCTTTCTAAAGATAGGTACAGGTCCAGCTTCACAAAATAGGTTCTTAGTTACTTAGGACTGAACATGTTCATAGCAGAGTAGGGCACAGAACCCAGGAGGGGGCACAGGCCCCAGGCTGATGTTCCCCCCACATCCCTTCCTATTTAGTTGTATGTCAATTTTTGGACAAGAAATGGAGAACATGGGATTCTGTTTCCTAGCGAAGGTCTTGAAACTGTAAAGCTAATCTCATTGGGCTTTGTGCTACATTGAATTAAACTTCTAATTCGAATTTCACCAAATAGGGTTACCGAGAGAACAGGAAGTGAGGCTAGATAACTGAGTTCCACTGTCCAGAGGGAGTCAGGAGGGAACAGAAAATCAATTTCCCGACTGCTGAGAAGCAGGTAAGCTATTCTCATCTGCTGAGGGTAGCTTGTTTCTCTGTGAGGAGGCGAAGACGTTTCTGACAAGAGACTTTTCATGTACAGGAGAGCCACAGTGGTTTTCTAAACGTGTTTATTTGGGGGTCCTCTTCATCATGGGCTGACAGAGCCGCTGTGATTTTCTTTGTTCAGGTGGGATGGCCCTGACGACACTAGGGATCGGAGAAGTAAGTGTGCCTGGGACGGAGGCATTCGTCCACTTCGCCTAGATATTCCAGAGCCTTCCTTTTGGGATTATTTTTTCTAAAAATGTGTAAGGGTCCAGCTTCTTCTCCCCAAAGATTACCACTTGGACTCTCATAGCTCCCCACTTTCTTCCTTGGGCCAAGAGGGAGCACGCCAACTTCTCAGCGGTTGTGGAGCACTTGCACATGGCTGTGGTTTTCTACCTGGATAGTGAATTGCGGGGAGCTTCACGGTTTCCAGACACCTCCTCCAGCTGGTCGGCCCAGGTCTCCACTTCATTCCATGTCCCTGGGAAGTAGGAAATGAAGACGGGCCTTTTTGATGAAGCACTTTTAAGTGTGGAACTCTGAGAAGATCTGTTCCCAATTGCTACAGAGTCCGCCATGCCCTTAGCACACGCCTCACGTGTAGCAGTGCTCAAGTATTACTTGTTGAATGGATATGTCCCCACGGTACCATTTCTTTTATCTGTTTAGTTTTATCATGCCATCTGGACCATAAGCCCCTTGAAACATTCATTTATAAAAATATGTGTTGAGCACCTGCTATGTGATAGGAAAATTCTGAAAACAGGAATTCACGTGGATTAACCCTATCAAATACTAAAACGTATGCTATTCTACAATAACAACGTGGCGCATCTGGAGAGGTAAAGCCACTGGCTGGGCAGACAGAGCTGGCCTGGTCACCTAACACAGGTCTTCCTGGACAAGGGAGTTTACCTCACTGCTAGAACTGAGATCACGGGTGGGCTGGAGGGTCCCAGGGCAAGACAAGGATGGAAACGATCGGCTTTGGGATATTTGTGACAGTAACTATGGGATCAGGCTTGTTCTCAATGGGGAAAGACTTGATCTTAGAAGCACCAGGTATGTGTGATAACAATCTCTTCTGTTGCTAGCTGAGCTCTCTGGAGCAAGTCACGTAACCTCTCTGAGCTGTAGTTATTACACCTGTTGAGTGAAGAGACCTACCTTGAAGGATTGTTATTAGAACCAGAGATTAAAGCAGCACACAGAGCAAACTCCTAATAAGGGATAATTATCACAGTGGCCTGACCATGGGGCTGATACAAGGGCAGGACATGTAGCTGAGTAAAGGTTAAAGCACTATCTACACTTTTTCCAGAGCTGCGTAAGGATAACAATGACATCATTTGGGGGCCTAAGAAGGAAGTTCCCGTTGTAGAGTCGGATTTCCAAAGGGTGAGCGGGGGCAGTAATCGATCCCTCTGTAGCTGCAGTTCTTCACACATTCAGACCCAATGCCCCTATTTTATAATAAATATGTTAGTGCCTCTTTACAATGCTGAAATCTACAATTATTAAAGTCTATATGCATAATTTTAAAAAATTACCAAAAAGGCCCTGCAATGTACAGCAGAAATAAAGAATAATTTATAATATCACTTATATGTGTGCATTACAATGTACAAATACTTAAACACACCACATTAGAGGAAAAAACGTGCCTCCTCTTCATTTCCACACGTCCCCTGGAGGGTGGTCCTGCCTCCCGTCCAGTTCTGTGGGCAGGGGAGCAGGTCCAGGGATCATTCCTGGGGCTGGGGCTTCCTGAGGTACATTGGCCTTTACCCTCTCACCTCTTCTGATGACCTCCCACCTCCACAGCCCCCACCAACAAGGAATCGGGGGAAGTACCCAGGATGTGCCCAGCCCTTTCCTCCCTCTCTGCAAGGTGCTTCCTTTCCTGGGCCAGGAAGATGTAGCAGAAAGACCCAGAAGGCCTCAGATACTCTAGGTCTCAGGCTGAGGGGAGATGAGAGCCACAGGGCTGTTGTTCTTACCCGAGGACACAGGAAGAAAGCGGGGAGGTGTGCTCAGCTGTCTCGCTCAGCTCTCCCACCTCCTGGAAGGAACTAGGGCCCTGCACTCTCTCTCCAGCTCTGTCTCCAGCTCACTGTGGCCTTCCTTCAGGCTGGCTGGTCCTTAGATGTGGTCCCTGGATTTGCAGCGCTTGTAAGGTTGAGGCAGACCCAGTCGACAGACCCTTGCTCCTTGAGGCTGAGCCTGGGTCTGCAAGTGGTGGTGGTGCAGGAAAGTGATGTCAGAATCCGAAGAGGGGCCCCAAAGCCTCAGTTGTGCATGGAGGGTGTCAACTGCCCACCTGAGGCAAGACACCCTCACATGCTGGCTGTGAGGCAACCACTTGGGTGGTTACTGACAGGGTGGCGGGTTGGGGCACACAAAGGATGACAGAGCAGGTGAGACCTGTCCCAGGTGCCCAGCCCCTTTCTTCTCCAGGGCACATGAGTCACTGGGAAAAGATATAGAAGCCATTCCCCAAGCAATGCCACATGGCCGTAGCACCCTGCTCCCTGTTCGAGATCTTAGCTCAAGCCCAAGAATAGGAGTTTCTCTGGCCAAGGGGAGTTGTAATCAAGCCTGCGCGGAAACTTGCTTTACAGCCCATGAAGCAGGACTCAGAGCCATTCTCTGGGCTTCCCGGCTACAGGGGCAAGAGCCTGCTCTGAGCTGGTTCTTGGGGCTGGGTGTTCCCTCAGGGCCACCATCAGCTCGCCCATGGAGCAAGGCCTGAGGAGGCTGGTCTCTCTGGTGTCATCTCCCACTGTTTTTGTAAGGAAAACACTTGCACAGCCAGAGCAGAAAGTGGTCCAATGGCTCCCCCTGCTGATCATATGCTACATTGCATGAATTTGCAGAAAGAAATGCCAATCTTGTTTTTTCTCACTTGGAAGGGAGAGGGGACTTTTTTTTTTTAAGTACTGTATTAGTTAACTATTGCTGTATAACAAATGAGAGTTTTAAAACACCAATAAGAATTTATTATCATGCACAGTTTCTATGGGTCAGTAGTTTGGTATGTGCTATGGTCTGAATGTTTTTGTCCTCCTAAGATTCCTTTCTTGAAACATAATCCCCAATGTGATGGCATCAGGTGGGGCCTTTGAGAGGTGATCACGTCATGAGGGTGGAGCTCTCATGAATGGGATTAGTGCCCTAATAAGAGGCTGAAAGGAACACAATTCTTCCCTTCTCCCATGTGAGGACACAGCAAGAAGGTGCCATCTGTAAGGAAGGAGGGACTCGCCTTACACCAAACCCGCCAGTGCCTTGACCTTGGACTTCCCAGCCTTCAGAAACCTGAGAAATAAATGTCTGTTGTTTATAAACCATCCAGTTTATGGTATTTTGTTACAGAAGCCTCAGTAGACGCGGGAAGTGTGGCTGGCCAATTTTGGCTCTGGGTTGGCACCAGCTGTCAGCCAGGGCTGTAATCATCTCAGGCCTTGACGGCAGCCACCATGGAGGCTGGCTGCCACAAGCACCTCCCAGACGCCAGGTGGTATGCAAATAGTATACAGCAACAGCAATCATAACATCCAACTGGCAATTATTTCATGTTTACTATGTGTCCAGATGCTACCTTCTTGCCTGAGTTACCTCCTTTATCTTCACAACAACCCTACAAGCTTGGTCTAATTATCTCCTCATTGAAGAGAGTAGGAAATTGCGGTTTAGAGAGGTGAGGAACTGAGGTCACACAGCAAGTTGAGAGGTGGAGTCAGCATTCAAACTCGTAAGCCCATGCTCTGTGTTCACACTGCTTGCCTGCCTCCCCAGGCATCAGAGCTAACCAAGGAGTGTGCACAGATGAGGAAACTAAAGCTCAGGGAGGCCATACAACATGGTCACATTTACAGAATCAGTAAATGGCAGAGCCGGAGCCTGACTCCAGAGCCCATGCTCTGTCCGCCCCGCCACATTGCTCTAGAACAGAGCAGAGAGGCACAGAAAGGAGAGGACGTGAGAGAACCAGGTAGCCAGCCCACATAGCACCTTCGTGGGGCCCTGCAGGTGGGTGGCTTGGCGCGCTCAGGACCCACTCTCCACCTTGGCCAGGCTCTCCTGGTCAGGGCAAAGTGCACACCACAACCCTGGGGCGGGAAGGTGACAGGTAGACAAATGGGAGAGAAATGGTCCTGAGCATAAGAGGATGCTTGCAGGGGAAAGAAAAAGAGGGGAGAAAAATAAAAGGAAAATAGGAGAAGAGAAAAAGAGAAGTTATGAGATGAGGAAAGAAGGAAAAAGAAAGGATGAAGAAAAAACAGAGCCAGTGAGTGGGGTCTGGTAAGTCCTCCCAGATGAGTTCTTGGGACCCTCTCCATGTGTGGCCAGTGAGCCCAGCAGGCCGGCAAGCAGGAGACCCAGCGGATGGCTTGAGGCCTCTGCTGACTCCAGCTCACATGTCCCCCCTGTTCCCTCCCCCATCTGGGGCACTGGTCTGGGGAATGGGGAGAGGAAAAGGCACTCCAGCATGTATCTGGCCAGAGGAAAACCTAGGTCCAGGTAAAATGGGGTGGCAGCAAGGTGAGCAGCCTCCTGGATAACGCAGGGAAACCCAGGGGACAATCACTAGAGTATCAGAGAACGGACTGATTAACTGATTAAGTAGAAGACAAAATTGGAAAGTATTAATATATGATTAGTGGCTTCACCTCTGTGGTTTTCTTTGCAGTTTGGGTCCCAAACCCAATTGTTCTATTGGTAGGGTTAGCTTTGATTACTACCAGCCACTTGAATTAATGCCTGTTTGGCCTTGTGTTTGAATTTGTCAAGTCTTACCTTTCCCACAATGACATAGAGTGAGCAACTATCTGGAGGACCTGCAAATTCGAAGTCAGTATGAAGAGTTCACAGCCTTGGAGGCAGAAAGACCTGGATTTCAGTCCTCGTTTTGCCGGCCACTGGGGAAGAGGAGCCCCTGCCCTGACCCCAGTGGCCTCTAGTCCTCCCCAGTCAAGCCTCACTGGGCTGCCGCTCCCGAAAGGTGACCAGCCTCCCAGAGGCCAGTCTCTAGCAGGAGGAGGGAGCAGAAAAATCACTTTTTTTCCTGCCTCCAGGCTTTCCCCACTCCCATAAGGTCTCACAGTTGCCAACTGGCTTTCTAAAAAATATATTTGACCATTTTACTCCTCTACTTATAATCCTTCAATAGTTTCCATCTCCTAACAGCATAAAGCTCAGGTTCCTAAGCATGGCAGGTCAGGACCTTCATAGTCTTCCCGCACCACCTTTTTAGTTTTATCTCCTATCAGTTCCTGCAAACCCTATTACCTCTGGGGTTTTGCTTCTGCTGTTAGCTCTTATTGAATACACTTTTCCCTCTCTCTGCCTGGTACTCTCCATTTCAATCTTCATACTGATTATCCATCCATACATCCATCCATCCACCCATCCTCTAACTGTCCACTCATCCAACCGTCCCTACAACTCATCCTGCATTTATTGAAACTCTATTTCAGTGCTTCCCAAGCTCGTCTGCCCATTGGACTCACCTGGGGAAATTTGAGAACTACTGATGCCCTGTCCTACTTTCAGAGATTATGACTTTAAGTGGTCTGGAGTGGTCCAGGCTTTGGGATTTTTAAAAGATCCTTGGGTGATTCCAATGTGCAGACAGCTTTTGGAACCATTGCTCCACTCTGTACCTGATTTTGTAATAGCCCTTGAGGACTTAGAGATAAAAGTTGGTTGAGACTAGAAATTTCATATAGAAGGAGAAACAGACCAGTAAATTATTATACAACAATGTACACAAGTGCTATAAAAGAGGTAAGACAGAGTATTCTTGGGAAGGGACAGGAGGTGCACATGACCCACACTGGTGGGTACGAGCAGCGGTGGTCAGAGGAGCTGAGTCTCCAAGGACAAGTAGGCAAAGATGGGGGTGGACAGCGTAGCCAGACGAAAAATTGAATGCAGCAGGGTAAGCTGGAGAGAGCACATCACCCTCTGGGATGGGCAAGGACCTCCTGTGACAGATGGGGCTTGGTAGCGGGCAGGAAGGAAGGAGCTGATGAAGGCAGCATCAGGGCTGTGACGGGGTCAGACGTGGCAGCTATGTGTGTAGAGGAGGTAGGGCAGTTGGTGAACTGGGAGGGGAGATATTAGAAACTGGTGGGAAGGCTTCCCTTCTCCAGGGAAGTCTCCCTCACATGTTCCCCACCTGTACACCCCTGCCCATGATAGAGATCCCAACCACCTTTGTCTCTCTGGCCCATAGCTCTGTGCCTGGCAGAGAATAAATGCTCATGCCTTGTGCCACGTGGTGAAGTAGGAAAAGCACAGGCTTCCACATCAGACCGACTTGATTCAAGACCAATTCTGCTCCTTATAAATAGTGTGATACCGGATGAGTCAGCCACATTCTCTGACCTTGGTTTTCTCCACTATAAAAGGGAGAGGATGCCAGGCCCACAAGATTATTTTGAGGATTACATAAAAATTCATGTTGGTGGTTCTCAGAGCACGGTCCCTGGACCAGCACCTTCAGCACCACCTACTTGTTCGCAATGCACATACTCAGGCTCCACCCTAGACCTGCTGAATCGGAAACTCTCCTGGGAGTGAAGCCACCAGTCTGGTTTCACACACCCTTGAAGTGATTGCTATGCATTTGAAAGTTTGAGAAACACTGATGTATGTAAACTACTTCTTCACCCTCAGCTTGCTTTTCTAGAAGCTTACCCTACTCCTGAAAAGTAGAAAAAGCCAACTAGCACCTACCTCTGGCCTCTGTTCCAGTCCTGCATTTTGTTTTCCTTCCAAGCCTGATCATTGCAGATGTAGGGCTTAGGTGGTCAGGCTTTTTTTTTTCTTTTCTTCTTTTTTTTTTGTTTTTGTTTTTACTTTCCTGGTGTACATCAGGCACAAGGGAGTCAGGCTTTGAAACCAGGCACCCAAAAGGGAGGTCCATACCAGCCGTGCATGAGTGCACACATGCCTGACCTCTAAGTAATGCTAAGTGACTTTGACCTCTAAGCATGCACTTCCTCATCTGTACATGGGAGTGGTAATATTTATGGGCCAGTCACTGGTCTAAACACTTTGCACCTATCAACTTATCCTCATGACAACCCTATGAAGTTAGTACTATTATTACCCCTGTTTTAGATATGAGGGAACTGAGGCACAAAAAAGTTAAGAAACTTGCCCAAAGGCATAGTTGTCAAATGTTGAGCTGAGATTCAGGCACTCTGGATGCAGAGTCCATGCTCTTAACCTGCATGCCTCACAAGGTTGTTTTGAAAATGTTAAGCAGTTTGCAAGACATTCAGCATACTCTGTTGTGCTCTTTGTTGTGGGGAAACACCCCACCGTGAATAGTCATCTCTGCTCCTTACGAGAACTTGGCCTAGTCATTTCACCTCTCCTGGCCTTAGTTTCCAAATATTTGAAAGGAGAGGTTAGACTAGATGAGGGATATAAACCGGAGCCTCTAAGGCCCAGAGAATAAGCTGTGTTTGGCCAGATTTGTTGTTTCTTGGCCTGTCTTTATGTGGTATATGCTAGAGGTCCCCAACCTTTTTGGCACCAGGGACTGCTTTCATGAAAGACAATTTTCCACAGACCAGGGAGGGGAAGCATGGTTTAGGGATGGTTCAAGCACATTACATTTATTGTGCACTTTGTTTCTATTATTATTACATTGTAATATATAATGAAATAATTATACAACTCACCATAGATTGGAGACCCCTGGTATATGCTCAACTCTGATCACTCTGTACCCACCCCATCCAGCTGTCTCACTGCAGGCTCACTTCCTTCTTTCACTGCCTGACACCCAGAGCCATGTGAGTTTGAGATCACTGATCAGATAATAGCTAATGAATTTACTATTCTTCCAACTTCAACTTTCTTCCTCCCTGCAATCCAGCTTAACACTTTACCTGGGAAGTTCCTTGTGCAAAGGCAGCTCTGGGCCTGGGCTCCTCGTCTTTCAGTTATGAAGTCCTCTACTCGGCCTGGTTGTCAGATGTGAGTCCGTGTTCCTGAAATCAATGATTTATATGCCCTCTGAAATCAATGATTTATATTTGTTTCTGGAAGGCAGACAGATGAAGCATGTTTTAGAATTAATGGTTAATCCAATTTCAGAAATCTCTTGCATGTGGAAATAGACTTATTTTCATTTAATCTGAAAGGTTTCCTCTTTTCTAACTCAGAAATTAATCGATTGCTGGAAGAAGGAAGACCTTTTATTTTGCTTCACGAGCTTATGCACCCCTACCTTTCATTTCCTGCTGCAGGGATGCATTCAGTACTTTTACTGAGCTTTGCAAACACCCTTCATCTGGCTGAGAAATAGGTGCCAGGTGTTGCTATTAGTATATGGCCTGACACAGGCGCTCAAATCCTGCTGACTGGGTAAGTGAAGGTGCAAATAAATACTTTGTAGCAACTGGAGCCTAGACGACTGGTTAAGTAACTTGTTGAGCCTCATTCAAGTTATAGGAATAGATTTCATCTTTAGGATGCCATATGGCTTACAGTCTTCAAATACATTCTCTAGAAATTATTCTCCCTATTTTAAAGATGAAGAAATGAGGCTTCAAGAGGCTAACTTCAAAGTCATAGTGTGATGTGCAATTCTTGGTGACTTCAAGTTATCATTATCAAAATGAAAGCCAATATTAAAAATACCAAGAGCAACAAGAACAGACTGTCCGAGTGTTACTCTTTTCTGAGACAAGTCAGCCTGACAGTTAAGAATGGAAATTTCTTGCACATTCATGCCATCTACTGGTATTTTTCCAAAGGTATAGTTTCCAGCTGATTTTATATTATTAAAAACGTTTGTTCTTCAGCATAAACTTCAGCAGGATCATTTGTACATTTTACTCAGACAAGTTCTTAAAATGTCCTCTCCCAATCTCTGAAACTCGCTTTCTGCTGTTGTTCTAAGGAGCCTACTCTAACACAGGACCTAAGACTCACGTAGAAAGGGAGTGAAATGCATTTTATTCCTTTTTGGCATATTGACAGGTTTCAGCCATGCTTCTGAGCTCCTTCCAATTGACTTGGAACCTGGGCGGAGGGAGATGGCTTGGGACAGAGAACATTCATGGAATTTTCATGAGTTTAGTAATGCCTCTGCTTTGCCTAGTATTTTCTGGGAGGGCTACGGGTACAGTGAGTTAGCTGAGAAGGTGGTGGCCAGATGCTAACAGCTCTCTATGGTTTCTCAACAGTCGTTGGGAGAGAAGGGAAACTCTGGGGAATGGCTCAAGCTAACCTCCTGGCTCAGGGGTACACCACTGGGGTTTCCCAAACTGCACCAGTCCCTAGAAACTCTGGTTGATCCTTAGGGGCTTTCGAATTTGCTCTGGATACAGGTTTTTTTTGTTTTTTGGTAATTACTAGATGGAATTTGTCTTTGTATTTTCCTTTAAATCCAAGGACAAGACATAACTTGCCATCTTTAGGGCCAACTCAGAAGAGGATTAGATGATTTGTTATACAAACCATTTCTCTACATCACAACCTTAGGATTCTTTAAAAACTGGACCAACATTACAGCACTATGAAACAGCCTGACACAAACACAGGAGAAAGAAAACTGGGTTTTGAAAAGTAACTAGTCAGTAGCCATCAGTGGAAATTCTTCCAGGTTCTTCTAAAAGTTACCTTCTCTGGGGAAAAAAATGGTGGCTTTTTATTTACCATGGAGGTTGCCCTCAATAACCTTTTACCTTTCTTCCTTCTGCTCCATGGTAGGAGAAAAATAGGAGCTTTGAAGGTTTTTGAAAGCAATGTAAAATGCCTGTTGTAGCAGATTATGAAAGATTCCTTATAGTGAAAGGTCAAGATAATAACTTATCTTTAGGATGAGGTCTCACGGTATCACCCAGGCTGGTCTCGAGCTCTTGGCCTTAAACAATCCTCCCACCTCAGCCTTCTGAGAACCTGGGACAACAGGTATGAGCCACTACACCTAATTTTTTTTTTTTTTAATTTTAAAAAATTTTTTAGAGATGGGGGTGAGTGGGGGAGGGAGTCTATTTTGCCCAGGCTGGTCTCGAACTCCTGGCCTCAAGCAATCCTCCTACATCAACCTCCTAAGTAGCTGGGACTCCAGATCTGCACCACACCTGGTTTTCAAAATGACAACATTTGATAAACTGCAGACTTCAAACTCTAATTTGTTAAAAGATTTAACAGTACAAGTCCAGGAAGGATGTAAAGAACTTTAAAAACATTCTGGTCATTCTAAATAGAACAAAATTAAATTGTGAAGGGTTGTTCAGGATTACCGAAAAAAGTATCCCATACATTTGTATAATGCTTATCAACAGGTTTTTATGGCCTATATTTCACTATATTGTAACAATTACTAAAGACAGGGCTTGTTTTTACAATTCATACTTGTAAGAACTAGGGTTCAGAGGTTAAGTAACTTCCCAAAGTCACACTGAAGACAAGGTCTTCAGATTTTACGTCTAGTAATCTTTCCAGAAATTAGATGCCCCTTTCCAGAAACTAGAAGACTCTTCCACTTCTTAAAGCCAGTTTATCTAACTTATATTTATCCATTTTAAGAATCACTGTTTTTTAAGCAGGTGGAAAGCCATATTAATCTTTTTTCCCCCTCATCTGCACTTCTCAGCTTATAAGCCTCTTGTGACAAGCGCATGCTTTTGCCGAGTAGTAACATACCACAACTGTAGATTTTGAATAAAGCTTTGAGCAATAATTCTCATATTAACAGACATGGTACTTTTGGAGTTTTATTAAAAATCTGGATTTTTTTTTTTTGTGGCTCCACCTCAGAGATCCGTTCAGTATTTGGGGAAGGAATACAAACACAATTCACATGTTTAACAACTCTCCAAGGTGGTCATGTTGCAGATGACTTGAAATTTGTAAAGTGATGTCCAGGACGACAACCCTTAACAGTGCTTTGGAATAGATATTTTTATGCTTTACTACAGAAGTTTCAATTTGGGAAGCCCAGTATTTTAAGATAAAGAAGCCATACAATTAATACTCAATGTAGGAATGAGTATCCACCCTAATTTCTACGCTTAGTTTTGCTTTATTCCTATAATAGGTATCAGTGTAAAGTGCTAGCCTAACAAGAGCTTTTCAGTTTATTCTTGCTCTATTTCCAATTAACACCTTACCTACATTAGAAGTTTTATACGGCCCTTAGTGGGAAGCAGGTGTTAAAAAGATAAGCAATTAGTGGATATCTGTTTCAATTGAGATATTTTTATATAACTGTTTTGGAAATGAACCATCATAAACATGTCTCTGAGTATTTTCCAATTGGTGGTTTGTCAATTCTGTCCCATCAAAAATTACCTATAGAATGACTTAGGCCTTGGCTGGGGCCCCGATTACAATTTAAACATCCATATGACTTCTATGAATAGGTAAATTTAGGAAACAGATGGTACTGATACTTTTTCCCTCCAATCCCAAAGTAGCCAATTACAACTGTAACAAATCATTACATCATTACTAATGTTTTTAACCCACAATTCACCTCAGGGTCTCTAAATAAATGCATCTTTAAGATCAAAAGAAGTTATGGTCACTGTAACCTAAGAGGTAGGATTCTCCTTTTCAGTCAAGGGGAAAAAGCTTAAATCTGTATACCCCTCAGTGACCCAGTTATTATGCAGTAAGTTCATCTGTACTTGGTTTAGTTAGCTTTCCCACCCCAAAGTAAAACCATTCCTATTAGTGTTCCCATCTCAAGTGAACAATGTTTGTTTTTCTATAAACAATCCAATCTAAATGGGTCTTCCAATACTGATTTTTCTTCCAAATTAAATAGCTTTTAAAAGGCAGGTATAGCTCATTACTATATATGTCAATCACTTAAAAGTTAACCTAGCAATATGACACATATTTGTTCACATATACTGAACTATATACTTGTCATTGTCTAAGGCAAAATGATCTCAGAGAAGTTAATATTGGTAAATTCAATGTCTTCATGTGTAAATTCGGCAGAGAGTAGTCGAATGTTATTATCACTGCCAAGTGAAGAAAGCTATAACCACTCAAAGGTATCTATGGTCTGTGTTTAGAGATAAAAATTAAGATGATCACTAGATCAGATCAGTGGAAAATAAGTAGCAGTATTGCACCAATGCAAGACAAAATACACTTTATTGTGACAACAATGCACATAGTGCTGTAGATAAGGCATGCTACTAGGAATCTGCATATAGTCGAAGGCCAGTATGGAAATGAATGGAAATGGACGCAGGTTCTTAGATTTAGTCCATGGTGGAGGGAGGCTAGGGAAGAATTTGTGTCCACGTTTCCAAATGCAATCTAGTATACCTACTTCATTGGATAACTATGCCTCTAACCAAGAACCCAAAGGCAAATAAGAGGAACTTAACTGCACTCAGAAGTCACTTCTAACATCAACGACAGACAGATTTCAAATTCAACTGAGGCAAATTTCCTTTCTAGACAAAAGACCTAGAAACTGAGCATGCAAACATGCATTCTTTCATTTAAATAATTAGCCAATTTAACTGTCATTTATTCCATCAAAAGCAAATACTAGAATATGTAGTAGTTTGGATAAAGAAATATTTACATTTTGTTACTTCATAATGTCATAAATTGGGGGCTAAAATAGCACTGAGTCAAACTTGATCCCTTTCCATTTGAGGGTACCAAGTAGTTTTGATTTTGATAGCTGAACTTCTGAGGGAAGAGCTGAAAAAACAATGCTAATTAGAGATCTAGTCCTTTGATGAAACTATGTGGCTCTATAGACTTGTCAAAAATGCAAAACTGAGGGGAAAAGGCTGAAATGCTTTGTAAAGCAGTATTTTTAGATAAGCTGCTTCAACCCCCCTTTCAAAACAGATTCAGATTAAATGCGTTCTGCATGAATGCACACTGACATTCTGTTCAACTGTTTTCTAAATGCAATACTGTGGATTTAAACAGTATGTTTTCATTTAAACAAAGAATATCATATAGTCAATTAGCTTAAGAGATTAAAAGAAACACTTAACTTCTATGAAAATTGCTTATCAGATACTCTGCTCTTTTATAAGGTGTTTTGGAAAGCAACACAAGACCAAAAACATCCAACTATTACTTTATTTATATTACTATGCTTAAGTTACATGGAAAAAAGACAACCAAGCAGTTCTGCCCATTTCAGAAAATGTTTCCAATCAACGCCAATTATGTGGTGACAAATTAGGAATGGTGACATCTTTGGGTCAAGACTGACAAGAAAGAATGGGCTCTGGTGCTACGGTTCATCTCCAACAAGAATATGGCACACCGGCCAGCACAAGCCATGCTAACACTGAGCCTTTTGCACTGGGCACAGATTCGGATCTCTTCTCTGAAGCTAGCAAATCAAGTGAAATAACTGGGTTTTTTAAAAAAAATTTTAAATGAAGCCCAAGTAAGTTTAAAAACCATGCTCTTGACATTTTCCTTTCAAAATTTACACAAAACACACTTTTTCATTCTAATAGCCCAGATTTTTTTCCTTACATAGCCCACCATGTAGCTGTAGACAGACTCTTCTGCCTCAGGATGTAAACATAGGGAAAAAAATTAACGGCATCTGCATAATATTCTCTCTACACACTGCTGTTGGATGGAAAATACAAAATTAAAAAAAAAAGAAAAAGAAAGAAAGAAAGGTTCCATCTTAGATTCTCACAACCTCTTGTTCCGCAGTTCATGAATCCGACTCTGATGCTAAGGTGACAGTGTATGTAAGTAGATTTTTGTTTTCAGTGAAGGAGACCTGGGAAAAGATGGAGTTATCTCTTTTTCTTCAAGAGTTATCAGATGGTACATGCTCCTCAAAGCCCTCACTCTCTCGAACTAGAGCACGTTCCAGGATCACACGGCCTTCCTTATAACGCTGGCTGTCTTCAGTGGCAAACTCATAGATCCATCCCAGTTTGCTATTGCAGTTTTTGCAGCTCACATCTCGAACCATATGGCGGCCAGTGAGCATAACCCGATCTTGTACTTCACTGTACTGCAGGTTAACTACCTAAGAAACATGTAAAAACAAAATTGCAAAGGCACATAAATTATTTGCCAAATAAGTACACAATATTATGGCTGGTGCAATAACAGCAACTCAGAAAAGGAGACAGCAAAGTTGTTACTTTAGTCAAACCTGTAATACCCTTCCCAAGAACTATTTTTAGAATCTTTTGGGACAAACATCTGGTAATTGCACTGTGCTAGGTATCTAATGCAATCATGCACTATTGTACTATAGCCCAAGTCACACTATGTACACACACTAGGTACCTTACGGTGCTGTAGTGAGGAAAGAGTCTTGAAATTGGAGTCATGAATTGTAAGTTTGGGTCCAATTGTTACCATTCAGTATACAATGATGAACGCAAATAAGACAATCAATGTAAAACAACCTAGTACACCATAGGTATTTCCTAAAAGAGTTAGTCAGTTTGTTCCTAAAAATACATTTTATAGGTGGCTCACGCCTGTAATCCTAGCACTCTGGAAGGCTGAGGCGGGCCGATTGTTTGAGCTCAGGAGTTCGAAACCAGCCTGAGCAAGAGCGAGATCCCGCCTCTACTAAAAATAGAAAGAAATTAATCAGACAACTAAAAATATATAGAAAAAATTAGCCAGGCATGGTGGCACACGCCTGTAGTCCCAGCTACTCGGGAGGCTGAGGCAGAAGGATCACTTGAGCCCAGGAGTTTGAGGTTGCTGTGAGCTAGGATGACGTCACGGCACTCTACCCCGGGCAACACAGTGAGACTCTGTCTCAAAAAAAAAAAAATACATTTTATAGACTGGGATAGACTAAGCCTACTATAGACCATACACTGTAATGCATAATTTTAAGTGAGTTCAAAGACAGTGAACACATGAAGTGGGTTCTAAGACAATCTGTGAAGAATTTCCAATGATTCTGAATACCCAACAATCCTCTACACACTTTACTTGTCCGTAAAGAGATCGATAATAAATACTTTTGGCTTTGAGGGCTATACGGTCTTTGTTGCGACTATTTAACTATGGCCTTGCTACACGAAAGCAACCATAGACAATACATAAATGAATAACATTGGCTGTGTTCCATTAAATTTTACTTACAAAAATAGGCAGCTGGCCTGCTGTAGTGTGATAATCCCTGTACTTTTTACCTAAATAAAGGTCAAGAGGTATACACTAGCAATTCTCTGAGAGAAAAGCTTGTTGGGCGTCTACTGGGGGATAATTATAATAGATTAATGCAGCGATCATCATAAATGGATACATCAGTGACATGCAGGGAAGGGAGGTGGGTATCTTGACTCCTTCCATTGTCTGTGGTGAAGTCACTATAAAATTCTTACACTGAACATTTTCTGAGGCAATAGAGACCATGCTTCTGATAACATATTCTTTAAACTTTCAAGGTTAAGAATCACATCCTAGTAATACCTTCCTGAGGTCTCAAAGACAAGCTAGTGGGAATCATTTCTAAAGATTTCAGCTCTCATTCTGATTCTTCCTGGTATCTCTAAGGTCTGAGGGGGTATTATGTTGTTACTGTCAAATATATCCACTTAACACACTTAGGGAATGAAACTTTTTCTCACTAACCTTGTTAAAAAGAAATGCTCTGCCCGTGGCGCCTGTGAACCGAGTGGAGATGAGTTCTGAGCGGTTGGTCAGGATCGTATCACAGTTTGCACATGAAAACAGACGGGTACCGCCAATATGATCAAGGAAAATTCTGCCCATTTTTACAATTGAAGTTCTAAAAACCTAGGAGCAAACGGAAAACAATAATAACTGCATTATAATAAAAAAAAACATTTGTTAGCACCTACTGAAAGGATGTCATAGAGAACAATTTCTATTTACGTAATCTCTGATACAGTACTCATTATATGAAATAGCTGACCCTGAACAAAAGTTCACACACTGAACGAATAAACAGGAATACCTAACCTAAGAACATTCTAGAAGGACTGAGCCAAGGAAGTACATATGCTTAGGCAAGGCCAAGGAATGGTATCACTTCTCTTTTGATTCAAAATGGAAGAGAAGTGGAATTTTAGAAAATGAATGATACTATTATATAAAGCACTGGCAGAGAGGTGAGAAAAAAATGGTTTAGCATAAGTGTTAAGTACACATTCTGAGCATGTGTAATTTGAGAAAAGACATGTAGGGTATGAGTGGGATGATCAGATAAGAGTAGAAAAAGGGGCAGTTAGAAAATAAGAACAGGGTAGTCTGATTTGAGGGCATGAGGTGAGTGGGTCTGTGGTCCCCAGGTGCACCTAACAACTGCATAGGGGGATGACGCTAACTTTAGTAAGTCTGAGTCTATGTCCAGGGAACACTGTACGAGGTACTTATTTCAAAATCATCACAACTCTGTGAGGTTGTTACCACCTTTACTTCACAGATCATCCAAATCAAGTTGGAAAAGGTTAACCGGTCAAAGGTTACACAGCTGTTAAATATAGAAAGCCAGCTGAATGCAGCTCACCCAACTCAAAGACAAAGTTCTTCCATCACCCCACACTGCCCCTCCCGTAAAGATGGTCTCAGCCTGGCATAAGCTAGCGCAGTGAGCGCAGAATAAGGGAAAGAGGGACTTTCTCTGTTATATAGCTTGCTTAGCTTTAAGAAATCTTACTACACTGAAAAAACATAGCTTTGAAACAAACTTCTGAAACTAAGATAATCACACTTCAATATTTCAAAAGGTAGGGGAGTTAATACATGCAATTCCTTAAATTCATTGCAACTAATTCTCCTAAACTGTATTTTTAAAGATCCAAATATAGCCAAGAATACACTACAGCTTTCATTTTAAAAAGATTTTATTCCCGGGTGTAGTTATCAGCTCCTGTGTTAATATTTAACATTACACATTTTTAGGATGGCATGTAGAGCTAAAATAACTGCAACTATGAAAAAAAATCCAGAATGCATGTTTGTAATAAGAATGACTGTCATCTTAAGATTGGGGGAATTCCATTACAAATCAAAAAGGAAATTCCATTCCTTTTTAGATCTGTGAACTTCCCAGGCATTGGGCAGTACTAATATCATCAGAAATGTCATTACCACAAACATCTTGATGACTTCCCTTAAACATTATGATATGGAAGTAGGAATAAGAAACGAATGGTGAATTACAATGTGCAGTTAATAAAAGGAAAACCAGTGCATTAACAAAAGTCACAATGAATAAACCCTGGCCTAAAAACAGACTAAGATATGATATTTAACTTTCTGATAACATTCTGTAAAATGACAGCAAAAGGTAACACTCACTGCCTAATCTTTCAGTCTTTAAGATTATAGCATTACTTTCTCCAGATGATTAAGAATACATTTGTTACACACAAATCAGTAATTGCAAATCTGAAGCCTGCAGGCTGAATTCATTTGGCAGCCTAGGGATACAGCAGTGAACAAAACAGATAAAAATCCTTCCCTGAAACAAACATGACACATGGACATGTCTGTTTTATTTGGGCCACATGGTTTTTAATCTTAATTAAAGAGCCTGCAACACAGAGCACATACTCTCCCCTATAGCAACAACTGACTACAGTTGAGCTGCAATACCTAAAGCCATTTCATTTACTCAGACTCCACTCTGCTTCACACAATTACTTTACCTGTTTGGTCCTCATATCAATATTTGAATTTATGACTCTCAATATAAATAAAGCATTCAACAAACCCATGATCAGTTGGTTTTAGTCATGTTTCTTAAACTTGATCATTAACAGATGAGAATCAACAGCAAGGTTTTATAGTCTCGGCTGTTAAGGAATAGTCCTCAGGTTTAATATTTCTTGTAAGGAGTAGTATTTGTACAGTCATTTATAGGCTCCAGCTAGGGCTTCTGGGTCTCATTATTTTAAAGCCAATTTTCCTTAAAAATTTTAAATAAAATATTCATATTGTAATTTATTTCAACCATAATGCAGAAGTAACTAGCTGTTTCTGAACTGACCACAGTGGATACAATGCTATTGCGGAGAATGTACTGAACTTCAAAATGAACTCTTTCTATACTTTCTGCCTACATCATTCTATCTTTGGTTCAAAATTACAATATAGCTGTGACCATTTTCTACTGGGGGTAAATAGATTTAACATGGCTTATTTTCTCTGGTTCCAATTCACTCTATTTTGTACTCTTTACCCAAGTATTTTTACTGGATTCAATGATATGATTCATTACCAAGACCAAAAATATCTAGGCAGAACCTTATGTTACACTATTCCTACTTGTGGTTGCCATTTATAGAGCACTATATATGTAAAACTGTAAAATATAGTTCTTGTTTGCCAAAAAAGATAAGTTAGAATGCTACAGAATCCAGCAGAAGCAAGAGAAACATCACTTGCTGTCAAAGGTCTTTAGGAAATAGAAAAACCTCTGCAAGGTCCTTAGGTTCCAGGGGGTAAGCTTTAGCTTTTCAGTTAGAAACTCAACCTAATACTGACTTACAGTATTTAAGTTCTCAAGAGGCTGACATCAATTAAAATGCCACTGCTATGGTCTGAATATTTGTGCACCTCCCAAATTCACATGCTGAAATCTAATCACCAATATGATGATATTAGCAGTTGATTAGGTCACAAGGGCAGAGCCCTTAAGAACAGGATTAGTATCCTTGTAAGAGTCCCAGAAAGCTGCCTTGCCCTTTTCTACCACGCTAGGATGCAGCTACAGGTGTCATCAACAGACACTCAACCTGCCAGTGCCTTATGTCAGACTTCCCAGGCTCCAGAACTGTGAGGAATATATTTGTTGTTTATAAGCCATTCAGCCTATGGTATGCTGTTACAGCAGTGTGAATGAACTAAGACAGCTACTTTATTACTTAAGGAGGAAGGTCATTAAAAAGCTAAGACTTAACATTTGAGTCAGGCTTCTCTGGACCTGGATAATATACTGAACTCTTAGACCTGTTAACTATTTAGTGTTTATACTGCAGGGGACACTGTACTTGGTACTTATATACTTACCACAATTACTTTTGACAATTTTTAAAGCAGTTATTTATTACCCCACTTTTATAAGAACTAAAGATAACATGACTTTCTAGAAGCAGCCAAGCTGCGCTCTGAACTAACCTTGCTCCAGTTCTTTTCACTCCACTCTCTCTCTAGTGACCAGAAGGTCGCCAAGATTCAGTCTTTCTCCCTCAGGTTCCCTACTTGGTTGGTGGCAATTCCAATCACAAACTCTTCTAAACCAGAAACTCTGGCAACTTCATGAAAAAAAACCGCAAAACTGACAACACCTCCGAACTCAATCTGCAAATCTTTCCTCCCTCCCCCCTTCATCATCGTCTTAACCCCTCATCACATCTAGATAAGCCTTTCGTGGTCAGGGAGGTGTTATTATTAAATGCAATATACATTCGCAAACGCCACTACATTTGTGCTAAATAGTGCTACAAAAATACGGTCAAAGGCAAGTGCTTCAGCCACACTTTTCTAATATTAGGTCATTAAATATGAAATTTCTGATTTTGAATCGAAGTTTAGTTTATTATATGTCAAACAAGCAGCAGTACAATTAATCAAAGTATGTGTCTAAACTGTCAACACGGTTTTGTCATCTTAATGGTAGCTTGTTTATGCCAGCAGTGGAGAAGCTTGGAGAGCGAGGTGATGATGAAATAGCTAAAGGTACTTACCACAGCTTGTTGGGAATTGAATATTTTTCTTTTAAGTGGTAGTCAGTAGGTGCAAGGTCTGGTGAATACGGTAGATGACAGAGTTTCCAAGTCCAGCTGCTGTAGTTTGAACAGCATTGTTTGTGCGACCTGTGGTCAAGCATTATCTCACAAGAGAACTGGTCTGTCTCTATTGACAAATCTCGGCTGCTTAATCGCAAATATCCTCATCATTTTGTCCAATTGGGTGTAGTAGACATCCACTGTAATCACTGACTAGGTTTTAAGAAGCTGTAGTGGGTAATACCAGCAGTGGACCACCAAACAGACACCATTAGCTTTTGTTGATGAATATCTGGTTTTGGACTGTGTTTTAGTACTTTACCTTTATGTATTCATTTTGCTGAACGCTTGTTAATTGTTAAAAAGAATCTATTTTTTTTTATCGCACGTAACAATATGGTTTGGAAAACAAAGAAAGGCAAGCTTTGAGACGATTTTTCTTTTGACGTTTGTTTCATTTATGTAGTACCCATCTATCCGGCTTATTTACCGTATCGATTTGTTTTAAATGGTCTAATATTGTTGGAATAGTAACATCAAACCTTGCTGCTAATTTATGCATGGGTTGAGATGAATTCACTTCCACTACAGTTTTTAATTTATCATTATCCACATTGGTCTCAGGTCATCCATGTGGCTCATTTTTAAGATTAAAATTACCAGACGTTTTTAAACCATCAATGTACTGTGTGTTCATTAGCCACATCCTTTCCAAACACTGTTGATATTTTGAGCTGTGCTGTATTGGTTTTATGATAGAACTCATACTTGAAATATGAATTTTTGACTTACCTATGGCTGTACAAAAATTGTTCTAAAAAGAAATTTGAAAGATAACCGCAAGTCAAACATGCATTTGAAAGAATGAGGATATACTTTTACAATGAAAATAAAAATAAGAACTGTCAAAGTTAAATGTCACAGATATTAACTGTCAGGCTCGGTACTTAAAGAAATCGGACACTTCACATTTAATAACCTAATAAAAGCTCATAGAGACTGCTTCTCTACAAACTTTGAGACTTTTTTCTGACAAAATAGAAAATAGCTGATTTTTTCAAAAAAGAGCTTAATACTTTACATATAAAATTTACTTACTGTAAATATACAATGAAATGATATCTAGTAAATTTATAAAGTTGTGTCACTATCACCCCAAACTGGCTTTAAAATGATTCCATCGCACCCTAAAAATTCCCACAAATCAGTCTGCAGCCAATACCTTCTCCCACCTTCAGCCACTGGCAACCACTGATCTGCTTTCTGTCTGACTGCTTTTATATTCAAAATACTTCCCATGTATGCTAATCACCTTGCTTGAACTTAGAGGAATCTCAAATCTCTTCAGCAACGTATTTCTAAAACATCTTAAGAGGGAGCAGCTTTCACAGATGGCTCATGTTCTCTGTGTTGATTCAGGGGGCACCTTACTGTGTCCCTTAGTAATAAAATGCAGCTTCCATATCTGTCAGTGTTAAAGTTCAAGTTTCTGGCTGAAATTAGGGCCAAACTCAACACTATTAAAGCTTCAGTTTTATTTAAGATGCTCTCTTCCTTTTAAACATTTCAAGCAAAAACACTAACTTAATATTCTTAATTTTTATAAGTAACAGTTCCCAGATAATTTTACAAATAAGGCCTCTTTGGTATTAGCTTTTAGTTGTTCCAGGTTATAAAATCCTAAAAAGGTTAAAATAAGTATCAAACTTGGTTGTTTAACTGGAAGCCTTTTCTCAGTTTATTTGAAATTACCTGAAATGATGAGGGGTTGGGATGAAAATATAAGTGAAATTCATAGATGATTCATAGATCATAGGTTTGGTAATCATTTTCAATTTCCTCTCCTTCCAACAAATATTACATTTACCTACTTACAGCCTCCAGTTTCTTTTACCAGGAGGCTCTGGTGAAGCAATCACATTTTAGGACCTCTACCTTTTTACGGAATTTAAAAAAAAGAAATTTACAGAATTTACAGAATCTATAATAGAAAGATTTTTCTCTTTCAGAAATCCATGAGAGACAAAGTCTCCCAAAATGCTTTATTTTAAAAATTGGACATGATGAACTATATAATTTTCTAGTTGTTTCCAGGCCAGTAAAACAATTTTCTAAAAAGACTATTGGTTTCTTTTATCTATACTAACAAATGCTAACAAATGAAATATGGTATCTTGCTCATTGCTAAATATTTTCCTTAAAAGCAGGGTGTTAGCAAACTTAGGCCTGTGGGCCAAATATAGCTCACCACTTGTTTTTTGTACTGCCCACAGCTAAGAATGATTTTAAACTTTTAAATGGTTGTGGGGGTGGGAAATCAAAAGAATATTTTGTGACACATGAACATTTACAAAATTCAAATTTCAGTGTCCATAAATAAAGTTTTTTGGAACATGGCCACCCCTACTTGTTTATACTTGATTTCTCACTACAATGGTGGAGTCTGAATAGTTGCTACAGTAACCTTGTGGCTTGCAAAGTTTGTATTTCCCATCTGGCTCTTTACAGAAAAAAAAGTTTATCTTGCTTAAAAACACATTGATAGGGAAAGAGCTTTTCATTGGAAGCAGTCTTTCTTAGAAAAAAAATGAAAACTTGGTTGGCCTTTGGGTTTAAGGATCAATAGAAGTATTTGACATCAGTTTAATCTCTCTCCTTTTTCTTCACAGGTTTTCCAAGTTAAAATCCTTAACTTTCTGTAACTAGTTCAGTATGTTGAAGATCAACCATAAAAGATTATAAAATAGATTATGCCCAACAGATTATGTTGCCTCCTTTTTCCTCCAGCCCCAGGACTCAAACACTCCCCAGGTTCAAATCTCAGCTCTCCTGCTTAATTAGCTTCGTAAATTTTAGTTATCTTCTGCCTCTTCACCTGTCAAATGGGGCCAAGCAATATCCATCTCTTGAGTTATGAGAATTAAATGAAGATACCACATCCTGAGAACAGTGCCTCAATTTACAATGTGAATTGAGTGCCTTTATTCACAATGAATAAAGGTCAGTGAAACTAGATTACCTTCATCAACATTTCCCACCCCAACTTCCCCCTGTCACAGATGAGGAAAGCAAGGCTTGGAAAGGTAAGAAACAGTAACAATTAACTGGCTTCACCTCCTGTTAATTATGGCAAAGCTAAGCAACCAGGAGATAGAAATTATACGCAGGAGAAAAGGTAGAAACCTTCTGAGGCATCTCAAATTCTTAGTGTCACAGTTCTAGGTCTTAAAATAGGTACTTGCCCTCCCTATAATTAATAATCGAGTTTGGTTTCAGTGCAGGCAAGTGAAATTAGCCAGAGGCACCATTTCCCAGTCCTAAAAATACTAGGGAGGAAAACAATAGGTATCTATTTGCATCTCACAGGACTTTCTGATGGAAAAACACCCAGTTCAGTTTGCAGAAAGGGTTAAAGGAATCTGCCCCTTCCAGAGGTTTTGTTTTGCAATAAAATTCCCCTAAAATGGGACAGTGCAGAAGCACACTTGTTTATATGATTTTTAGTCTCTTCCCTCTCCAAAACAAAGGATCAAAACCCAAAGAACTTTTAACAGTGCTGGGTTGATTACTACAATAATTAACATTTAGTGCTAATGTAATTCCATCAACTCTTTCCATACTGATTTGTGACTGAATACTATTTAAAAACCTACAAGGGAAAAAATAAGTTAGATTCGTGAAACTTATTTTCCAATTTTGTACAAAATATTCACCAAGCCAAGGTTTCAGTGACAAAAGAAAGCTGTGCTATACTCTTGCAATACTTGACCAGTTTACCTGGCTGTGTCAAATGATGTCCTGGTTGTGGAATCAAGTCTTCATTTGATTGAAATTTTTAAGTATGTTTTTGTTCTTATCCCCCCAAATAATGCCTTACTTTTTCTTGTTTTGTTAAATGGCCTCCAAGTTTACTGTATTTCTATAATGCCTAGTTTAATCATCATTAGAAAATAAGACTAGTCATATAACTTAGGAAGCCAGGAGTCAGTGCACAAACTGAGTTGGTAATCTCCCCAAAACCTCTTGGCAAGACAATTTCATGACCTCTTGTTTGTTGTTATGCAAGCCTGTAACTGGACGAATTAGAGTAGAATTTAACGTCTGGTTTCCTGATTCAGGCGTCAAGTAGCAAGTTCATGTCCAGCTAAGGTTCAGTTCCGACATTACACTGACATTGCTACACAGGATTACCAGGAAAATTGATATTGATTTAGATAGGCATTTAGGCACTATTAAACCTAAAGTGATATTCTGGGCACAAACATACTTACGACTATCTTCGAGTCTCATGGATTGTTTTTTGGAGGTAGTAGCTAATTTCTTCTTTTTACACTAAATTTTTGGCTCTATTTCCTTTCACTTTTTATTGTTTCAAAACGTGTTTCTTATTCCTACTACTTAAAAAGAAAACAGAAAAGGCAAATAAGTCTAGACAAAAGCCTTCAATGATCCAGTATATACAAGCCACATATATTTACTAACCTTGTTTAGAAAAGTTACTGTTAAAATCCAATTTACTTAGTTTCCCTGTATACAGTTAAATAATTTACTTGAGCACATTTCATCATGATAAGATGGTTGCTAGAGATAAGCTCAAAAAAGGCCTGTATTGGACACTGGTGTAGAAAAGTAAACATTCTACCTGGTGTTCCAGTACATACCCAGAAAAATAATGGAGATATGTGGAAAGTATTTTGTGTTCCAAATTCCACAAGCTCTACCTCCTTGATACTTGTAAATGTTCTAGGTCTGTTTTTTCCTTCTAAGCCCCCATCAGCCCAATAGCAACCCCAAACCTCTTTATTTCCTAGGTTTAAGCAATACCAATCCACTTCAAAATGTTTCCCACTTCACTCCCACTCATTTCTCACTGCCTTATTTTTGAACTTTTATAACACTCACTTTATAACTTACTAATATTTAACTCTGTATTGTTACTCAATTTCATTTGTCTATGACTTTTTACTAAATTGCAAGTTTCTAGAGAAAAGACTCTAAGCTCTGTATAATTTCCTTCTTACCTAACCCATAGAAATATGCAATAAACTTTTAAGGAAAAAAATCCACCCAAGGCATTTCGCATCTGGCATAAATAAGTACCATGGAAACCCTGCATGCTTTTGGTTCCTCTTTGTTGGAATGCGGCTGAAACGCTGTATATGCCGGGTTAGCTAATAGCTAGTATCTTATTACTCGTTGTTTTTTCACCCCTAAGTCTATTAATTTTCCAAAAACACAAGGTTAGACTGAGGTTATTTCAGAGTTTCCATCTGTCAATGAGACCCGGAATAAAAATCCTCGGATTACCAACAGGGCTCTGTAAACAGAAAAAGTTTAAAAATAAATGAGCTTACACCTTCCTAGGCTCTCCCTTGAAAAGGAGACTGGTCGGTGTCAGTTTATATTAAACGGATCTTCGTACTATTTCAGCTTTCCATTCCCGCTGATCGAAATACTCGTTTGTCCTACCTGCCTGCATACAACTGTAAATAAAGGGGTTCCAAGAGCACGCCCATCCTCCCACCCGCGAGCGGCCGGTAGGACACGGCTCGAGGCCGGGACAGCCGGGCAGCCCGGGCGCCGGTGGGCTCGGCCGCAGCCGCGAGCGCCCCCAGCCGCCCGGCCAGCTGATCGCGGCCACGTGACGCCCGCCGGCCAATGACGAGGGGCAGGGCGACCGAGCGCGGCCTCCTCCAGCACAACAAACACCCGCAGGAAACAGCTGAGCGGGCGCGGGCTCCCACGGCCCCGCACACCGCAGACTGCTCAACAGTCACCCCGAGCCCTCCGCCCAGGCGTCAGCGGGCAGGAGGGGAGGGGGTGGCGCACGTTCACCTAGCGCAAGCCAGGGCGAACACCGCCCCCGCCCGTGGGCAGCGCCCTGCGGGCCGGGCGTGGGGCCTTTTCCAGGACCGGTCACGCCGTGGCGTCATCGTGGCCTAAACGACTCGGCCAAGTTCCGACTGCACTTTGGGGCGGGGACCGAGGAGCCCGGCGCGCCCCCGACACTGCGGCGGGGACGACGGCCCGGTGGGGGCGGGGCAGCAGGCGCGGCGGGGTGGGGGTCGCCGGCCGAACCGCCCGCGGAGGGGGCGCCACAGGCCTCGGCAGCCGTGCAGGGCCTCCGCGGCGGGGTCGGTGGGCGCGGCCCGAGACAGCGGGCGGGGGCGTCGCGCCGAGGGGTCGCGGCTGTTGTGGTCGCGCCCGTGGCTCGGCTGCACGGCGGGGGCGGGCCGACGGCGGCCGCCGCACCAGGCCTCACAAAGAGCCACAGCCCGGCCCGTCAGCCCGCAGTCCCGGCGCCTGGGCCCGCACAGAGGGGCCGGGGGCGGCCGTGCCAGGACCCCAGGGGGAGCGCGGCGAGGACGAGGCACTTCCTGCCCGGGCCCCCCGCTCTGGCCCGATCTCTTAGTGCTTCGAAGCCGCCCGGACCGGCTCCTCTGCCCCAGCCCCGGCTCCGAGCCCAGACCCTGCCGTAGCACTCACCCCGAGCTGCGGTGAGATCTGCGGCTGCCAGCGGCTGTTCGCTCCTCAGCTGGGACGAAGCCCCTAGGCCACCGAGTCTCCGGGTTTAGTCAGGCCCCGGCCTTGGCTCCGCCTCTCCCTGCTCGGGCCTCTGTGTCAATCACCCAGCGTGGCTCCGCCCCTCCAGGAATCGGCGCTTCGGGTTGGCCCAGAACACCCTTCATTTCTAGACCCCGCCTCTCTCTCCGGCACCCTGCCCCTTCCGCTGGGCCCCGCCCCTTCACTGGCTCACCCTCCCCCATCCTGGCTTCCCTTCGCGTTTCGGCCCACCCCTCCCAGAAGCCGCAGACCCAGGGCAAGCTCGCGGCAGCTCGCCCCGCCCCTGACCCAACGCCTCGGACTCGTACAGCCAATCAAAGAGGCTAAGTCTGCCCCCTCTCCCGAGGCGGCCAATGTGGTGAGACCTAGGACCCACCTCCCCCTCCCAGCTGAGAGCACACAACACTGGATCCACGTGAGTCAGCTTCTTAAAGGAGACGGTTCCGCTTGTGTAGCTGCGGCAGGTGGGAGACTTCGGGTGTCATTAGCGTCACCAGGTGGCGGCTAGGGCCTAGCTTATTGATACCCATTGAGGCCCACTGGTGACAAATGAAAACAACAGGCTGTTTCCTAGACAAAGCAGGTACTAGCCAGTTAGAATGCACCGTATAATTCATTTCTTTGAGGCCGCTTACTCTTGCCGCCCTCATAGAGGGCTACCTTATACTTTCAAAACCGTAACCCTTCCAGTGTGAGGAGATAGGAACTTCTGGAAAACAACTATGGAAGAAAGGATTTTTCAACTGTGCCTGACTTTATTTACAACTACCTGAGTTTTTTCTTGATAGCAGACATGATTCTCAAAAAAGATGAGAAAATTCAGTCTTCTACGTGGAGATTTTCTGCCTCAGTCTGAGATTTGTTTGTTGAAAAGGGTAGCTGTTCCCTTAACCCTCATCCACAGATGGGAGGTTTTGCTTCTTCATTCCGTTCGAACTTCCCAGGTAATTACCTCTCTGTTGGCTGACTTTCAGGATAAAGCAAAAATATTTGATGATGCGTATTTCTCAGATAAAAAATGTAAATTGACGTTCGAAGTTAATTTGCAAGGTGTTTAAAGCCATTGTTGGTGGGACAGAGGTTCTGAAGCAAATCCCAGCACTTGACCCCCGGTCATCCCCAATCCACCAGTATTTTCACTCAGTTTAGATGAAGTTCCCAGGAACATCAAAGGCAAAAGGACTAGTTACCTTTCTTTTTCTTTTTCCCAAGAACCGCTGCGGTAGTAAGGACTACTTATCTTTTGATAAGTGAGTTTTCCAAGAGATAAGGAAGTTTTTAACATACAGTATTTTAGTTTTTTTCCCTCTTCATCTCTTTGTTTTTAGTTAGCATTAATTACAAAAGTAACACATTTATTGCAGGAGGGTTATACTGCCTCATTTCATAAGAGACTTCTGTTTTCTGCTAACAGCTTTACGTGTATCCTTCTCCCAAAATGAATGTACATAGGAGCATAGTGTACCTCTTGTTCTTTAGCTTGCTTTTTTTCAGTCAACAATATGTTACGGCCATCCTTTCCTGTCAAATGTATCTTTTGTTTACAAATTTACCTTTGTCTCCATAGTTTTCCATAGTACTAATTCACCAGTTTTTCTACTGATAGACATATAGTTTGCTTTCAATCTTTTGGTATTAAAAATACTGCTTTAATCAACACCTATGTTAATAAAATATTCAAGTATTTCTGAATATAATCATTCAAAAAGGGAGTACAATTCCTAAACCCACAGGAATGAACACTTTAAGTACCAGGTAAAAGAATGAGGACAGTATTTATTTATTTATTTAACAAATACATGTAAAGTGTTTCCTGTTCTAAATGCCTTAAAATTATTATTAATAACTCCTTTAATTTTCATAACTCCATGAGGTAAGTACTGTTATGCCTATTTTATGGATGAGTAAACTGAGGCACAGTGGTTAACTTGTCAGAGGTTACCTGGTAGAGTTATTGACTACAATATTTGTAAATGTGGAAAAGAATAGTGAAACTGTATTTTAAAAAGATTAGATAATGATGATGTGCATAGTTAGAATCCAGGTATGAAGCTGGGTGCGGTAGCTCACACCTATAAGCCCAGTACTTTGGCAGGCCCAGGAAGGAGGCTTGCTTGAGGGCAGGAGTTCAAGACCAGCCTGAGCAACATAGTGAAACCCTGTCTCTATCAGAAAAAAAAAAGAATCCAAGTATGAGGTAAGAAGGGTAGATAGGAATGGAACTGAAGGTGCAGGTTTAACTTTGACAAGAGTGGCTGCACAGGGTTGACTGTTTATAGGGGGACTAAGGACAAAATTTTCAAAGATAATCCAGAGGTTTTATCCTAGGTGACTGGTAGAGTGGTGGCTTCCCATTGCCAGATATAGGGCAGTTGGGAAGGTTGATTTGGGGCGAAAGACAATGGGTCTGAGCCAAGGGTGGTATACTCATTAGATATAAAGAGCATACAGTTAAAGATAATAGGCCAAGTGTGATGGCTCACGCCTATAATCCTAGCACTCTGGGAGGCCAAGATGGGAGGATTGCTAGAGCTCAGGAGTTCAAGACCAGCCTGAGCAAGAGCTAGACCCAATCTCTACTAAAAATAGAAAAATCAGCTGTGCATGGTGGTGCACTTGTAGTCCCAGCTCTTGGGAACCTGAGCCAAGAGGATTGTTTGAGCCCAGGAGTTTGAGTTTGCTGTGAGCTTCATAGCTCAGTGTCATCATCATTGATGACACTGCACTGTGCCCAGGGCAACAGAGTGAGACTCTGTCTCAAAAAAAAAAGAAAGATAATATAATAAATATGGAAGAAAAATGAAAAAGGGTGAGAGATTTGAAAAATATCCTATTGGGTTTTTGGTTAGAATTGTGTTATACCAGTAAAATAATTTGGAATAAATTGATACTTTATTGAAACTTCGTAATACTAAGACTTTCCCACCAAGAACATGGTTCATTTCTCCATTTATTTCAGTGTTCTTTTATATCTTTCAGTAAAATTTCATGGTATGGCTGCCTTCATCTGAGTTCATACAGCATTTTAGGATTATATCTAGGTGTGTATGTTTTCTGGGGATGTTATGGGCTAAATTGAGTACCCCTTCCCCAATTCATATGTTAAAATAGCAACCCCTAATATTTCAGTATGTGATTGTATTGGGAGGTAGGGACTTTAAATAGTAATTAAGTTGAAATTAGGCCATTACCGTGGGCACTAATCGAGTCTAACTGGTGTCCTTATGAGAAGAGGAGATTAGGTCATAGACACCAGGGATGCCTGCACACAGAGAAAAGACCAAGTGAGGACACATGGAGAAGGCAGCCATCTGCAAGCCAAGAAGAGAGGCCTCAGAAGAAACCAAACCCCAACACTTTGATTTTAGACTTCTAGCCTCCACAACTGTGAGAAAATAAATTTCTATTTAAGCCACCCAATCCATGGTACTTTGTTGTAGCAGCCCTAGCAGACTAATACAGGTGGTTACTGTAAATGGGAACTTCCCATATTGTATATTATAATTCTAACTGGTTATGTGTTGTTTTGTAAACAGGATAATGATTTTGTAGTTTATTTTCCCGAATTTTCTGGATAGGAAAATTTTTTTGTCTGCAAATGATCAGAATTTTGCTGCCTACTTTCTAGTCATTTTGCCTTTTATTTTTCTGAAAATCCTTGTTCATATATCTTTTGAGTACATGTGTGAATATTTCTATCAAATATTAATAACTTATTCTGGATTGTGGCCCTCACACTTTACTAAAAGCTGTATCAAAGGACACTATCATAAAATTCAGCCAAATCTTTTTAGAGTGCTCAGATTCTGTATAGTATTTGAAATCATCAACCAAACATTCATTCTTCAAACTTTTTATTCTCTTGGCTTTGGCAAGCAGAGTACTCATCCATGGAGGACAGAATAATACTCCCAAAGCTGTCTATATCCTGATCTCCAGGTTCTGTGAATATGTTATCTTACAGGGCAAAAGGGACTTTGCAGATGGGATTAAATTAAGGATCTCCAGGTAGGGAGATTATTTTGGATTATCCATGTGGGCCCAGTGTAGTCACAAGGATTCTTATAAAAGGGAGATAAGAGGGTCAAAGTCAGAGAAAGAGACCAAGAAGCATATGAAAAGATGCCTAACATCACTAAGCCTTAGGAAAATGCAAATCAAAACCACGATGAGATACCAACTCATACCCGTCAAGATGGCTATTATACAAAAGAAAAGAGAA